>NC_088405.1:41153916-41482666 GCF_034236695.1 Oncorhynchus nerka | reverse complement strand
TTGTGAGGCGTCTGTTTCTCAAGCTAGACACTCTAATGTACTTGTCCTCTTGCTCAGTTGTGCACCGGGGCCTCCCACTCCTCTTTCTATTCTGGTTAGAGCCAGTTTGCACTGTTCTGTGAAAGGAGTAGTACACAGCGTTGTATGAGATCTTCAGTTTCTTGGCAATTTCTCACATGGAATAGCCTTCATTTCTCAGAACAAGAATAGACTGACGTGTTTCAGAAGAAAATTCTTTGTTTCTGGCCATTTTGAACCTGTAATCAAACCCACAAATGCTGATGCTCCAGATACTCAACTAGTCTAAAGGACAGTTTTATTGCTTCTTAAATCAGCACAACAGTTTTCAGCTGTGCTAACAGTTGCAAAAGGGTTTTCTAATGATCAATTAGCCTTTTAAAATGATAAAGTTGGATTAAGTAACACAAACTGCCATTGGAACACAGCAGTGATGGTTGCTGATAATGGGCCTCTGTACGCCTATGTAGATATTCCATTAAAAAAATCTGCCGTTTCCAGCTACAATAGTAATTTACAACGTTAACTGTCTACATTGTATTTCTTATCAATTTGATGTTATTTTAATGCACAAAAAAAGGTTATTTAAAAAACAAGGACATTTCCTTGCAAACATTTCTAAAAACATGTTCTTGCTTCATCATTATGGGGTATTGTGTGTAGATTGATGCGCGGGGGAAAAAACTATTTCATCAATTTTAGAATAAGGCTGTAACGTAACAAAATGTGGAGAATGTCAAGGGGTCTGAATACTTTTCGAATGCACTGTAGATCTACAGTCATTGTCCAGGATTTAGTTTCCATTCAACCCATCTTAACAGTAGGCTACAGTTCCCTTGACATGCCATAGGCCTATTTGAAGTCCCTTCTTGTGACTGTCAAATTTGTATCGCGCCTTACAATCATCACACACAGCGTAGCCGGCACTGCTATCATCCTCTTTTACCACTTCACCAAATATTTTCCAAACATTACTTTTCTGGACCTCCCTTCTCTTTCTTTTCAACTCTCCTTTCGCAGCGTTTTGTCTTGTTGAATTCAACTTCAACAATGTCCCTTTTGCCTCCGTGGATTGACGTTAACTTTTTCTGCCAGTTTCTGTATAGGCTGTGTAAACTATTACGAGTGCATACACTTAATCCCTAAAGATTAGGTTGATGCACTAATACCAGATAGCCTAAAACAATGAAAGAAAACCTCAATGTAGTCTATACATTGCACAAGAATTACACATCTGTTGATTTTTCAAGGTATTTGTTTTTCTTTATTCTACCAGCCTGCCACCCACCAGCCCTTCAGCCACACAATATTTAATGACCCTAAACCGTCTGCCCTGCGGATATAACCGCGGGGACTGCTGGTTATGAGTCAAGTCGCGCATCGCTATTGACCACCTTTTTACCTCATGAAGCGATACACATCTCCTTCGCATAGAGTTGATCAGGCTGTTGATTGTGGCCTGTGGAATATTATCCCACTCCTCTTCAATGGCTGTGCGAAGTTGCTGGATATTGACGGGAACTGGAACACATCGATCCAGAGCATCCCAAACATGCTCAATAGGTGTCATGTCTGCTGAGTATGCAGGCCATGGAAGAACTGAGATATTTTCAGCTTCCAGGAATTGTGTACAGATCCTTGTGACATGGGGCTGTGCATTATCATGCTGAAACATGAGGTGATGGCGGTGGATGAATGGCACAACAATGGGCCTCAAGATCTCGTCACGGTATGTATGTGCATTCAAATTGCAGTTGATAAAATGCAATTGTGTTCATTGATCGTAGCTTATGCCTGCCCATACCATAAGCCCAATGATGCCATGGGGCACTCTGTTCACAACGTTGACATCAGACTGCTCGCACATACTGTACATGCTGTCTGCCATCTGCTGGTACAAAACTGCTGGTACAAACCGGGATTCACCCGTGAAGAGCACACTTCTCCAGTGTGCCAGTGGCCATCGAAGGTGAGCATTGGCCAACTGAAGTCGGTTACGACGCAAAAAATGCAGTCAGGTCAAGACCCTGGTGAGGACGACGAACACGCAGATGAGCTTCCCGGAGATGGTTTCTGACAGTTTTTGCAGAAACCCACAGTTTCATCAGCTGTCTGGGACCGGTTGGACATACTGGCAAATTCTCTAAAATGATGTTGGAGGCAGCTTATGATGGAGGAATGAACAATAAATGATCTGGCAACAGCTCTGGTGGACATTTCTGCAGGCAGCATGCCAAACGACCGACACTGGAGTCAACCCGCACATTACTAACGTAAATACTCACACAAACACACACACACACACACACACACACACACACTAGTGTTCAAACTATGTGCCCACAGGGCGGTATACACACACACTGTGAAAGTTCAGTCTCTGACATTCACACGCACTCACTCATACACACACGTCTCTCATATATGGAAGGTGGGAAGTAGAAGACCGCTGTGGTAAGCTATGCACGGAGGTCCAGAGGTACTGTGGTCAATGGCTCATCTGTGGAAGAGCATTGCGCAACAGAAAACCTTTTAAAAAAAATCTGTCTGGATTTAAATGCGGGAGAATGGAGAGAGAGTATTGGAAAATGTGTGTGTCTGTGTGTCATCAATATTTCAGAGCGGTGTGAATACCACTGGTTCCCCAGTGAGGTAATCAGAGTCAGTCCCAAGACATCAAAGCCCTCTGAGCCAACTCAATCTGTACCCTGATAAACCCCCCCCCCCCCAAACACTCTCTCTGTTCCTCTCATCCCTCTCTCCTCCGGAGCCCTAATGCCCCAAACCCCTTCTACTTACCTGCACACTAGCTGTATCTGGTTTGTGTAAGCCCTGGTGTGGGTTCACGTGCACGTTCACACACATGCAAACACACACACACCACTTGAATTAGGTCACTTGCTCGTATTTTGGACGAGAATAATCTCTCGTGGACAGACCTACGTAAACATAACTGGTACCGTAGAATCTATCGGGAACTAATGGGATGTGTAGGATAGCCAGCATCAGTAGTTCTGGTGTTTGGCTTTTTCGTCAATGGTTATCTGGTGTTAGTCTTTCGATTTTCGGAAGGAGATGGGACATTCAGCACGTCACTTGCAAAGAGAGAGGGTGGAACTCCTCGTTCTGGTCCCAGTCATCACTCTAGCATCTCTTCATCTCTTCTCTTAACACGTATAGACCCAGAACTTAGTCGAGTAGCTGACCATTTACGTGAGACTTTAGTTCTGGGTTAACCTAGACCAGAATGACAATAGGACCAGAATGACAATCTCTCGTGAATAGACAGCATGGGCGGAAGAGAGGGAAGTAGAAGGGGAGAGTGGGGAGATGGAAAAAGACACAACAAAAAAAGATAGTGAAAGCAAAGCCGAGAGAGAGAGAGGACAGCAGTTCTATCCTAATCTTGTTGACACTAGTAATCTTTACTCTGGTATTACCACTGGTTGCTGCTGTTGCTGTCGTGCACATGTGTGTGTGGAGCATTTACTGTTTCCCTTTTAAACAGTGGCCTGCTATGACCCCTACCCTGTAACATTTGCTTGATATACATTATATCATAACACTTCAGTGGTGGTCGGTGCCGTTTAAGATGAGGGAGGACAGCTGTATTTTCTATGATCATGGCCTTATTTCTATTGAAACATTTTGGATGACTGTCATTCATATTCCATTCACCCAGCTCAATGTAGCATCGATACATTTAGGCTACTACATGATACTAAATATGTACCAATAACCATCCTGAGGTTGCTACAACCTAGCCTATGAATGAAAGTTTACAACGTACTGTAGGTGCACAGTTCGAGAGAAAATTTGAGTAATGAAGGTGACCGACATTGACACATTCAATACCGCCTTGCACACTCTTGCCTGCATCTATACTGAACAAAAATATAAACGCAACATGTAACAAGATTTTACTGAGTTACAGTTCATATAAGGATATCAGTCAATTTAAGTAAATTCATTAGGCCATAATCTATGGATTTCACATACAGATATGCATCTGTTGCTCACAGATACCTTAAAAAGGTAGGGGTGAGAATCAGAAAACCAGTATCTGGCATGACCACCATTTGCCTCATTCAGCAACACATCTCCTTCGCATAGAGTTTCTCAGGCTGTTGATTGTGGCCTCTAGAATGTTGTTCTTCAGTGGCTGTGTGAAGTTCCTGGACATTGCTGGGAACTGGAACATGCTGTCATACACATTGACCCCAGAGCAGGCCATGGAAGAACTGGGAAATGTTCAGCTTCCAGGAATTGTGTACAGATCCTTGCGGCATGGAGCTGTGCATTATCATGCTGAAACATGAGGTGATGATGAATGGCACGACATTGGGCCTCTCATCACAGTATCTCTGCATTCAAATTGCCATCAATAAAATGCAAGTGTGTTCATTTTCCGTAACTTATGCCTGCCCATACCATAGAACCACTGCCACCATGGAGCACTCTGTTCATAACTTTGAAATCAGAAAAACGCTCGCCCACATAAAGCCATACACTTGGTCTGCGGTTGTGAGGCCAGTTGGACGACCTGCCAAATTCTCATCAATGACGTTGGAGGCAATCATTGTATAATTCCTTCTGGCATCTACACACTCTCCTCCTCTTACCTTTTCCCTTCACTTGAGGACTTCAGTGTACAACACATCAACACATCAGCTGTCTGTGACCAGGCGAAGAAAAAAAAACTTTCCTAGCCAAACCTTCATATCATAACCAGTAACCGTTACACACAGCCTACATCGTTGTCACCATATTAGCTAGCGTCATAATCAACATAGCTACTAGAATTAACATGTTAGTAAACCCGCTACATTCATGCAGTCCAGTGTACAGTCAGCAAGCAGTTTCGTAGTTACACCTGTGAGCCCTGTGGCAATAAATTAATAAAACTTGGAAGAGTTCCAGTGTTGGATAGCCATAGTCAGCTAGCTAGCATAGCATCCCTCTCTGTTTGAGCCGGGTGTTTGAGTAGCTAGCTGCATTCGCTAGCTAAATAAGTGAGAAATAAAATACAAACTAAATATAGTTGTCTTTCACTCTCGCTTCTGCTTCATATTTGAATAAATTCATGTTTATTACTGTTTTTCTCTCTTAAAAGAGTCAACTACTCACCACATTTTATGCACTGCAGTGCTAGCTATCTGCAGTTTATGCCTTCAGTACTAGATTCATTCTCTGATCCTTTTATTGTGTGGACAACATGTCAGTTCATGCTGCAAGAGCTCTGATAGGTTGGCGGACGTCCTTACTGCTACCCTATAGAGTGCTGTTGAGGCTACTATAGGTCTTCATTGCAAAACGGTGTGTTTGAATTATTTGTTGAAGTGAATATATTTAGAATAATAGTTTTATGTTTCACCATTTTTATTTTTATTAAATTCACTGAGGATGGTCCTCCACTTCCTCCTCTGAGGAGCCTCCACTGTGACACTTGCGTCTCATTTCATAGTCAGAAGGGAATTTAACAAAATAATTGTTTTGTGAAAAGGACACCCGGGCCCGTATCCAAAAAGCATCTCAGAAAGGTCCTATGAATCCTTTTAAACCCTGTTTTAAGAAGAAAAAATAACTCTCTGGTCAGAGTAGGTTTTATAAGACACTGCTAAGGCAATGAGTAAAATCAACCCAATTTATAGGCATGCCCAATTTAGGAATATTTTTAAAGAACTTGATATTGTGCTCCAAAGGGATCAATTGAAATAACATCATGTAGTTAGTTAACCCTTTGACTTGTACTATCAAATGTTTGTGATCATGATCTGCCCAGTGTTAATTAGCTAAATTGTAATTACTACTATGGCCTATTTATTGCCTTACCTACTTACTCCATTTGCACACACTGTACATAGATTCTATTGTGTTATTGACTGTACTTTTGTTTATCCCGTGTTTAACTCTGTGTTGTTTGTGTCGCACTGCTTTGCTTTATCTTGGCCAGGTCGCAGTTATAAATGAGAACTTGTTCTCAACGGGCCTACCTGGTTAAATAAAGGTAAAAAAATATGTTTTAGTATTGTTGAGTGGTCCCTGCAATGTACCACATCTTTGGCGATCAAAAGGGAGAAATGTAATATTGTTTAGAAAAGAGATACCTGTCAGCTAAGCTCACGGAGGAAAACATGATTTATTATGGCAGCCATATTTGTTGATGTTTGACAAAACACCCTAATCCCAGAATGCCATTCACTATAAAACGCACAAAAGCAAAGTCAACGATGATAATAAGATTAATTTAGTTTGGCCACTTTTCAGATTATTACAAATCTTCGATTGTTACAGTGTATGCAAGAACCGGAGCACATAACTTGACAAGTCATTTACAGTTTTGACGAATCACAAAACAAATCAAATGTTAACCTCACAGATTATCACCTCAAAATACAAGCCTAATGTCTAGCCTAGCCATAGCGTGAAAGCTAAACTGGGTTGACAGATTTGGGTGAAACTATTTTAGGGGGGTTTGAAGTCAGTAATACTTGAAGTTTATACAAATGTAACCACATTTTGAAAGGAGATCAAACACTGGTCCACCCACGTAACATTCAGCGCGTAGATGAATTGATCCACCCTGTTCTCATTCTCCTCTGCCCCGACCAGGATAAAACCTATCCAAGCCATAATACTCACCACTTTGAAGATGCAAAAAAAATAATTGAATTTTTTGAAACAAGTTATTTATTTCATTTCACTTCACCAATTTGGACTATTTTGTGTATGTCCATTACATGAAATAAAAATAAAAATCCATTTAAATTACAGGTTGTAATGCAAAAAAATAGGAAAAAAGCCAAGGGGGGTGAATACTTTTGCAAGGCACTGTACATGTCCAATGGTGATAATACGTTTACATGATGATAAAATGTAGGCAGTGCTGTAGCCTAGTTTTTCAGGGCAGAATAAATTAAATTAATTAAAAAATTAACTAAAAGTATTTTGGACGCCAGCATTTTTCTTAACCATGTAATATATGCTCATACCCCTCTCTCACTTTGTCTGTTAGCCACCATTGCACCTCAGGTTTCCCACTCGCAGCACCTCAGACTGGCTATTACCAAAGCTTCGTTGTGATAATAATACATGTAATATAGATGATGATAATAATAATATTTATATCATTATCAATAATACTATAGATAATCGCTGCTACTACTATAGGCAGAAGGTTTCACGTTTCAGGAGAAGACCCAGATGCAGACAATGTCGAAGTATCAAAAGTGTATTACTAGAACAGGGGGCAGGCAAAACGACAGGTCAATAGCAGGCAAAGGTTAGTAATCCAGATCAGAGTCCATAAGGTACAGAACGCCAGGCAGTCTCGAGGTCAGGGCAGGCAGTTTTCAATAATTCAGGGTGGTGTGACAAGTTACAGAACAGCAGGCAGGCTCAGGGCAGGCAGAATGATAAAAACCGGGAAAACTAGAACACAGGAACTAGAAAAAGACAGGCGCAAGGGGAAACCACTGGTAGACTTGACGAACAAAACGAACTGACAACAGACAAACAGAGAACACAGGTATAAATACACTGGGGATAATGGGGAAGATGGGCGACACATGGAGGGGGGTGGAGGCAAGCACAAAGACAGGTCAAACAAATCAGGGTGTGACAGAAAGGATAAGAGATTGAGTGGTTAAAAAATATGCTTGTCTCCACTAATATTAAGCAAAAAATGCGGTCTTGATGCAGTGAGGGGTGCAGAGAATAGCGGCAAAATGCAACAATCAAATTCTAGAACAGCGGCATATAATTCTGGTCCCGCGTGCAAAAGGAACTCACGCTTGTAAGGGCCATTATTATTTTTTTATTTTTTTGCGTCAAAAGGTTAAATAATCGAAAGAAAAACAGGTTTATTTATTAGCCTAGTGGTTCTAAGTATTTAGGCATATCGTGTGAATTAGGCCTGATGAAATCATTGTCAAAGGCTTTCATAGGACCTTTTCTGAGATGCTTTGTGGATACTGGCCCAGAGCCTGTAAAAGCTATACATGAATCCTCTTTAGTCAAAAGAGTACCAGCTAAACGACAGATACACTACATGACCAAAAGTATGTGGACCCGTGCTCGTCGAACATCTCAATTCAAAATCATGGGCATTAATATAGAGTTGGTCACCCCTTCTCTGCTATAACAGCCACCAATCTTCTGGGAAGGCTTTCCTCTAGATGTTGGAACATTGCTGCAGGGACTTGCTTCCATTCAGGCATAAGATCATCTGTATTGACCTTGCTTTGTGCACGGGGGGCATTGTCATATTGAAACATGAAAGGGCCTTCCCCAAACTGTTGCCACAAAGTTGGAAGCACAGAATCATCTGGAATGCATTGTACTCTATGCAGTAGCATTAAGATTTCCCTTCACTGGAACTAAAGGGCTTAGCCCGAACCATGAAAACAGCCCCAGACCATTATTCCTCCTCCACCAAACTTTACAGTTGGCACTATGCATTGGGGCAGGAAGCGTTCTCCTGGCATCCGCTAAACCCAGAGTCGTTCGTCAGACTGCCAGATGATGAAGCGTGATTCATCACTCCAGGGAACGCGTTTCCACTGCTCCAGAGTCCAGAGTACAATATATGCCGTTTAGCAGACGCTTTTATCCATAGCGACTTAGTCAAGCATGCATAAATTTAACATATGGGTGGTGCCGTGAATACAACCCACTACCCTGGCCTTACATATGTCTGTCCTCTATCTCTTTCTTCCTTTTCATAAATGTTTTTACTATCTGTTTTGCCATGTATGAATTTACCGCTGGGCACTGAGGTGTCAACTAATGTGATTTCAACATGAAATCTCCCCCCAAAATTCCCCATGTCTTTGGATTTTTGTAAAAAGTTGGGTGATTGTTTTTTTTTTATCCAATCAGTTTTCCATGTTGATTCAATGTCATCATATTGAATTTTTGGGGTTAAAATGACATCTGTTTCTGCCAAGTGAGTTTCTGCCAATTGGGTTGTTATTCAATGCTTTTCTATGGGCCAATAGCAGTAAGGCCAAATTCAATGTTTCATAAAATAATTTGGGGATATATTTTTGGGATATATTTTTGATCCCTACAGGGGTCCTAAAATTCTAAATAAAATAACAGAACAATTATCCTTGGTTTGACTATTTACAAACAGTTCCATATGTTATCTTAGTTGAAACCCAGCGCTGGGCCCTCAATGAGTGATCTTTCAAACTTTTTATGCAACATTATCGGCAAGTCACTTGGTGCCTACTCTGCCAAAAGCAATTTAGAGTTGTTGAACGGGAGTGACGAGTGTGTTGATAAAAGAGTAATATAATAAAACATTATTCAAAATATCAAAAATTGTAATAAATAAATCAATAATAAAATGTAAAAGGCCAAAATACATACTAGGCAAAAATTTAAATTAAGCAAAGTGATCTTGCCAAGCAAAAATTATATCAAATGTTTTTACCATTGCAACATTTCATGTACAGTCACATTCACAGTGGTTGTCTGAAGCGTGCTATAGAGTTCACGGCTAGTGATGCCTCATCGCAATTGGTTATTATCCATCATTTGCAACAATGTCAATGGTGGGTAATAATGTGTCTTCTGCACTTAATCTAACTCCATTCTCTTTCCTTTGCGATACTTCAAATTGTTGTGATTAACAGCTGAGAAACTTTTATGACTTGATTTTACTCATGGCTCAGAGTGTCTAAGCAGTATTTTAATGTCATCCTAAAACCAACTTTTTTTTGTCTTTTTATCAGTATTCCCAGGACCTTTTCTGAGATGCTTTGTGAACACGGGCCATGTGATGAGTTGAGCAGTGGTGGAAAAAGTACCCAATTGTCATACTTGAGTAAAAGTAAATATACCTTAAAAGAAAATGACTCAAGTAAAAGTGAAAGTCACCCAGTAAAATTCTACTTGAGTAAAAGTCAAAGTAGTTGGTATTAAATATACTTAAGTATCAAAAGTAAATGTAATTGCAAAAATATACTTAAGTGTCACAAGTAAAAGTAAAAGTATAAATAATTTCAAATTCCTTATGCCTACCAGACGGCACAATGTTCTTGTTTTTTAATTTACACAATGCCAGTCAGACTAATTTACAAACGACGCATTTGTGTTTAGGTGAGTCTGCCAGATCAGAGGCAGTAGGGATGACCAGGTATGTTCTCTTGATAAGTGTGTGAATTATACAATTTTCCTGTCCTGCTAAGCATTCAAAATTGGGTGTCGGGGAAAATGTAAGGAGTAAAAAGTACATTATTTCCTTTAGGAATGTAGTGGAGTAAAAGTAAAAGTTGTCAAAAATAGAAATAGTAAAGTACAGATACCAAAAAAAACGACTTAAGTTGAACTTTACATTTTCTTTACTTGGGTACTATACAACACTGGAGTTGAGTTTATGGATGCACTTTTTCTTTGTGGTCCAACACTACCTTTTAGGTGGTGTTAGAGGTAAAGCCACCTGGCTCTACCTTGTTTAGGCTGCCCTCTGTTGGTACCAATGGGTCAGTACATGAAATTCACCAGGGTTGAACAAATTGGTCCAAACAGTTGCAAACAGTTGTGTTTTGCAACAACAACAAAAAGCAGTTTTTATTGGAACAATTCAGGTAGGTCCCTCCCTGTTTTCTTCCATTTAAGAAATGTTTTGCAACAGAATCAGCGTAATGAATACGCCCCCAGTGCTGAATGCATTCAACCGAAATGTGTCTTCCGCATTTAACCCAACCCCTCTGAATCAGAGCAGTGCGGTGGGCTGCCTTAATCGACATCCATGTCATCAGAGACTGGGAAGCAGACTCTTGTTCCTAGCCATTCTTGTAGATGGACTGGATAGGTGGGTACAACATGGCAACTTTTTCCCCCTGCCAATCAGAAGGCAATATCATGAGATTACCATATCATTTATTTCTATCCAATCATCAGATCTACACGAATGCCCACTTGGCAGACACGTAATAAAAGCTAAGCAATTTACAGTACAGGAGCAAGTGCATATACTTTTTGCATGTGTGCGTGATCCCTGCGAAAATTGAACCCTTGGCATTCCTTGCCCCATGCACTTAACAACTGAGCCATACACATAATTTGGGAAACATCTGCCTTAAAATCTGACTTACTTTATTCAGATGGAACCAACTGAATGGTAGACTTTAACTGAGTATATGTTGGTGTGTCTCAGCTGTAATACAACATCTGAACCAGTAGATGTGACCAGAGACTTAGTTTAGTGGGATCAGAGTCCTACACGTCAACGACATGTTGTTCCAGTCCTGTACTAACACACCGGATTACACCAACCAGCTGCTCATCAGGACTGTGATGAGTTGCATCAAGTGGGTTAGTGTCGGGCTGGAACAGGAGCCAGCACACCCTGTAGCTATCTGGGACCAGGGTTGCCACCTCTGTGTTAGTGCATTGTTATTTTTGGCAGCATCATCTTTTTTTCCAAATAGTTCCTTTCACTAACCCTGTCTCCGCTCCTCTCACTTCCTCTCGCTCCCCTGTTCTCCTTCCTCTTTCGCTAACTTCTGACATACTGTCATTGTCCTGTGCTCCTGCTTTATGCAGAGGAGCAGATGACTTTCCTAATCCTGCTGTAGTCTGGATTATAATCTACAGATTCCAAACGGTTTTCTTGTCTGTGTCAGGCCTTAAAAGACCAGCGACCAGCGAGTCATAAATTCAAGTAATCCCTTTAGAGCGCAATATCTTGTTGTTTAAAAAGATCCCTAAATTGGGCATGGCTATAAATTGGGAAATTGAGAGCATCTAGGGGCTATCTGTTCGGTGACCCCCTAGAGCAAGGATGGGCAACTGGCTGCCCCCCTTTTGTAGGCCCGCGGACCAATTCAAAAATTCAAATGGAACTCAGTCGGGGTCTCAAGTTACTGTTGAGAGTTAGAATAATAGAATAAACAAGGTGCCATTTAGATATTTTGGGTTGTGCATCAGCAGTCACTTAATTAGCCCAAGTCAGCAAAAAAAAATAGATTGGTAAATTAGTCTAGCGGCCAGCTATCTAAACTCGTAGTAAGCATGGTTGAATTACCGACTGGGGTGGGGCCCATTGATTATCAGTTATCATAATAAAACTTCAAACACTCGCCTCTCTCCTATTGCAAAATGTGTAGAATTGCAGGAAATTAGCTGTATACCTGCACATTTTTCTCTCTGCCCCATGGCAAAATGTGTAGAATTGCTTAAATTCGCCTATATCAAAACTTGCAGAACTGCAGGAAATTCACGTAAATTGTTTCTCTGTCGCTGTCACAAGTGGCCCCCACCCCCCATCAAAGTTTCCCACCCCTACCCTAGAGTCTATTTAGCAGTTAGCGTATACATTAGCATTAGCAGAGAGAAACAAACAGGCTCATTTCCTCAGCACTTGTTATGCAGCAACCACATTGCAGGAAAGTGATGCAACCTCCTGTGTACAAGCGCAGCCTCACGTAACATCTTTGGTTCACGCTGCTGCTCATGGTCACAGTTTACGTTTCAGTGATGTACAGGGATGTGTCTTCTGCGTTTAAACCCAACCCCTCTGAATCAGAGAGGTGCGGGGGGGAGGCTTCCTTAATCAACGTCCATGTCATCGATTCCCCCCACCCCCCACCTTGCCGGTTCAGGGATTCAAACTATGGACCTTTTGGATACTGGCCCAGAGCTCTTAACCACGAGACCACCTGCCGCCCGTCTGCGTAAGGGTTCCACATTCAGGCAAAATTATTTTATAATACTTGCATTGTTTAAATATTCTCCATGTAATGGTTATGGGGTGCTAACATGGCTGCAATATCATTTTGTATTGTCATGTAAATGCATTATAATGCAGAAACCTCAGAGTCCCAAATCTCTAAATACAATGGCTTCGGTAAAACCCATTCATTTACATGCGTTTTGATTCAAATGAAGGTGCTATATTTTTGGGGTTTAAAACGTATTCATGCAATCTCAACTGGCTGTATAGTTGATCCTTTGCTTCAGCACCATTACATCTAACTTCAACTTGAAAAATGCCTCTTCTGTACTAGAAATAGCTAAAAGTATTATGCAGGCTATATTATGTCTAGCTAGCAACCTTGGAAAGGCTATCAAATGAACATCTTGATTCAAAAATTGTTAGCTAGCTAGATGGCTGGCTATAGGTTGCTTGAATGTTGTCATGTAGCTTGAGTCACTCACTTTTGGCCGTGCAGTCCGTCCCGGCCGTAAATCTGATCTGTTATCGATGACAGCTAGCTGGCTCAGGTCTTTGAATTGAACACAACGTGATGATGTTGTTTTCTCAACAATATGTCTGATTTCTGATGATGAGGAGTGCCACTGCTTCTGCCTTGCCTCAGTATAGCTATTGCTAGGTCTACATGACATGCACAACACTTCACGAAAGTTCGCCTTTTTTAGTTTATCTCAAATCAATTACAGTGATGCAAATGATTTTTGCCTCGTCGATATTAGCTACTTTACAAGTAGTACTTAGCAGCCAATTTCATGCCTGGCTGGCTATTTTACCAGCTAATGTGCACAAGTTATTTTCAGTCCTAGCCTTAACTGCAGTGGAGAAGAACCAAAGCAAAAATACCTGTGGTCATGTTCCCACTCATATTAGATACAAACCCACCAGACTTGTATGTTTTTACAGAGGCACAGGGTCCTCGTAAGCATGCAGATGCCGTATTGAATTAGGATTTCACCACCTTGGCGTCATCGATTGAAATAATTGACAAAAGTAATTTGTATCTTGACATTCGACTTGGTAACTTGCACGTCACATGTTAGGCATCAACTTGGTTATATAGACAGATTACATGGTTATGAAAATATTATTCTAAACCATTTAATGCAGCACTAAAAGGAAATGGATTTCAATGAGATTTCAATTCCCTTTTCTATACCCTTAATGGGCGGGACCGAAGCTGTTGCCAGGGACTCAAGGCCTTAACACGTCCGAACGTTTGACCTTGTCTTCATCCATAGTATTCTAGGAGTAGTTCTGCGCTCAACTGCCAACAGATGAGATCACTCACTCAGCAGAAGCTACCACAGACCTGACAGGAGCAAGGACAAACACATGCACACGTAAACACACGCACGCACGCACGCACGGACGCACGCACGCACGCACACACACACACACACACACACACACACACACACACACACACACACACACACTCCTCTTCTACAAACGGGGCCAAAGAGTTGCTAATGAATATTCATTACAAATCAACGCTGGTTCTATTTCTCTCTCTGTGGAGGAGACATGCATCATTAGTTTAGTCTAATGGGCTCCTTTAGACTCCATTACAACATCTCCGTTATCTCCCTCTCTCTTTGTCTTTCTACCTCTCTAAGGAGAAACTTTTCCTTCTGTTTATCACAGTGTTTCCCTTTTTTCCTACATGGGTAGACGCGTAGAGTGGAGGGGAGAGGGGATGGAAGTAAGACATATATATTTGTGGGAGTGTGTGTGTGTGTGTTCGTGTGCATGCACATATGCGCGTGTGCATTGGTGACCTCATAGTATTGTCCAACGTTAGTCAGCAGTCTTTTGACACAAGCACTTCCACCTGGTGGCTCCCTCTTTCGTTCTCTCTATCTCTCTCTCTCCCGCCATCATGTTCACATTGAATCGAGTGTTGAGTCTGTCATACCAGCTGTTGGGTGTGAGTGTGTGTCGTATCACATATGATCACTGGCTCCGTATCTCATGCACAAGGTTGTAAATCTCACTCTCTAAATCTATCTTTGTCACTCTATTTTCTGCTTCCTCTTTGTGCCCCCTCCACCTTTCTCTCCACCTACATTCAATTCAGTTATCTCCTGCTAGGTTTCCTTCTATGTCTGTCGCTCTGTTTCTTACTCTCTGACACTTACCCTCTCACCCCCTCTGCCATCAGTGAGTAATCAATCCCTGTGATGAGTAAAGGAATGAATAAACTGTTCAAAGCAGCACAAAAGGGCATCAGAAGGGCAGATTGTTTGCTTGCGTTTGTGACTGTCTGTATGCTATAGAGACAGACATGGCTGGAACTTGAGGAAAAGACGATATCATCACTCACTCACAGGTCTCACCTCCCCGAAGGTGTGGATTTATGGATTTGCATAATCCGATCCTAGATCTGTGGTTAGGGAAAACTTCTGCAGGCCAGATTAAGAGAATGGGACTCAAGAGAAGGATGACGTCACAATGAGACAGGTTGGTTTGTAAATCCAAATCGAATCAACGTTTAGTTGTCGCATACAGAGATTAGCAGATGTTAAAGAAGTTGCAGTTCAATTATATTTCCAGCCCCCCTGCCGAGAATACAGTATGTACATATAAAGTGGGTAATCCATTTTTTAAATTTCTCAGAGATTAAATTGAATTTCAACAGCTGATCGCTGTGTTTTGGCTCATCTCCTGTACATGTCTCACACAGTTAGAGGAACAACACCTCCGGGCCCCCACACACACACCTCTCGGCCCCCACACACGTCCCATGTTGGTTCTCACTCCTACCTACCTTCTGTCAGACCTTTATCGGTGTTTGTGTCTCTGTGGTTAGATGTCTGTACTGGTGCTAATTGATTGATTAAAAAGATGATGTATCTAAAGGTTTAGGCTATGTTGAAATCAATATGGCTGGACAGTCTAGCCTCAGTTACAGCTTCACTTGGAACAACCACTCTCCCTGTCACACCCTGATCTGTTTCACCTGTTCATGTGCTTGTCTCCACCCCCCCCTTCAGGTGTCACCCATCTTCCCCATTATCCCCTGGGTACTTATACCTGTGTTCTCTGTTTGTCTATTGCCAGTTTGTGTTGTTTCGTCAAGCCTACCAGCGGTTTTCCATCTGTTCCTAATTGTTTCTGTTTTTACAGGTTTTGACCTTTTCTGTCCGTCCTGAGCCTGCCTGACGTCCTGTACCTTTTCCCCACTATTCTGGATTACCGACCTCTGCCTGACCTGACCATGAGTTTGCCTGCCGTCCTGTACCTTTGCCCCACTACTCTGAATTATCGACCCCTGCCTGCCTTGACCTGTTATTTGCCTGCCCCTATTTCTGTAATAAACATGGTTACTTCAACACTTTCTGTCGCTGTCACTCGTTCTGAGAGAGAGATGAATGATGGGTAGTCCTCTCTCTCTCTCCTGAATTTGCCTCCATCAAAACTACGTACTGTACAGTATCATCAGATCACACTGACGCTGTGTGTGTGTTCGCTTGCGTACATGTGTTTGCATGTTTGTTTGTATTATAGTTGAACAAAGTTGGTTGGAAAGAGTGAGTGCATCTTCCAGCTAATGTTGGCAAGGGGGCGGGGGGGGGGGTGTTGTACTGTAGTTCTGTATGTATAGGTTCTAATCTTAGTCTGGCAGAATGCTTAGCTGTTCTTCAGAACACACACTTGTGCTGGGACCACTCTCAGAAATACTCTGAATATTGACTTGCAAGAAAGTGAATGTGACAGCAAGTCGGTTGGTGGCACTTTAATTGGGGAGGACAGGCACATGGTAATGACTGGAGTGGAATTAGTGGAATGGTATCAAATACTTTACATCAAACACATGCTCGCTTCCAGCCATTACTATGGGTCGTTCTCCCCTCAGCAGCCTCCACTGCTGCAAGTGTGTGTTGTGTTTTTTCCACTCTACTGGCTGTGACAGGTCAGGGACTGAGAGAGGACGCGAGAGAGGACAGAGAGAGAGGACGAGAGAGAGGACGAGAGGAGAGAGAGCAAGAGAGAGAGAGAGAAAGAGTGAGAGAGATTCTTCTCCTACTCTCTTCTTTAAAGAATTAGAACCCTCATCCTCTCCTTTGACAGACTGATACCACCCTCATTCTCATACCTTTCATTCTTTCACTCCATCAGCTGGGATTTCTACTACAATTGGAAAAACAACTGATTCCCCTCTCCTACTGGGGTTTCTGTACTACACACAGAGGGAGAGCTCACGTCTTTCCTCCTCTGGCTCTACTGGGCTTTGGACATTTCATGCAACTATATCTTAGGAGAGAAAAACCAATTAAGACCAGATTAATTGACCAGGTTCTCCTACTCCTCTCTCTCTCTCTCTCTCTCTCACTCTCTCTCTCTCTCTCTCTTCCCTCTGGTCCACACGAGAGCTGAGCATAGAATGGGAGAAGAGAAGAGAGGAGACGGAAAAGATAGCGAGAGAGAGAGAGAAAAAAGAGAGAGAGAGGGGGGCAGCGAATGACGCTAATTGCCGTGTTGGCTTTGTTTCTCCCCGTCGCATTACTTACTCTCCCGCTGGAACACACAAACACACACACAAACATGTACACTTACTCTCCCGCTGGAACACACACACACACAAACATGCACACTTACTCTCCCGCTGGTTCACGCCAAAACAAACCTCCCAGGCAGTGTTTGTTTCTTTGAAAGTAGCAAGTAGAGAAAAACAACAGGAGACAGACGAGAAGGATAAAATAAATAGTCGCTGGAGGAAGAAGAGAAGAAAATAAAAAAGAGGAGAAGATAAGAGAGGAGAAAAACCTGTCACTCAGAGTACAGTAGTTGTATAGTAGACATCACTTGGACCGGAATTTTCCGCCACTCTCCCAGCCAATCAGATCGAGTGAGGGGATTCTCACAGGGTAAGGGGGAGGAGACAGAGCACTGTTGTTGATTGACAGCAGGAGGCCTAGAGGTGGAGCCACGGACGAAAGGAGATAGAGAAGGTGGAGAGAGAGAGAGAGAAGAGCAGCAAGCAGCTACACTTTACACACCCTTTCCTTTTTCTTCCTTCTTTCTCTCTTTTCACTGTTTTTCTGCCTTGTCGAATCCCCCAACACTCGCCATTATCCCCACCTTGTGACTATCACTAGCCACTACAGAGTCAAGATGAGCCATTGCAGGAAGAGATGCAAGAGACAGCTGACCAAAGTGTTTCGCTTTTTCTACCGCTTCCTCACAGGGACACTCGAGAAAGGTAGGCAGTCTCTCCACTCTACCCCCCCCCCCCCTGGTCCTAACCCCCTACTCCTAACCCAGACCCCCACAGCTGGCCCACCTCCACAGGTAAGGTGAGAGCAGAGGTCTGGGTCTGCCTCCCGGTTCTTGCTTCAATACAGGAGTGCTTGGGACTAGGGGCCGGGGTGTTGTAGATCTATGGTTTTACCTCTGCTGTTCCAGCTTTGTCATTCTATGTCTAAGAGCTGAAGTGTTCTAGCTGTGTGGTATTGTTGGTATCTGATATTATATCTCTATTGGTTCTGTGTGGTTTTCTATATACGCCTTATAGTGTGTGTAGGTAGGTGTGTGTGTGTGTGGATACGGTAAATGTACGTGTGTGGGTGCTTATTTTTGTCCTATTTCATACATACGTACGAGTGTGTATTATACGAATGTCTGAATTGGAAATGTTACTTTTTTAATAATCTGAGACACCCTCTGGATAATGGGGTCACGGTCACTGGTGTGTGTGTGTTTGTGTGTTAGAGAGAGAGAGAGACTCTCTGTGCAATGGAGATTACATGGTGATTATTAAATTAATTGAGCTGTGGATGTACTGTACACTGAACAAAAATCTAAACACAACATGTAAAGTGTTGGTCCCATGTTTCATGAGCTGAAATAAAAGATCCCACATTTTTTACATATGCACACACACATTTGTTTACATCCCAGTTAGTGAGCGTTTCCCCTTTTCCAAAAATAATCCACCCACCTGACAGGTGTGGCATATCAAGAAGCTGATTAAACAGCAAGATCATTACACAGCTGCACATTGTGCTGGGGACAATGAAAGGCCACTCCTAAAATGTGCAGTTTTGTCACACAATACAATGCCACAGATGTCTCAAGTTCTGAGGGAGCGTGCAATTGGCATGCAGATCATTTTATGTTAATTTCTCTACCATAAGCCAGCTCCAACGTCGTTTTAAAGAATTATGTCCAACCGGCCACACAACCGCAGAACACGTTAAGGGCATCATGCGGGCAAGCGGTTTGCTGATGTCAAATTTGTGGACAGAGTGCACCATGGTGGCGGTGGCGTTATGGTACGGTACAGCTAATGAACACAATTGCATTTTATTGATGGCAATTTGAATGCACAGAAATACCGTGATGAGAGGCCCATTGTGAGGCCCATTTATTTTTTAAGGGTTCTGTGAAATCCATAGATTAGGGCCTAATTCGTTTATTTCAATTGACTGATTTCTTCATATGAATTGGAACTCAGTTAAATATTAGACATTATTACATGTTGCGTTTATAAATTTGTTCGTTATAGAATGAAAGGAAGACTGAGTCAACTTTCTTTTTTTTTCATGAATCACTCTCTCGCTCCCCTCTTGTTTTCACTCCCTCTCTCGATATTTAAGCTTTTTACTATCTGAATCACTCTCTTTCCTCAGCAGAATTAAAAGACAATCATCCCCTACAAACTGTTGAGCAATGATATGATACCAGTATAGTTGACCTGTTCAGTGGGTTACTGTGATACGCTTATTTTATTGATCTACTTGACAAGATACTTATTGCATCCTCTGTCATTACTCTTTCTTTCTTTCTCTCATTAGACTTTAACATCTAAAGAGGAACATGTTCATATTCAGAAAGCAAGTGCGTACACACACACACACACACACACACTCAAACGCAGCAGAGCTGCTATCAGAAACACTATGCATAAAGAAATACTATAGTGTCCAGTAAGTCAGTGGTCTTATAATCATCAGATCCATTAAGTATTTATTAAATACTGTGTGTGTGTGTGTGCGTGCGTGCGTGCGTGCGTATGTGTGTTCATGTGTATTTCCGTAAGTTTACCCAGAGAGCGAGGTTTCCATGACAACCGGTTCCTGCGTGTCTGTTCCAGGAAGAGGAGGGTGACAAAGAGAGAAGGGTGTGGAGATGGAGAGGGGGATGTAGAAAATAGAGAGAGAGAGAGAGAGAGGTGAATGTGGTCCTCTGTGTATAGGAGCTAGCTAATAGTAGGCCTTTGCCATGATTTCATCAAAGTCCATCGTCGTTTGTATTTCGTTATCGTGGCATTTCAGGACATGCTAATGTCAAAGTGCCCAGCTAACAGACAGTCTATAAAATGTTACAGTATATACTGTTTACTAGATGGATACACCATTTGTAGACCTCCAGTCCCTGATTAGAAGGGAAGGATGAAAATCTGTAGGCCCACAGTTCAGTACAAATGAGTTCAAAACAATGCCTTTTGTGAACGTTCGTTGTAGGGGACCACTTCTAATGCCACACCGTTTGAGCAAGCCATAGGGATTCAAAATGAAATGATTAGGAGAGTGAACCAAATGTGTTTTTTCTGCCTTCCACCATGTCTGAGGGAGAGAGAGAAGGATGAAGGGAGGGAGAGAACTCTAACTGTGATAATTAACTCTGTCTGGTAAAGCTATAATTAAACTGGCTTGCGCAGCATAGACCTGATTTCTCAGGTGTGTGTGTTCTCCTCTCTGCCCTAAGGGCTCCGTTATATTGTTGTGTAACTATCTCTACTTTGACTAACAGGCATGAAACACTATCCGGCGAATCTCTCTCTCTCTCTCTCTCTCTCATTTTGTGTTGTCTGTCTGATAAGATATTCATTGGGTTGTGTCATTCTCTGAATGGTAAGATACCAAATATTCAGGCAATCCTCAGCCTATATCTGATCATTACATGGTAACCAGCTGAGCTAAACGCCTAGGCATTAGCTCAGAGAGCTGACACAAGTCTTTCAGGTCTCAAGCGAGGTTACTCACTACCAGTTCAACGAAGCACCTCTGATATAGCTATAATCGATGCCAGCAGAGTAAGTAACAGGAGCACATATTCTATTGCCTTGTTGTTTTGCCAGACGGCTAATCTGCTATTCTCCGATGGAAGGGTATGAGCTTTGTCTTTTTGTTGTGTTTTGTCTCTCTCATTAGCTTCAGGTAGGGGCCGATTCCGACCTGAGTTAAGCATGTGTCATGTGCCATCTAAGTATGGGCCTACACGTCGCCAATTCAACACCATCTCCTTGACACACGAAATATGTTTATGAGAGATATACAGTGTTTTGATTTATTATGAAAATTGCCACATTCAGCTGTTCAATAATCACAGGAGTTTTTGGTGGCACCTTAATGGAGGACAACGGGCTCGTGGCAACGGCTGGAGCAGAACTGCTGGAATGGCATCAACGACATCAAACACCTGGTTTCCATGTGTTTGATGTCATTCCCTGAACTCCATCCGAGCCATTATTATGAGTCGTCCTCCCCTCAGCAGCCCCCACTGATGGCAACGTAGGAAGTATATAGAATTATGACAGGAGAATGGTGTACAATAGGAGGCAATTGTCTATTGCCTGTGCTAACCATGGAACTGTGCGATGACAGAGCCAAGTGTTGTGCCGTGTGTCGGGTTTAAACTGTTACGGCTTGGTCTACGCTCGGCTCCTTAATGATTTAGGTAGCCTACACCTTTAAAAAATATCTATATTATCAACTGTTCCTAGTGATCCTCAAAAACCACATGGCCATGACGGCATTTACAGAAGAAACAAATGAAGTTAAACGAAACAATGTAATTAAATGGAATGATAATGTAGGCTTTACCAACTGAGGGGAACGAACAGTAAATTGGCAGTGTAATATGTGTGGTTATTAGGCCTACTGACGGTCGATACTGATAGTGGTATTTAACACGATAGAAATAGGAAACAGAGAAAGTCAGAGTAGCCTACAATGAAGACATTTGAGAGTGCCCATCCCTTCAAGTTAAAAGGTTGTACATGTCATTTAAATTCTAGCATAGCATTTCTTAAACTTTACTGTGGGAAAGTTGATATGTTAATATGCTTCAGATTTCTGCCATATGACTGGTTTCACAGTTGTCACCAGCAATTATGAGGTCAAATAGATCTAAAAACAAGTGTAATTTACATGTACAATTCCCTTCTCCAAATGGATGACTCATTTACCGAGATCTTATCAATAGCTCCTATCAAGTTGTAAATTACAGTGCATGGAGAATGGTGCTATTTCTAAAGGAACAAATGTCCACTTGGAAACGGGTAGGTTCGGAAACGATAGGTTCGCTACTGTCACGTTCTGACCTTAGTTATTTTGTTATGTCTTTGTTTTAGTGTGGTCAGGGCGTGAGTTGGGTGGGTTGCCTATGTTAGTTTTTCTACGATTTGCTATTTCTGTGTTTGGCCTGGTATGGTTCTCAGTCAGAGGCAGCTGTCAATCGTTGTCCCTGATTGAGAACCATATTTAGGGAGCCTGTTTTCTATTGTGTTTCGTGGGTGATTGTTTTCTGTGTCTGTGTGTTCCACACGGAACTGTTTCGCTTTTCGTTTCTGTCTTTCAATTTGTTATTTTGTATTTTCGTGTTCAGTGATTTTGTTCATTAAAACATGACGAACACGTACCACGTATTGGTCCGATCTCTCATACTCCTCGTCAGAGGAGGACGAATCCCGTTACAGCTACACATTACATTACATTTAAGTCATTTAGCAGACGCTCTTATCCAGAGCCTTATTAATGGGTTTCAAGTTTGTGGAATTATTAGTGAATTAAGTCAAGGTCAGATTATGACATATCTGTAGACACACCTTCATGTATTCAATCCAAAACAAATAGCAGGTGAATAGCACACTATTCTCATGCTTAAATTCCAGGTCAGAATATAGAGAGAAAAGTGAATAAAAATGTACGCACACTTAACTCGGGTCGGAATCAGGGCCATAGAGAACAGGGCTGACTGATAGCAAACTAATTTACTGGAGACAAAGTCTTGTACACATGCACGGCAAAGCACGCACGTGCACACACACACACACACACACACACACACACACACACATCATACGCAGACACACACACATGCTGTACAGACACACACACGGACGCACACACGCACACACAAAGCCCCTCACTGTGGTGATGGAAGGGATATAGGATAGGGAGGGGAGGAAGAGAGGAGGAGAAGAAGCACAAACCGTGGTAGAGATGTAGGCAACACAGCAACACACAGCAACACAGGGAGTCGACCAGTAGCAGCTATCAGTCAGAGAGTGACATGGTGCTAAAGGAAACCCGAGGGTTCATTCCTCAGTCTCCTGGGAATGATAATACACACACTCCTTATTAATGACCTCTGATTACACAGCCCATATGGTGCTATACACACACACACACACACACACACACACACACACACACACACACACACACACACACACACACACACACACAGGACTTCTCTCTGTCTGCCAGTTCTAACTGTACCTAGTTTAGGTGCATTGTGAATAGATGATCCAATTACTGAAGACTCCACAGAGATGTGAATGGAAACAAAAAGAGACCTGTGTTAGACCTATTTCAGTCATTCCTTTTTCAACCTGGATGCACTTTGATAAGGGTTTATATCCCGGATGCTGTTAAAGATATCCTTATCTGACTTTTAATGCAGCAATAAGCCTATATTATCATAGTATAATATTGGTGATGTCACCTTCTGCGGACTGTAGCATTTTATCCCAGCATGTGTTATTAATAGTCTCCACAGGAGAGGAAATGTTTACTTCCATAAGGAGAAATCACTCAAAACAAACCTCATATCTTCATAGTGGGACTCCCTGTGCATCTATCTATTTCTTCAAAGAGAATAGAGGAGACACTCAGCTGTGTGTTGTGTCGCTGTGTGTGTGTGTGTGTGTGTGCATGTGTGTAAAGCTCTGATATGACTGTATAATAGGCAATATCAGGACCCAGCAGGAGGCCAGAACAAAGCCTGGGGGTTGGATAGAGACGAGGATGGAGGCCAGAGTGAGGACTGTGGGTTGGTTCGAGATGGATCCCAGCCATGGTGACAGGTTTGTGATGGCCAGAGTGTGGCTTGGGGGTTGGATAGAGATGGATCTAGGGCCCGGTCCAAAAACAAATCGCTCTTTCCGCTTGTATAGATCCGAGAGGATTGGATTGGCAGGCTAGTCAATATGACTGAAGTTCCAACATTGCTTATCAGCGGTGGTTACTACCACTTTGCTTATTACGTTACAATATTTCCACAAGTCTTATATAATTTTATCATTGTTGTATAGTGTTTTTAAAAAATAGGATATTGTTCAATGAGGACTAGTGTTTTATTTACAGTTGATCATTTAAGTACACCTAAAGTTATAGTAGCAAGCTTATACTCACTGGATAGTTTATTAGGTACACCGATCTAGTACCGGGTCGGACTCCCCTTTGCCTCCAGAACAGCCAGAATTCTTCAGGGCATTCTACAAGGTGTTCGGAAACATTCCACAGGGATGCTGGTCTGACGCGTTGGGATCACGCAGTTTCTGCAGATTGTAAGGCGGTACATTCATGCTGCGAACAGCCCGTTCTATCTCATCCAAAATATTCTCTTTTGGGTTGAGGTCTGGGGACTGCACATGTCACTCAAGTAGAATGTGGGCCTGGAGATTTCATCATGGCTACACTCGAACCCTAGGTCATCACGTCGCCTGGCTGAGAAATCAGCTGCAAAATGTAAAGATGTAAACCAAAATGTAAAATGTATTATTTTATTTGCACTTACTGAGTGCTGGCTTTAATTGCTACCCAGAAATAATTTGATATTGAGATCGAAATGGCTGCGTTGGACACCACTGAAAGGAAAGATCACATCCAATTTTAGGGACACACTTTTTCTCCCTCCAGACGTAGATTTGTGAAGATTCTCACTCATTTTCTCACCCATAATTGAATTTATTCCCTTTCTAAATCTGTAGCCCCTCTGTCGCTCACTGACACCTCCCGCTCTCACCTCACACGCACACTTGCACATAAGAATAGATGTTTTTTTAAATATTATTTCACCTTTATTTAACCAGGTAGGCTAGTTAAGAACAAGTTCTCATTTACAACTGCGACTTGGCCAAGATAAAGCAAAGCAGTTCGACACATTCAACAACACAGAGTTACACATGGAATAAACAAACATACAGTCAATAATACAGTATATGCAAATGAGGTAGGATAAGGGGGGTAAGACAATAAATAGGCCATGGTGGCAAAGTAATTACAATATAGCATTTAAACACTGGAATGGTAGATGTGCAGAAGATGAATGTGCAAGTAGAGATACTGGGGTGCAAAGGAGCAAGATAAATAAATAAATACAGTATGGGGATGAGGTAGTTGGATGGGCTATTTACAGATGGGCTATGTATAGGTGCAGTGATCTGTGAGCTGCTCTGGCAGCTGGTGCTTAAAGCTAGTGAGGGAGATATGAATTTCCAGCTTCAGTGATTTTTGGAATTCGTTCCAGTCATTGGCAGCAGAGAACTGTAAAGAAAGGCGGCCAAATGAGGAATTGGCTTTGGGGGTGACCAGAGAGATATACCTGCTGGAGCGCGTGCTACGGGTGGGTGCTGTTATGGTGACCAGTGAGCTGAGATAAGGCGGGGCTCGACCTAGCAGAGACTTGTTGATGACCTGGAGCCAGTGGGTTTGGCGACGAGTATGAAGCGAGGGCCAGCCAACGAAAGCATACAGGTTGCAGTGGTGGGTAGGATATGGGGCTTTGGTGACAAAACGGATGGCACTGTGATAGACTGCATACAATTTGTTGAGTAGAGTGTTATTTTGTAAGGCTATTTTGTAAATGACATCGCCGAAGTTGAGGATCGGTAGTATGGTCAGTTTTACGAGGGTATGTTTGGCAGCATGTGTGAAGGATGCTTTGTTTGCGAAAAAGGAAGCCAATTCTAGATTTAATTTTGGATTGGAAGGAGAGTCTGGAAGGAGAGTCTGGAAGGAGAGTTTACAGTCTAACCAGACACCTAGGTGTTTGTAGTTGTCCACATATTCTAAGTCAGAACCGTCCAGAGTAGTGATCCTAGACGGAGGTGCGGGCAGCGATCGGTTGAAGAGCATGCATTTAGTTTACTTGCATTTAAGAGCAGTTGGAGGCCACGGAAGGAGAGTTGTATGGCATTGAAGCTCGTCTGGAGGTTAATTAAGACAGTGTCCAAAGAAGGGCCAGAGGTATACAGAATGGTGTCGTCTGCGTAGAGGTGGATTAGAAAATCACCAGCAGCAAGAGCGGCATCATTGATGTATACAGAGAAGAGAGTCGGCTCGAGAATTGAACCCTGTGGCACCCCCATAGAGACTGCCAGAGGTCCGGACAACAGGCCCTCCGATTTGGCACACTAAACTCTATCTGAGAAGTAGTTGGTGAACCAGGCGAGGCAATCGTTTGAGAAACCAAGGCTGTTGAGTCTGCGGATAAGAATGTGGTGATTGACAGAGTCGAAAGCCATGGCCAGGCTGATGAATACGGCTGCACAGTAACGTCTCTTATCGATGGCGATTCTGATATCGTTTAGGACCTTGAGCGTGGCTGAGGTGCACCCATGACCAGCTCTGAAACCAGATTGCATAGCGGAGAAGGTTTGGTAGGATTCGAAATTGGCAGTAATCTGTTTGTTAACTTGGCATTCGAAGACCTTAGAAAGGCAGGGTAGGATAGATATAGGTCTGGAGCCGTTTGGGTCTAGAGTGTCTCCACCTTTGATGAGGGGGATGACCACGGCAGCTTTCCAATCCTTGGGAATCTCAGACGATACCAAAGAGATGTTGAACAGGCTAGTAATAGGGGTTGCAACAATTTCGGCAGATAATTTTAAAACGAGATGGTCCAGATTATCTAGCCCGGCTGATTTGTAGGGGTCCAGATTTTGCAGCTCTTTCAGAACATCAGCTATCTGGATTTGAGTGAAGGAGAAATGGGAAGGCTTGGGCGAGTTGCTGTGGGGGGTGGAGGGCTGTTGATCAGGGTAGGGGTAGCCAGGTGGAAAGCATGGCCAGCCGTAGAAAAATTCTGATTGAAATTCTCAATTATAGTGGATTTATCGGTGGTGACAATGTTTCCTAGCCTCAGTGCAGTGGGCAGCTGGGAGGAGGTGCTCTTATTCTCCATGGACTTTACAGTGTCCCAGAACTTTTTTGAGTTTGTGCTACAGGATGCAAATTTTTGCTTGAAATTTTACCAGAGAAGTGACAGATTAGTGACAATGTGATAAATAGAAAACTATTTGCATAGATGATTCTTAGAGCATAAAAGGCCATAGTCTGTAATTCACTTCAGTTATTGTTGGAAAGAACGACGATACTGGGAATACTTGTAATGTAATCTGATCTCTGAACTTTTCTGCGTGTCATCTCTTCTCCCTCTCCTCTGCCCTACTGACTATCTGCCCACCTGCTGCATACTTCACTTGTGTCAAGCTCTCATCTCGCTCTTGTCTCGTTTACAGCTGAGGTATTCCACAACAGTCTGACTGCCATAATCTGCTCTCCTCGTCAAGTCTTGCCTCATTTTATGCTCTAAATCCAGACCTCAAATACTCCAGGGTTTCTGTTGATTCACTCCTCTCCCTCGTTTCTGTGTTGACAGAGCAACACTCACAAGTCTCCAGTAATGCTATAGGGAACTTCGAGCCCAAACTCCAGTGGATTACGTGTACTGTCCATGCGTTTTTAGGATGGTGACGTTATGGCATGGTTTGACATATTAATTCCATGACAAATTTCAACCATCTTCTAGGTGCATCGCGGGTGCCTGTTACCATCTTGTAGGCTCAAGCGAGGGCGTTGTGGGTGGGGGTGTGGACCGGCTTAACCTGTGGGCTATAGCTACAAACATCTCGGGTCCAATCCCAGTGCTAAGTACTCCTTTTTAAAAAAATGTACTTTAACTTTTAACCCTAACCCAAACAGTGACCGCCCCGGAAAAATCAAATCAAAATCAAATCAAATTGTATTGGTCCCATGCACATATTTAGCAGATGTTAGTGTGGGTGTAGCGAAATGCTCGTGTTCCTAGCTCCAACAGTGCAGTAGTATCTAAAAATGATTCACAACAATACACACAAATCTAAAAGTAAAATAATAGGATTAAGAAACGTATACATATTATATAGAGCAATGTCGGAGTGGCATTGACTAAAATAGAATAGAATACAGTATATGCATATCAAATGAGTAAAGAAGTATGTAAACATTATTTAACATTATTAATGTGGCTAGTGTTCCATTCCCCCCCAATGGTGGAACAAACTCCCTCACGACGCCAGGACAGCGGAGTCAATCACCACCTTCCGGAGACACCTGAAACCCCACCTCTTTAAGGAATACCTAGGATAGGATAAAGTAATCCCTCTCACCCCCCCCCCCCCCTTAAAAGATTTAGATGCACTACTGTTCCACTGGATGTCATAAGGTGAATGCACCAATTTGTAAGTCGCTCTGGATAAGAGCGTCTGCTAAATGACTTAAATGTAAATGTAAATGTAAAGTGGCCAGTGATTCCAAGTCTATGTATATAGGGCAGCAGCCTCAGGTGCTGGGTTGCATAACTGGGTGGAAGCTGGCTAGTGATGGGTATTTAACAGTCTATTGGCTTAAGATAGAAGCTGTTTTTCCGTCTCTCGGTCACAGCTTTGATGCACCTATGCACCTATACTGACATTTCCTTCTGGATGATAACCGGGTGAACAGGCCGTGGCTCTGGTGGTTGAAGTCCTTGATTATCTTTTTGGTCTTCCTATTGTAATGGATGTGAAATGGCTAGCTAGTTAGCGGTGGTGCGCGCTAATAGCATTTCAATCGGTGACGTCACTTGAAGTAGTGGTTCCCCTTGCTCTGCAAGGGTCGCGGCTTTTGTGGAGCGATGGGTAACGATGCTTCGTGGGTGACTGTTGTTGATGTGTGCAGAGGGTCCCTGGGACGGTCTAAAGTTATACTGTTACACTATGACATCATGTGCTGTAGGTGTCCTGTGGTATAATAAAAGTCAGAAACATCTATTCAAAATTGTGTCAAAATTGTGTCAAAATTGACTACAAAGTGTAAATAGGACAATTTTGGTCATAAAGTCAGTCTCGTCTAAAATGTAGTTTGGAACCTGAGTACGTCACAACAAGTAAATGGAGGTTGGGTTTGGATTTCAATCATTTTAACAATGCACTTGGAGTTTGGCAAAAGGGGGCATGAATTGTTAAAACCTCCGGGTTTGGATTTCAATCATTTTAACAATTCATGCCCCCTTTTGCCAAACTCCATGTGCAAATCGCCCCTCCACCCACTTAGCTTCCCTTCATTGAATGGGGCTCCGTTGATTCATGCACCTAAGCACGTTCAAAGGATCACGACCGTTTGAGACTGGTAAGCCCTATATGGATTGATCAAGCCGGCTCCAGTTCGACAATGCATGCTTCCAGCAGGATGCACAGCCAACTATGGTTTGCATGCCCTGCTGAAGGACCCTATCATGCAGAATATGTGGTTGGAGATCATTGGTCCCCAAGTCTGTACCAGTAACACTACCTTACTTGAATAATTTCAATTTATCTTAGCTAACGACGTTAAATAACATTATTGCTGGTTGTATAGTTAGCTATCTTTGATAACGCAAGGCAGGCTAGCTAACATTTTAGCTAATGTTAGCGTAACTAGCTAGATAACAAGCTCGAATACTTGCTAGTTAACTACCTCAATACAACTTAGTTAGGTCGAAGCTCATACAGGTTTGTGTATTGTCGAGATGCCTCTGGTTATGAACCATATCATTTGATCATGCTAGAAAGGCAGGCTAGCTAGCTAGCTAGCTAGCTACAGGTGCCCTCAGGCCTATACTCCGCTGATGGATTTGAATGCTTTACTGGGAAGCTTATCAGAAGTAGACTTGTTCATGTTATTTATATTGGAGCTGGGTGCAGGGTGAGCTGCGCAAAGTGGTCTTCCTACTAGGGCACACCGCCTCAGTGTAACAGTGTAACTCTGGTTCAAAGGCTCATGATTACTGCATACAATAGCTGTAGGATCAACAGAGGTATTCGGGGGAATTAGGGGGACATAAATTAAGTTACTTACATTGTGTCTGCCAACGCCCCTAGCATAATGTACATTTGATGCAGCATTATGAAGACTCATTGTCACAATGGTAGGGGTTAACTGAGCTCGTCTTGGGTCATTGATAAGTAATTGTTTCCAGAGTCCAGGAGCCAAGATGATTTGGATGGAGTCCGTCATTCCTGTAGAGTATCGTCTGTTTCCAGAAGGTGTCAAAGTTATCTATAAATGTGACTCCAGCAGAGCTAAAATAATGTTTTAGCCAGATGTGTAATGCCAGTAGCCTGCAGAATCTTTCACACCCGCGGCCCAACGATGGTACTGGACCTGGAATGATTGTCCGTTTTTCGTCTTTTAATGCTAAAAGCAGTTCTTTAAAATAAATTTTCATATGTTCCGAGCTCGGCCTCCTGATGTCGTTTGACCCCACATAGGTTTACGACAGTGTCAGCTCCCGGCATCTATCGTAGAACAGTCGGAAACAGCCTTGTTATGTCCTGTAGTTTTTGGCGTGGGGACTGAGATATTTCTCACCATAGAGCTGCCTATGATGACAGCTGGCGATGTTAAATGGGCCGGTCTCTCAGGCAGCCTCACGGTCTGGTGAGGGTGGGAGCTCCGAGGATCTGAACCCGAGGTAGAAGCCACTAGAGAGGGAGACAGTACAGAGGACGAATACGCAGGAACATCTGGATCCGGGGCGTCAAAGACGTTTCTGGTCTGTGTCAGGTCCGGGCTCACCATCTCCAAACAGATCCTCGTTATCAGAGGACGCTTTCTTCGACTTCCGCGGCGAGTGACGTATCTCCACGGCTGGTTGGGTCGAGAACAGCTCCGTTCTCCAGGGAAGGGGTCTCCCCCCTTCGTTCTCCAGCTCCATTCTCCAGTTGGCAGCCGCACATGTAACATAGAGAAGACCAGCAAGGGGACCGTCAACATCACGCAGGTAAATGGAGCAGGGAGGACACTTGAATCAGGTTGGTGACATTTGACCTGGTTAAAGGTCAAAACAGTTTCTAGTTCCTGTCCCAATTCACCTTTATAACTTTGCCTGGTGCAATCAGCCCGATCGCTGCGTTTTCCATTCTTTTTCACTTCACGTCTTGATATCTGAAGTGAAATAGAAAGGTGAATGCAGCAATCAGGTTGGTTCCACCATGCTAATCATAACCACCATTGATAATGTAATCAGTGCTCTGTGTGTGTGTGTTTGTGTGTGACCGACCAGTATGTTTGATGAGGGGCCAGAAGCTGATCTATGCTGCCATGCCCATCAATGTGGCGCTGGCAAAGACCTCACCTCCAGCTTCACCCCTTGCCTGCTCACCAATGGTCGTCAATGGAGAGACCGGGATTAGGTAGGTTTAGTTTGACCTGTTCAAACTTCAACATAGTATATGTTTGTTTGTCCAATATCACTTATCCTGCCATTGGTAATAGAACAGTGACTGTGTGTATGTGTTCACAGATGCATTTATGGAACCAGCACTTGGAGACTAGCAAGATGATGTGATGTAGTTCTGACCGACAGAGAGGCTTGATACTGACGTCTCTGAATGGAGAGAGACCTGGCACTCAACACATCCACAATGTGGAACTGAAGGTGACTAGTAATGATACAGTACAGCAGAAATGTCCAGTATTTGCAACACCCTTTCATTCCATGAGTAACTGATATACTCTGCCTATTTATACAGATGGAGAGATCTGTAGATGCTTTTGCCAGACGACAGCCTCGGTCGTTTGATGGGGAGTCTATAATTGAGTAGCTATTATCTGACCTGTTCAAACATTATCATACTACCTGTTTGTGTTTCAGATATTACATATCCTAACTGCCATTGGTAATGGAACAATGACTATGTGTTTATGTGTTCACAGAAACATGTATTGAGCCAGCACATGGAGACTTGCAAGATGCGATGAAGTCCAGACTGAGAGACGGGCTTGATAATGTTGTCTCTGAATGGAGAGAGACCTGGCACTCTGCATTACAATTTTACTAGACATAACTTTAACTTGTATTGTCTTTTTTTATTATTGAATTGAATGGTATCAGTCAATATGGGGAGGGAGAAACCCGGTGTATTATTCATTCAGGATTAGGGTACTCCTGTCGATAACAGACCACACAGGAAGTTATGACCACCCTGACATGTTTGCCAAGATAGCCCCATTTCCACCAGGCAAAATGTTGATAGGCAAAGTATCTGTATATACATTGTTGTATTAGCAGAACACTGCTTCTATGGTAATTATGTAAATAGTTGGACCTGTTACTACAATTGAAAGTTATCAACACACTTAGTGTTTCAACAATTGCATTCTCATATTACTCTCTAGGCTACTGACCTATTCAAAACTTCCTCCGGCATCACACAAAATGCATCTGCCTGTGGGTGTTGAATTCAACCTTTGTGAAGTTTGTTTGTTGTGATTGAGTGGTGGGAAATATCTGCGGGCAAGGTTCTGACAGATGGGCGTGTCTTGGTGGTGACAATGGCACACCCAAGATGCACCCACATCAAACCACACCCCCAAGCCAACTCACGTATGGCTTCTGTCAGGGCTGCCAGCATTTCCTGAGGAGCAAGCCAAAAAACGAGGCTAAATCAGTGGGTGCAGTTCCCGTTTAACCCTAACCAATCAGAATTATTACAAAAATGTAATCCAATGCATAAACTTAACAAAGAGCTCGGAATGAATGCCTAAACTTAAAATCAAGGTTAGTTTCGATTTCACTTTTGCGCAGTTTGGCTTACAGCTAACAGATGGCAAAACATAATTAAAAGGCCAGCACATTCGGTGATCTCTGTTGCCTACAGTTACGACAAATGTCTCCATTTGTCTTTGAGGTTACATTGCAAATGTGTATTCTCTATCACACACACTGACTCTCCACTCTGTCCTTTTGGGCCATCAGAAGTAGAAGGTCTCACAGCATGTGTCCTTGTCTACCACCCTCCATCCCTTCGTCTCCCTTCCCACCTTCCCCCCCTCCCCCCTTCCCCTCCCTCGTTCCCCTCCTCCCTTACGAGAAAGCTGTGAAACATCACCTTCATCCATCATCGACACACACCTCTCACACACCCACCGAAAATACGCACTCTCACACACACCAAAAATGAATTCCAATTAACAGCAGTCTGCCTGGGAGGAGGGGGAAGAGAGGAGAACAGATAAAAGAGACAGCGTGTACATGTCTGAAAGAAGAGGAGAAAGGTTAGGGAAGGAGAGGAGAAATAAGGAGTGAGCTGAGAAGGGAGGATAGGATAAGAGAGAAAGAGATGACATGATGAAAAGTACAAAAAAAGAGGGAAAGGGGAGGATAGGAGAAAGAAGAGAGAGCTGAGATGAAGCATGCACAGACAACAATATATCACAGTTTCATGTAATTTATTGACGTCCTATAGTAAACGTCTATTTTTTAATAGTAAACTGACTTCATGTCCCAAGGTCCTGTATTGTTTTTTTTTATAAACTAGGGTACCTGTGAGGATTTCCTACACTGGACAAGTTATTACAGCTGTTGATAAGTCATTGATAATAATATGGCAATTTTTTTCCCCCCCATTACATTAAGATATGTGACCGACCGCCTCGATTCATTCTTATTTAGCAAAATTTTAAATCCGCTACGTTACCAGCAGAAATATTGTAATCAGATTACCGATACCTTTGAAAAACTAGATGATTACTTCGAGGATGACTTTTTAAAAAAAATCTTTGACACTTCTCCGTTTTCTCAATGACATTCAAATCAGCATTTAAAAGGCTCAAGTTTAAGTTTGTTCCACCTGAGCGAGTCTGACCACAAGTCAGAGACCATTATGGATCATGGGAAAAGAGCAGGAATATCCTTTTGTTGGATACAGTCCAAGCTATGCCTTCCAATGGTGCGACTGCTGTCGGCATCAAAAGATTAAATAAACGCTTGGAATAAACGCTTGGAGGTAAGGATGATAGTAGGGGTGTAGTTTGCAGCGATACGGCCATAACTTGTTATTGATGTGAATCACACTGCTGCTTTCTCATTTAGCAACTTGCGCCTTGGTTGTTGTGGATGGCTGTTCACCAATCTAAATCTGTATTGAATCCAATAATGGTTGAATTCAAGAAGTTTCAGCTGCCTATCAATCATTGTTTTTGAATCCAGTGGACAGTCAGTGAAAAATGCGCTCTTTGTAACGGCTCTCTTCTATCTCCACCTCTGACAAAGAGGTAGAACAAGGATCGGACCAAAATGCAGCGTGATGATGATTCATGATATTTTAATGAAGGAAAAACTATACATACAGAAACTACAAAAATAACGAAATGAAATAACGAAAACCGAAATCTGGTGCAAACACAAAGACAGGAACAATCACCCATGAAACACTCACAGAATATGGCTGCCTAAATATGGTACCCAATCAGAGACAACGATAATCACCTGACTCTGATTGAGAACCGGACGCACCTCAAAACCATAGGGAGGGTCCGGGTGGGCGTCTGTCCATGGTGGCGGTTCCGGCTTGGGACGTGGACCCTACTCCATAAATGTCATAGTTCCTCCCCCTCGCGTCCTGGGATAATCCACCCTCGCCGCCGACCATGGCCTAATAGTCCTCACCCAGAACCCCACTGGACTGAGGGGCAGCTCGTGACTGAGGCGTAGCTCGGGACTGAGGGGTAGCTCGGGACTGAGGGGTAGCTCGGGACTGAGGGGTAGCTCGGGACTGAGGGGTAGCTCGGGACTGAGGGGTAGCTCGGGACTGAGGGGAAGCTCGGGACTGAGGGGAAGCTCGGGACTGAGGGGAAGCTCGGCACTGAGGGGAAGCCCAGCACTGAGGGGAAGCCCAGCACTGAGGGGAAAGCCCAGCACTGAGAGGAAGCTCAGCACTGAGAGGAAGCTCTGGCAGGTAGTTGGCTCTGGCAGATCCTGGCTGGCTGGCGGATCTGGAAGAGTCTGGTTGACTGGCAGATCTGGAAGAGTCTGGTTGACTGGCAGATCTGGAAGAGTCTGGTTGACTGGCAGATCTGGAAGAGTCTGGTTGACCGGCAGATCTGGAAGAGTCTGGTTGACCGGCAGATCTGGAAGAGTCTGGCTGACTGGCGGATCTAGCTGCTCTGGCTGCTCCATGCAGACTGGCAGCTCTGGCTGCTCTATGCAGACTGACAGCTCTGGCTGCTCTATGCAGACTGGCAGCTCCATGCAGACTGGCAGCTCTGGCTGCTCCATGCAGACTGACAGCTCTGGCTGCTCCATGCAGACTGACAGCTCTGGCTGCTCCATGCAGTCTGACAGCTCAGGCTGCTCCATGCAGACTGGCAGCTCAGGCTGCGCTGAACAGGCAGGAGACTCCGGCAGCGCTGGAGAGAAGGAAGGCTCTGGCTGCGCTAAACAGGCAGGAGACTCCGGCAGCGCAGGAGAGGAGAAAGGCTCCGACAGCGCTGAACAGGCGGGAGACTCCGGCAGCGCTGGAGAGGCGAGGCGCACTGTAGGCCTGATGCGTGGTGCGTGGTGCTGGCAGAACTGGTGGAACTGGATAGAGAACACACACAGGAAGCCTGGTGCGGGGAGCTGCCACCGGAGGACTGGTGTGTAGAGGTGGCTCTGGATAGACCGGACCGTGCAGGCGCACTGGAGCTCTTGAGCACCAAGCCTGCCCAACCTTACCTGGCTCGAAGCCCACTCTAGCCCGGCCAATACGAAGAGCTGGTATGAACCGCACCGGGCTATGCACCCGCACTGGAAACACTGTGCGCTCCATAGCATAACACAGTGCCTGCCCGGTCTCTCTAGCCCCCCGGTAAGCACAGGGAGTTTGCGCAGGTCTCCTACCTGGCATAGCCATACTCCCTGTGAGCCCCCCTCCCCCAATACATTTTTGGGGCTGACTCTCAGGCTTCCATCCGCGTCGCCGTGCTGCCTTCTCATACCAGCGCCTCTCCGCTTTCGCTGCCTCCAGTTCTTCCTTGGGGCGGCGATATTCTCCAGGCTGAGCCCAAGGTCCTTCACCGTCCAGTTCGTCCTCCCATGTCCAGTCCCTCTCTCGCTGCACCTTGGTGCGGCTACACTCCCCTGGTTTAGCCCAGGGTCCTCTCCCGTCGAGGATTTCCTCCCAAGTCCAGAAATTCATGTCGCGCTGCTCCTGCTGCCGCTGTTGCCTGTTACCACGCCACTTGGTCCGGGTGTGGTGGGTGATTCTGTAACGGCTCTCTTCTATCTCCTCCTCTGACGAAGAGGTAGAACAAGGATCGGACCAAAATGCAAAACTATACATACAGAAACTACAAAAATAACTAAATGAAATAACGAAAACCGAAACAGCCCTATCTGGTGCAAACACAAAGACAGGAACAATCACCCACGAAACACTCACAGAATATGGCTGCCTAAATATAGTTCCCAATCAGAGACAACGATAATCACCTGACTCTGATTGAGAACGCCTCAGGCAGCCATAGACTACGTAGACACCCCACAAAACCCCTAAGACAAAAACACACCACAATAACCCATGTCACACCCTGGCCTGACCAAATAAGTAAAGAAAACACAAAATACTAAGACCAAGGCGTGACACTCTTGTAACAGCTGCATATTGTGGATCCTAGCCTGTGGAATAAAAGTGGAGCTTTTGTTGCTCAATTGAATTCATTCTGATTTTAAAAAATCCATAGGGCCAATGGAAACATGCTCAAACTTGGACACGTTTGATAGACTTAAAGGGAAAATCTATAGTTGCTACATCTATTTTTATATATACAGTACCAGTCAAAGGTTTGGACACACCTACTCATTAAAGGGGTTTTCTTTTTTTTTTTTTACTATTTCCTACATTGTAGAATAATAGTGAAGACATCAAAACGTTGAACTAACACGAGGAATCATTTAGTAAACAAAAAAATGTTAAACAAATCAAAATATATTTTATTTTCTCCAAAGTAACCACCCTTTGCCTTGATGACAGCTTTTCACAGTCATGGCAAAGCATGCCATTCCATGAGCGTCGCATTTATTTTTCAACTCAAGTCAATGAGCCCAATCAATCCTCCGTGACAATAAAATCGCAAACAACAGAGTAGAGCTGGCTAATAAGCCCTTCGTTTTTGGGATCATGCTCAGGTAAAACAATTTGACTAATTGACAGTATACTTCCATATTTCCAAGTCCTATTCTTGAAGATCAAGGGGTATAACATTTATTGGAATGACTGGAATTCTGATATACTTTGGTTTTTAATGTAAAGATAAAATGTTATCGTATTATTATATGCAGTAGAGTGATGGGTTAGAAGAAGCCTACATAACCAACCCATAGAGTAAAATGTAACATCCATATATCCCTGGCTATGTAAACTTTAACATGGATTTACCCTGCAATAGATGTTGTTCAATTGGTAACATACATTGTTGTCTTCTTTTAATGCCTCTTAAGTGGAAAGTAATCTAAAAGTAACGGAATGTAATCAGATAATGTTACTGAGTTTGGGTAATCCAAAAGTTACATTACTGATTTTCAATTTTGGACAGGTAACTTGTAACTGTAAGGGTCTAGAGAAACTAACTGGCTATTTTAATCCAATGTTCAAATCTGAGTTTGTGTGTTGTAGTGTATGTTGACAACTTCAACCCATAATGAATTCATGCTCTTTTGATCTTCACTTGACAAGGAAAGGGTTGCATATAGCTCAGGTTAATGTATGTACCCTTCCTAACAAAATACATGAGGGTTTTTAACTTGGTCAACATAAATACTATTCATATTTTTAGCTTTGACCCAGACACATTTGGATGCATCTGTAAATGATGGGCAAATGAACATTCATGGATATAGTCTACTGAGAAGGGACAGGAATAGGAATGGTGGGGGTGTAGCACTGTACATTCAGAATCACATACCTTTTAAGAGGTGGGATGACCTTAATGTATGTCAAATAGAGACACTATGGGCTCAAGTTCATCTGCCTCACCAGGCACCCATATTGGTAGGATGTGTGTATATAGACCTCCTAGCTCTAAGGTGTCCTATCTGGATGACTTATGCACTGGGTTTGACCAGGCCACAGATAGTAACAGAGATGTATTTATATTGGGTAATTTTAATATAAATTGGAAGGATCACGATATTTGAAATAGAACTCATTTAATGAGATATGCCGAGAGCTGTGGTTTGAAACAAATGGTTAATGATACTACTAGATCATCAACTAAGTTAGGTCACCGTTCGGACACGTGCATTGATCTGATCTTCTGTAATATACCATTGCAATGCTTAAAAGCCAGATCAATGCCAGTGGGCTGGACATACCATAATATTGTGAACATAACCATGAACACCAAGGTTCCAAAGAAACTCCCAAAGGATTGTGGTCAAGAGAAATTGTAAAACGTTTAATCATGAGCTATTTCAAAATGAATTGGCTGCTATACCCTGGGAGCTGATTTATCTAGAGGATGATTTAAATCACGCTACAGAATGTTTTATTGATTTGCTCACTGAGGTAATGGCCCATCATGCCCCAGTAAGAAAGAGTACAGTCGGGGCTCGTCCATCTCCATGGACTGGTGTTGAACTGGGTGAGGCATTTTCAACAACAAAAAATATCGCAAAAATAGAAATTGATTAACAGAATTATAGAACACGACGTAATTATGCAGTTAAATTAAATCGAAGGGAAAAAAACGTGATTTTACAATAATGCTTTTTAAAAAGGTATGGGACACAGTTAAGGGCTTACTTGGTTCATCTATTTCATCATGCCCATCTAGTGTGGAGGTTGACGGGAGAATAATAACAAAACCAGCTGATGTTGCCAATCATTTTGCAGATTTTTTTTTACAAAGAACTTTTATTTACTGAGCAATAATGTAAACACCCATTCTTCCAAACAAGCTATTGTCCAATGGAATGATGATCATATTATGAGCAAAAAAACAACTTTCCCTTTTAGTCTACAAATGGTGTCAGTATATGAGCTATTAAAGCTATTGAAGTTATTACCCGATGGTAAATATACAGGTTATAATTTTATGGAAAAGATCGCTATGCTGCTCCCCAGATTGCAGCTTCACTGAAATACATATTTAATTGGTCACTGGAAAAGGGGACATTTGCAAATATATGGAAGCATGCAAAACTGTGTCCAATCCAGAAAGACAGCAATGAACCCATTACTCCTGCCAATAGTCAACCAATTAGTGAACTCCCTTCACTCAGTAAGATATTGGACGGTATTATGAGTAGACAAGTATGGGAGTACATGGAAAAGAATCATCTGATTACAGCCAATCAGCATGCTTATCACAAAAAAAACATTCCACTGCTACTGCATTGGTTGACATGACTGACCAGTGGCTCAATGCTATGGATAATGGCAGGTTTGTGGGTGTACTATTTTTAGATTTTAGTGCATTTGATTTAGTGGATCATGAAAATGAATTAAGAAGGCAGCATTGAATTGGGTACAGTCATATATAACTTACAGGAAACAGTTCACCTATATCAATGGGTCGTTTTCTTCCCCTCGTGCTTTAAACTGTGGAATACCACAGGGCAGCTGCCTTGGGCCACTTCTTTACTTAATATATACCAACAATCTTCCTTGTGCCTTATCTGAAACTCAAGCTACTATATTTGTAGATGATATTACAGTTCATACAGCAAGACAATCGGTTCCACATTTACAGCAAGCTCTACAAGTAGATCTGGGAAATATCAGGGAGCGGGTTTTCCTGGAACAAACTTGTTTTGAACACCACGAAAACCAAGGTTACGCTGGTATGTTCCACCAGGAAAAGGCCAACACAGGACGGGATACAATTAAGTATGGGGGGGAAGTACAAATTGAGGAACTGACAGAAACCACACTACTATGGGTGTAGCTAGACAACTGCCTATCATTGTCGTCTCAAATAACTAATCTATGTATAAAAAACAATACATGCATGATCAGAAAGATTCTTAAGCAAACAGCCCAAGCATTAATTGGGAGTCAGGTGAACTACTATTCTGTGTTCTGGGGAAATGCATCAGCAAGTTAAATTAGGAGGCTGCAGATTGGACAGCAATGATTGCTTTAAGGTGGAGATATGGTTCTTCTGTTGTAGTCATGCTCAATGCTCTTGGTTGGTCATTAAATCAACAAGATAATTGAAAAAATACATGCTTATTTTATTTCACAATGTACACCATTTAAAACGGCCAAACTCTATTCACAACAGTATTCAGCTGGTAAGAGACAGATATTCAGTAAATACTAGGAATAGATTGTTCACCATCTATGTGTTATCTAGACAGAAAAGAGACAAAAAAAACAGAAACCTTTCAATATATAAATTCAAACAATACTTTAGAACCATTTAAATATTATAAATTGGGAGGTTGTGCGGGACTATGATAGATGAAGGAATCAATCTTTTCAGACTGTTAGAGTATTTATCTGGTCAATATGTCAGTGTATTATGTTTGTTTGTGTGTTATATGTGAAAATGATTGTATTATATATTGTATTTTTAATGTTTAAGGACTCTTGAAAGATTAGTCCAAATAAGGACTAAAATAGATCCTAATAAAATATAATCAAATATCAAATGGTTCCACCCCCTTTTGGGGGTCGCAGAGCAAAACGAAGAACACCATCGTGTTTGTGAGAGTCTCATCTTTCCATAGAGCGGTCATATTAGTTAGTAGGCTGTTTTTCTTTTTGTGACAAGACCAATGTTTGGGATGTCTCATGGTCTGACAAACAGCTGTAGCTCGGCCACCTTCCACCGCAAATGCGGAAGACCGCCATTGGCGGATGCCGTGTATTGATATGCAGCCCATGTAAAAAAACAACAGATATATGTAGCTTAAAGAGACAGATTTTGATGAAGATTTGTTTTATTATGCTAATTGGATTTCCGTGAGGCGCGGACATCAACTCTAGAGGGAAACAATTACAATGGGCTTGAAGTTGCCTTCTTGAACATGAGTTTGGAGCTCAGAAATGAAAGTACTGGAATAGGCCTACCTTGAAAATCAGACATTTCCTCAATTTGGTGCTTGAAAAGTTCTCCTGCTCCCTCATAATTATCTGTGATTACATTTTTGTATCACTTTTTTTGTGAGAGATGTGGCAACTGTTGTTTGTTTCCCGCCACTTCAATTGTAGGGTGTTGTGCTACTCTCTTGCGGTAAAACCACATGTGGTTATTAAACTTCAAAACTTGGTTTTCCGTAGAAATCCTTCCTTTAAAAAAGGAACCTGGTTTTTGGTTACTTCTCATAATAAAAACAGCGACGTTGATATTGAAATGATGAGATTAATGCTATTCATGGCTTTATTATGTGTGCCTGTGTAGGCCACATACTGTAGGCTACAGAAAAATCACCATTCATGCATCCGATCTATTTAGTCAGGCAATGTCCGCATTATTCTCACATATTTTAGAATGTAATAATAATTTGAATATCAATGCATTGGCAAGGCCAAAATAAATCATACTTAAAGTGGTAAAGGGCTACTTTAAAACAATTTTTAACTTTTGCATGCTTTTGGGCGAGGGGGGGGTTCTATATTATGCCCTATATGTATAATGATATCAATTATGCAATTGTTTAACACTGATATCCTTAATTTACAATTAAGTGCTTGAAAGAGTCCCTGAAAGTCCTTGAATTTGACTTGCCAATGTCTGTATGAACCAAAGGATGTATAGTCCTAGGCAGCGCCGTTGCCAAGAAAAAAAACCTACCGGGCCCCTAATATAGAAATCAGAATGTTTCAGATTAAATAACGTACTGAACAATATGTGTTTTTAAATGTGCTAACTATAAGCTTCTGCTGCTCTATACTAATACTGTTTAATAGTATACATATCAAATAGAATACGTGTTTAAGTGTGTAATCCTGCTGCTGCTACAAAACAACTGCCTCACCTCCAAGGTCCTCTGTTTCAACTTCAGGTAATAGACACACGTCGGAATTTTTGTCTATAGCAGTAGTAGTAGTAGTAGTAGCATCTACAGTATGGATAGGGAGGCTACATGTTAGGTTTCAATTTTAGTCTAGCTAGCTAACAAATACCACGCAAATATTGGGGAATACAGTTATAATAATATCTAAATAATAGCTAATTAGCTAGCCATAGCTGTTAGTGGTGGCTCATCATCATCATGTTAGTAATTACTGCTCTGCCCGAGCCGAGTGAGTCCACGGTAGGCAGCTACCTGTAGCTAGCAAGCTATCAAGCTAGCTATATTGGCTAGCTAGGCTACTCAGTTCGGCAAGCCGTCTGCACTGACTTACCACTCAAATTATTTTTTTCCTCGTAGTGAGTTTCTTTTCTTTCCTTTTTCTGGAAACCAATTTCGTTTTTGAGAGGGACATAGTGGTTATCTCTCGTGAATGCTTAGGCTAGATGTCTGGAGCAACTGTCAGATCGCCTAGGCCTACGTTGTTGTATAGGTGGAGTTATGGGCCAATTTGCATATGTTCACTTCTAATTCCTCTTAAGTACACATGTGGAACTGCATGAGCATCCTTTTTATTTGAGTTTCAAACCATTTAGAAATGTTTACCCCAATGTCACACATTTGCCCCATTATTTATAGAAGACCCATTTAGGCACACAGCTCCCACATGAGGTCTAGACAGTTTAGGCTCACAGAAACAACCCTACGGTTTAGTTAATGGATTCCTTCTACTGGGTTAAGCGTTAAGCGTTAAGGTTTTGGATAGGGTTCAAACAAAAAACAACTCAAGTTAAATTCAAACATTATTTCCGATTGGATTAACAGTTCAGGGTTTCATTCTGATTGGTTAAATTAAGGATTAAGGTTTGGGATATGGTTAATTAAGTTCAGCCATTAATTCTGATTGGTTAAATGAAGGACTAAGCTTTGGGATAGGAATTAAACAGAAAAACAACTCCATGGTTAAGTTTAGCCATGAATTAAGACTGGCCTAACACATTTCGGATGGATTGTGCAGTGGTCGAAGCAGTGAGCCCCTGCGCCATAGGCGGTGAGTTCAATCCCAGGTCTAGGCATTTGTTTAGATTTTTTTATTGTATTTTTTAGTACGGTTTGACTGCTTCTCCCAATGTCCTGGGGACCTGCAAAACATTACATCCCATTTAGAATATGAAGGGATCTCTCTGGCACAGAAGGAGATGAATGGATACGGGAGGACAGGGTGAGGAGGAGAGGAAATGACAAAAGAGAAAGATGATGAGAGAAGAGAATGGAGGAGTGTATTCTTTCATTCGTGGTACTGGTGAGCTATAGGGTGTTCAGGCTTTATTGCCAGCCCTTCACTAACTACCTTATTACACTAATCACAGTCTTTATGATTATATTGGTGAATCGAGTGTTGCTTTAGGACCAAGGCTGAACCTAAAGTCTGCACAGAGCTCTCTCTATCCCTCCCTCTCTCTAAATGTTTTCAAAATTCAGATGTTGATGTACTAATGGTTTCCAGGGGGAATAGGGGGATAGAACCCTTGCCTCATTGATCATTATCTGTGTGTGTGTGTGTGTGTGTGTGTGTGTGTGTGTGTGTGTGTGTGTGTGTGTGTGTGTGTGTGTGTGTGTGTGTGTGTGTGTGTGTGTGTGTGTGTGTGTGTGTGTGTGTGTGTGTGTGTTTGCGTGCGTGTGTGTGTGTGTGCATGCATGCGTGCGTGAGAGCAGAGAAATGGTAAGAGAGAGAGTGATAATTTCAAGATGCTTAATGATCTGTCCCTGCCTTTTTCTGTCTCTTCCATGGCTGTCGTAGGCATCTCTCTCTTTCTCCCCCTCTCTCCTTCCTTTCCCTCCCCCCTCTACTTCCCCTCTGAGAATTTATGAGCTTGGGAAAAACACACACACACACACACACACACACACACACACACACACACACACACACGTGGTTGTGTGACTGAAATTCTCTAGGCATTTAGGAGAAAGAGTAGATGCCAGCCTCTTCAAGTACTACCAGCTGTTGGCCCTGTGTGAATGGGAGGTGCAGCACACTGTGTGTCTGTGTGTGTGTGTGCTTTTAGTTTGTATGTTTTGTTTACTCTCTCTATCCCTGTCTTTGGTGCTGAAGCAAGGAGAGCTCTATCCTTAAACAGCTCTAGCCCTGTCTGTGATGCTGAAACAAGGAGTGCTCTAGCCCTAAACAGCTTTAGCCCTGTCCGTGGTGCTGAAATAAGAGGCTTTACTCTTAAAACAGCTCTATCCCTATCCCTGTCCCTGGTGCTCTCTAAAGAGCACTATCCAGGTCTGTGGTGCTGAAAGATGCAGAGCTCTCCATTTCTATCTCTCTTTTGCACATTTGCCCCGTCATCAGTATGTGTGAAGTAGCTGTCTCCTCTCTCCTGACCTTTCTGCTCAACCCCACATTGGTTGTGCGTATAAAAATATACCTTGTGATCTCCCCTCTTTCCCTCTCTGTCCCCAGTCTCATTCTGGGTGTTGAAACGCAAGCCTATATCTCTTATCGAGACCGATTACCAATATATCATTACAGGCATATATCACCAGTCTTTTCTGGGAGCTATTAGACTGTGTCTCTACTGTATATACAGTGTACTACACCTAGAGAATGACAGAGGCTGTACGTAACGATCACATTCCGTTCATCGCCCTTCACCTCTGAACTCTTCTTCGCCATGTTTTTCCTCTTCTTCTATTCCTGTCCTCCTTATCATCTCCTCTTTCGCTCCTCTCAATCTTCAATCTCTTTCTCATTCTATGAAACGCTTCTCACTTCTACATTCGCTTCCTCTCCTCCCTTCATCTCCTCCTTTCCTTCTGTCCAAACACACAAGTACGCATGTACACGCACACACCAACGCAAACACACACCTGCACATCATCCGTAATCGACAGTCAGAATATACACTTCTCAACATAATGACTAGCTCATGATTTCATGGACATTGTTAGTAGTATTTTGGTAAATAATACATTTTCTAATCAGTGTCTTTTCACACAGATCTTTAGTCATTAGAAGCTTAGAAAGATTAAAGTAACAGCTAAACCTATGACGTGTTCTTCAGTGTGTGTGTGTGTGTGTGTGTGTGTGTGTGTGTGTGACGTCCTACTATGGCAGGTGGATAAATGTAATCTAACTATAGCTATCACAGCGGTGAATAAATCTAGTCTAACTATAGCTATTAAACGCCTGAGGGATCTCTCCATTCACACACACACACACACACACACCTCGTTCCCTGTCTCTCTCTTCCATTAAATTTGGATTAACTTTGGGTTCGTAGCCAAGATTAACCTATATGCGTGCATGTTTGTCCGTGCGTGTGGCCCAAATTTGACCTCTAGAAGCAGGATCTTCCGAACACAGACACACTCAAACACACACAGTCGTTGTGTGTGTGCCTGCCTGCGTCCCTTGTTTGTGTGTGTGTGCATGTGTGCGCCTGTGTGTATGCGAGTGTTTCTAGACCGGTAAAACTGTGTGACTAGCTTGTGGGAATTGCTTGTCTACTCCAGTCAGCTAGCGAGACGAGATCTTGGAGAGAGATGACCTTGAAACACTCTCACTATGACTCCTACTGAGTACTGCAGAGAGAAAGCAGGGGGGAGTTGAAGTTAGGGAGAGGTATTGGAGAGGGCAAGAGACAAGGGAAGAGAAGACCATGTGAAAGGTGGGAATAGAGAAATAGAAAAAGATAGATGTAAACAAACAAAGTGAGGTGAGAGAGGGAGCTGTGGGGAGAGAGCGAGAGCACTACATTGCTCCCTGGCATAAGATGAGGAACCGTGTCTGACAGACCAATCAACCTGCACAAGTCCTCTATGCTTATTGTTATTGTTCAATGTATGGTTATTTTGATCCTTGATTATTGTTGTTACTGACAATAATGATCATTATTATGTTAATTGTGTTTATATTGTAAATCTCCAAAGAAATCTTTGGCAATAATAAAGCAAATTTAATTTAAATTGAGAGAGAGAGAGAGAAATGGACAGAATGTGTATGGAAGAGGGAAGGATGTTTCTCAATTAAGACACTTAATTGAGCTCCTTATCATTTATCTCCTTCTACATCAAGTCAAGCCTTTTTCATTTCACTCTCATCCAACCATCTGAATACTCAATAGATTTTAAATCTGTCTCAAAACGTTCACGTTGTTTAAATGCTAGTGATTGCATTCAGAGGTTGGGGGTTGCATTCAGAGGTTGGGTTGTCAGTGGAATACTAACACAGCTCAACCAGACTTATTGTTTGTAAAGAGGTTTTCACTTAGTCTCAAACTCATATGACACTGATGGGCTTTAAGATAAACAGGGCTGTGTTCATTAGACACCAAACAGAAGAAAACATACTGAAACCACGAGGAACAACCTGAACTTCTCAAATGTGACCCGATTCAGGAAACTAGGCGTATGTCGCAAGTCACCACTTCCTAGGAGAGCTGTTTGAACTTAAATTTTTTAAATTTTTATAAAAGTGTGTTTTTTGGCAGAAATTCCTTCTCGAACATGTGAACTTTCATGTGCCTTAATATCAAACTTGTATGCCATCTGTAAATACGAATAAAATGGTTAATTACGAGCCTAATTGGTTTAACCATAGAAAAAGTCAGCAACCTTCCCACTAGCTATGATTGGCTGACATAATGCATGAGCTGGACATGCCGAAAGATGAGTTTGGATTGGTCTGCCATATAGCACGCTTCTGTCTATTGGAGATGGTCAGTATGTCTAGGTAATGGTGTCAAACGCTGCTTTAAAAAATATATATATCGCTTAGTAAAAATGCATAAACCTAATGTCAAGTAAATGTGTACTGTTAGCTAGTTAAAGTGTACTGTTAGCTAGCTAACATTTGCTGGCTGGGTCGCTAGCTAACATTGTGTATGATCTTATTCTTCGTATCTCAGACGTAACAAAAGACTCCACGCAAGTATCCATTTCAATTGAATGTCACAGCAACTGTTGATAGATGTACTAGCTGGTAAATTCACTCTGGCTACCTACTCCAATTTCAGGCCACGCGTAAGATAGTCTAGCTAGCTACATTTTCAGATATTACATGTTTCTAATTTAGACAGAAAGTGGTTTCATTTCAAGTGTACTGTTAGCTAGCTAACATTAGCTGGCTGGGTTGCTAGCTACCGTTATGTGTATGATCTTATTCTTCGTATCTCATATACATTTGCTTGACTAGTTATAGCCATAGAACCTGGTTGGTTAGCTACCTGCAGATTCATGCATTGTAGTAACGTTATGAGTTGTGATTACGGTCCATTGTTTAGCTAGCTAGAAAGCTACATGTCGTAACAAAAGACTCCACTCTAATTTTGACAAATTATTTTAATTTCATGTTAATGTACTGTTAGCTAACAAGCTCATGTTAGCTGGCTGGCTCACTAACTAACGTCACATCATGCGTTGGGATTCATTCTTTACCTAGCTAGCTATCTAGCTACATTTCTTAACAAAAGACTCTCGTCTTAGCCAGAGTGCAGAATATCTGATGGAATATTGAACAATCCAAACCTGTTGACGTCGGCAACAAAATGTAATTCAGTTGTTGCCAGCAACACAGTTACAGTCACCAATGCTCTGGATAACATGAAAACAGCCTAGCTCTGCTAGGGAGAGTAAAATGGTCAGAGTGGGGTGTTCTCTCATTATGTGTCTGGAAGTAGCTAGCCAATGTTAGCCAGTTAGCTTGGGTGCTTGACTGTCGTTGTGAGGTCAGAGCTTTTGAAAAAAAAACACTTATTGACCGTAGCGTCCAGTGTGCACTCTGAATTCGAAATGCTCAGAGGTTACGAACGGACAATCTGCCAGCAGTCACCAATGCACTGGATAACATACCAGCCTAACCATCTCTGCTATGGCGAGTAATGTTCAGTGAGCTGTTCTCTCTCTCTCTTACAGGTCTGGAAGTAGCTGGCAAGTTAGTACAGAACGCACAGATCCACCCTTGGGTGGGGCTAAGGCTTAAGAGGGTGTGAACAATGCTGAATGGGTGTAGACAAAGAGCGGCTCTCCAATAGTAGTACCAAAACATTGAAAGACATTTGTTTTCGAAAGTGCGTTTTCAAGTTTGTCAACTTTCAAATCAGAATTGCTTTCCCATTGTTAGCTGAAATATGCATCCAAGCTGAACTGAAATCTTATCAGAAACATATTGGGTCATTTTCACAGCTTTAAATTTCCTTTCAACTTTTCAAACAGAAAATCTTTCCCGTTTATTTGTTGTTGTTTTTTTGCTCTTGCGTTTTCTGTCCGGTCTCTAAACGTACTTGCTCCGCAAGAGAAGCAGATACGACGGAGAAGAGATTGAAGCATTCATTCTAGAATTTATTAGTAGTATTCTGGTGAGCAATGGTTTATTTAGACTTCTAGGGCAACAAGTAATGACAGAAGAGAAGCTGCATGTATCTAATTATAGATAAGTGGACTAACAAATAGCCTACCAAAATGCATTGTCTGTATTTGCGGGTTAAGGTCTGGCGGTTGCCAATGGTTTATTAGGGCAGGCGGGCGGGTCTTGTCACTTCCTGACCTCTCTGAAGATGTACAGTACCAGTCAGAAGTTTGGACACACCTACTCATTCAAGGGTTTTTCATTATTTTACTATTTTCTACATTGTAGAATGATAGTGAAGACATCAAAACTATGAAATACCACATACTGTATAGTGTCATGTAGTAACCAAAAAAGTGTTAAACAACTCAAAATATATTTTATATTTGAGATTCTTCGAATTAGCCACCCTTTGTCTTGATGACAGCTTTTCACACTCTTGGCATTCTCTCAACCAGCTCCATGAGGTGCATTTCAATTAACAGGTGTGCCTCAATAAAAGTTCATTTGTGTAATTTCTTTCCTTCTTAATGCGTTTGAGCTTATCAGTTGTGTTGTGACAAGGTAGTGGTGGAAATCTGATCTTTGGAATGATGAGTCCAAATTTGAGATTTTTGGTTCCAACTGCCATGTCTTTGTGAGACGCAGAGTAGGTGAACAGATGGAGGAGGAGGAGGTGTTATGGTGTGGGGATGCTTTGCTGGTGACACTGTCTGTGATTTATTTAGAATTGAAGGCCCACTTAACCAGCATGGCTACCACAGCATTCTGCAGCGATACGCCATCCCATCTGGTTTGCCCTTGGTGAGAGTGGTGTCCAAACTTTTAACTGTTACTCTAAAGACTGGTATCTGTGCTCACTCAAAATACGCTTTCTGACGTGACAGAAAGTGTGAAAACCACTCAATGGGCACTACAGATCCTGAGTACTTCTGTGTCCTGACTGTGACATCCCCTCTACTTGCTGAGAAGTGCTGACACTAAAGACAGTGATACAGGTTGTTCTCTTGACACTCACACCTCACCGTTGTTACAGCCATCAGTCTTGTGTGTTTTCATGGTCATCAGTCAACTCACGTAAAGTTTGTCAAGGTCCCGACATCAGTTCTACCTTCAACCAAAAAGGGTTCTTCAAAGGGTTTCTCTTCAAGGTTCAAATAGCACCTTTTTTTCTAAGAGTGTACCCCTCACTTGGCCCTTCTCTGGTCTACTGATGCGATTAAGTCCTCGAACTCAAGTGGGCACTAGGGTGGGGATCTCACGAAAAACAAGTTGGGGTCTTCTGGGTATGTCTCCACCTCAGACATCATGTTTTCTGTAGCCCCCTCAAAGCGCTGCCTTTCTCCAGCAGAGAGTTCATTAATTTGACTATGGCCTGTGAAATACAATAGACCCTAGGTTATCCTAATAAACACGTTATGATGCGCGGAAAAATGCTAATAACGGTCCCGTGATGTGAATGGGATTTTTTGTTGTTGAAACAGCTCCAGGAAAACTAAACCAAAGGATAAATGGTCATACCATGTCGCTAGACTGCTTACAGGGTAAGGAAACCAATGTGTTATTTTGTAAGTTGGGTGAACAAATTGGTACACACTTATGAACTAGCCCATCTCACTCAACGTCAACAAAACTAAGGAGAACTAAGGAGATGATTGTGGACTTCAGGAAACAGCAGAGGGAACACCCACCTATCCACATCGATGGAACAGTAGTGGAGAGGGTAGCAAGTTTTAAGTTCCTCGGCATACACATCACAGACAAACTGAATTGGTCCACTCACACTGACAGCGTCGTGAAGAAGGCGCAGCAGCGCCTCTTCAACCTCAGGAGGCTGAAGAAATTCGGCTTGTCACCAAAAGCACTCACAAACTTCTACAGATGCACAATCGAGAGCATCCTGGCGGGCTGTATCACCGCCTGGTATGGCAACTGCTCCGCCCTCAACCGTAAGGCTCTCCAGAGGGTAGTGAGGTCTGCACAACGCATCACCGGGGGCAAACTACCTGCCCTCCAGGACACCTACACCACCCGATGTTACAGGAAGGCCATAAAGATCATCAAGGACATCAACCACCCGAACCACTGCCTGTTCACCCCGCTATCATCCAGAAGGCGAGGTCAGTACAGGTGCATCAAATCTGGGACCGAGAGACTGAAAAACAGCTTCTATCTCAAGGCCATCAGACTGTTAAACAGCCACCACTAACATTGAGTGGCTGCTGCCAACACACTGTCATTGACACTGACCCAACTCCAGCCACTTTAATAATGGGAATTGATGGGAAATGATGTAAATATATCACTAGCCACTTTAAACAATGCTACCTTATATAATGTTACTTACCCTACATTATTCATCTCATATGCATACGTATATACTGTACTCTACATCATCGACTGCATCCTTATGTAATACATGTATCACTAGCCACTTTAACTATGCCACTTTGTTTACTTTGTCTACATACTCATCTCATATGTATATACTGTACTCGATACCATCACTGTACCACAGCTCTGTACCATCACTCATTCATATATCCTTATGTACATATTCCTTATCCCCTTACACTGTGTATAAGACAGTAGTTTTGGAATTGTTAGTTAGATTACTTGTTGGTTATCACTGCATTGTCGGAACTAGAAGCACAAGCATTTCGCTACACTCGCATTAACATCTGCTAACCATGTGTATGTGACAAATAAAATTTGATTTTGATTTACTACTGTTGGAGAGCCCTTCTTTGTCTTTACCCGGTCAGCATCGTTCACACCCTCTTAAGTTTTAGCCCCACCCGTCTCTTTAAGGGTTGATCCGAATGTACTAACAACAGCAGTCAAGCTAACTTGCTAACTACTTCCAGACATCTAAGTGAGAGAGAACAAACAGCTCACGGAACATTATTCACCCTAGCAGAACTGGTTAGGCAGTTATGTTATCCAGAGCGTTGGTGACTGCAACAGTGTTGCCAGATTGTCCGTTCGTAAATTCAGAGCGTTTCGCGTTCAGAGCGCACACCTGATGCTCTAGCCGATTAATAGGGTTGATCCGAACATTCTGCCCTAACAACAGCAGTCAAGCACCCGAGCTAACTGTTTAATATTGGCTAGCTTGATAGCGACTTCCAGACACATAATGAGAGAACACCTCACTCTGACAAATTTACTCACCCTAGCAGAGCTGGTTAGGCTGTTATGTTATCCAGAGCGTCGGTGACTGCAACTGGGCTGTTGGCAACAATTTAATTCCACTTTTTGCCGACAATTGCTGACACCAGCCATTTTCAACGGGTGTTTAGCGTTCGTAAATTCATCAGTTATTCTGCGATCTCTGGCACACTCAGACCAGAGTGCTCTGAAATTGGAGTAGATGGCCAGACTGAATTTACGAACACACCCGAAATGGTTATTTGCATAGCGGAGTATTTTGTTAAGACATGTAGCTAGCTAGCTAGGTAAACAATGAAACATAATCACAACTCATTACGTTACTACCCTGCATGAATCTGCAGGTGGACTAACCAACCAGGTTCAATGTTAGCTAGCTAACATTAGGCTATAGCTAGCCAAGCAAATGTTTTTTTTCTGTCAAAATTAGAAATGTGTAATATCTGAAAATGTAGCTAGCTAGACTATCTTTCCCGTTTTACGCGTCTCCTGTCAGATGCCATGGTTGCCCTTGGTTTGAATATGTAATCCGGGGACAGGTGTTTCCTCAATCTCCTTAGCTATCATACTCGAATTCCAGTGATTTCAAAACTCAGTCCTCCAGAAAGTGGAGAGCAACTCTTAAGCAGTTTTAATACACAATACATTATATTTTAAGCCGTTCTAGACAGGATTATCTACACAGACTGACCAGCTACAATAGACAGAAGTGTGCAATATGGCAGACAAATCCCAGTGCATCTCTCAGCATGTCCAGCCCACTCATTATCTCAGCCAATAATGGCTAGCGGGAAGGTTGCCCGCTTGTTCTGTGGCTAAACCAACTAGGCTGGTAATTTAACAGTTTTATTCGTATTTACAGACGGCATACACGTTTGTTATTAAGGCGCATGAAAGTTCACTTGTTTGTAAAGGCATTTCTGCAATAAAATGCATTTTGATCCCAATTTTTTTTTGTTACGTTCAAACTGCTCTCCTGTGAAGTAGTGACCAATGACATACACCTAGTTTCCTGAATCGGGTCACAAGTTTGCTTAACAAGTCACATAATAAGTTGCATAGTGTTTAACATGACTAAACACAGAGTGAGTCCATGCAACTCTGTACCCCACACATACAATTATCTGTAAGGTTCTCAAGTCCAGGGAGGTTTTCCATTTCCTTGCATAGAAGGGCACCTATTGGTAGATGGGTAAAGCATGGTGAAGTTACACTTTGGATGGTGTATCAATACATCCAGTTACGACAAAGATACAGGTGTCGTTCCTAACTCATTTGCCGGAGAGGAAGGAAACCACTTAGGGATTTCATCAGAAGGAATCAGGAGGATAGAGTTATGGTCAAATTTGACAAATGGAGGGCGAGTGAGCGCTTTGTATGCGTGAAGTAAAGGCGATCTCGAGTTTTTGGTTCTAGTTGCACAGAAAACAGAAAATCGCTTGGAAACAGGCCTTTTTACGTAATGTTTGTGGGTGAAAAACAACAAAAATGAAATTATTGAAATACTTAATTTATTCTTATGGGTTCTTATTTATCTGTTCTCTTCCTAACCTGAGAAACTGACACATTTACATTTACCCAGTCCCAGAGTACCTCAGTGGTGATGGAGGGGCAGGATGAGGAAGCAGGAACAGTTTTCTGGTGATTTTACACTTGACGTCTTCTGAGAGCTGTTTGAAACACTCCTATGGAATACTAACGTGTGTGTGTGCGTGCGTGCGTGCGTGTGTGTTTGTGTGTGTGCGTGTGTGTGTGTGTGTTTGTATGTGTGCCTGTGTGTGTGTGAACTGTTCCATCCTTTCTGAATTTTTGGACTTTCTGATTTAATCCAATCATATCTGTAAAGACTGAGAGCCCTATTGTGTATTCAGGCGTTTGTGGATAGGTTGTTTTGTCCTCTGGTTGATGTTACAGGATTGTTTTTAGACAAAACTCTGTATCATCAATCACACATATAAATGCAGCACTGCCGTCTACGCACACATACACACGCATGCACGCACTCAGGAACGTAGGCAGGCACACATGCACGCCCCCCAGAGTGCCTGCATATTATTCTACTACCGACTACACTGCCCGCTAGTGTCTGTATAATGAACGTACATGCATCCAGGATGTGCTGGTAAGGAGTCTGTGAGTTTGCACGTTTTAAATTAAATAAACCTTTTTTGTACAAATATTAATGAGTACCTGTCAATGAGAAAGACAGAAAGAGTGTTCAGTGAGATAGTGAGAGAGTTGCAAGCCTGTAGGGAACAGCTCACAAAGTCAGTTTTGAGTGGTCTGTGTGTGTGTGACCTAGGTCTTCCTCTCTCTGAGGAGAGTACCAACATCACTAATATATGAGGTGTCTCTGCTTTATTCCCTGACTATTGTTTTCATTTACTGCTCTCTCTTTCTGTCTTTCTTTCAGTTTATCTTTCACTTTCCTCTTTCCCTTTCTCTCTCTCTCTCTCTCTCTCTCTCTCTCTCTCTCTCTCTCTCAATTAAATTAAATTAAATTAAATTAAATAGACTTTATTGACATGGCAAGTTAAATTACTTACATTGTCAAAGTATACATAAAGCAAGAAGGGTGGGACCAACAGCAACAACAATAATAGTAGTAGTGGAAATGGTATTACCATTAACAGCAACTACATCAACAATATTACAGTTTTTCTCAATTGCTAAAACACTAAAACACATTGGCTGAACAAAGTTCTCAGTTGCCTGGACTGATTTAGCTAATTATGCAGTCTGTTGTCAATACCTTAAACCATTTCACATGATAAAACTCTATTTGCAGATCTCACTTAGACTTCAGCAAAACTCTAAACACATTCTCATTCTCAAAACACATTCTGCACTCAAATGCACATGTCATCCATACTGGTAAACACAAGTGGCAACAATCAAATACAAATAGAGAACATATGTCATTGATTGAACACAACCACTCAAAATGGATTTAACCTGTTTCAAATGATGCGACACAACCAATTCAGAGAGCAAACAGGTTGTTGAAGGTGGGAAGGAGAAAGTCAGAATGGATACTGTAGTACAGTGCATTGTAGGCTGTATACTGTACAATGGATGAATTGTATTGCCCTGAACACTGTGCTTTCCATTTATTAACAGTATTGACTGCTCAATAGATTTTGACTGGTTGCAGGTTCATATCAACAAAGAACAATAATTACAGTATCACAGAGACAAAGGACAAGTTTGTGAGATGCAGGGTACAGTACTGTATAAATAGGGGTACAAGGAGGAGGAAGAACAAAAAAAATAATTGCAAAGAGCAAAGCAGAGTAGTAATTTCTGATCAATTTTGACCTACTATGATAGAACATGTTTTTGTTCGTCAAAGGACAATGATGGAAAAATATGATTTTTTAAAATGTATTTAAAATGTACTTCTCCCTGAGAATTATATATTTTGAACAATGTGTTTTCTATTTTTCGGTGTATTGTTTACTGACTGCTTGAGAGTGTATATAATTTGGATCACTTTGTTTATGATTTGAGAGCAGTGTTTGATTTTGAACACAGGTCAAAACTGTTTTGAGGCAAATGTTTCATTTTGCAAGAGGAGTCAGAGGTTATGTAAATAGTGCATGAAGATGAGGTTTGTGTTGAATGTTTTCAGGAAATGGAGCAAGGTTTCAGTAATTGTGATTTAGCAATTGAGAAAAACTGTAATGAGAAAAACAATACGTTAAAGCAATAGTAGTAGACCAGTCTCAACATGACTGAGAAGCCACATGACATGGTATGAAAGCCAAAACAAAACTAAATGTGAAATATTATTGACATTACATTGCACTTTTCACTGGCTGTCCCTCAGGTTGTGGCAGGAGGACACATATTTGGCTGCCAAAACTGCACATTTAGGCTTTTCACCCAATAAATATTCGATTTTTTATTTTTATATAGTTTCAAATTCGTTGTACTGAATGATAATTTGGGGAAATTCTCTTAGGTCTGAGTATTTGTCACAATGTAATAGGAAATGCAGCTCTGTCTCTACCTCTCCCTTGGAGCAGAGTGAGCACAACCTGTCCTCTCTGGGAAGCCAGGTTTGCCTGTGACGACCGTTCTCTTTTGCCAGACTGTGCTCACTGAGTTTGTACCTAGTCAGTGTTTTCAGTTTTATATCAGTCACAGTGGTCAGATAGTCTGCCACCATGTACTGTCTGCCAAATAGCATTGAAGTTTACTTAGATTTTTATGGTGTCTTTCCAATAGGTGATATATTTTTCTTTTTGCTTTGTGATGATTTGGTAGGGCCAGATTGTCTGAGTGATGTCTTGAGGCAGTCTAGCAAAACTCTGCATGCAGTATTTTGATTGGATGTTTGTCCCATTTGGTAAACTCATTATTAGACAGTGGACCCCATACTTTGCAGCCATATAGAGCAATTGGTTCTATAACTGATTGGAAAATTCTGTGCCAGATTGTAATTGTAATTTCGATTTTAATGTTCCTTTTAATGGCATAGAATGCTCTTCTTGCTTTGTCTCTCAGCTCATTGCTGATATTTAGTCCTAGATATGTGTAGTTTTTGATGTGTTCTAATAGAACTGTGTCCAAATATAATTTATATTTGTCATCTGGACGTTTTTTGGAATATCATTATATTCTGGTTTTTTTTGGATTAAAGGTCAGATTAACGGTCTCTCTCTCTCTCTCTCTCTCTCTCTCTCTCTCTCCGTTCTGTTTATTCTGTCTCACTCCAGGTTCCCAGGCGAATGCATTCACCCAGAGTTTTATAGAGAGCTCCCATTTCTGGGGGGGGGGATTTGGGAATGAAAATTTTCAGACCGTGAACCTGTCACACTGTATGCAAGGGTGTTTGATCATATCTACAAGGGTCATTAACACACACACACACACACACACACACACACACACACACACACACACACACACACACACACACACACACAGACAGAGAGAGAGAGAGAGAGAGAGAGAGAGAGAGAGAGAGAGAGGGGCTGTTTTTTGTCCACACCTGTTGTCCCTTGCCACAGGGAATGACGGCGGCAAACAACATTGTAACTTCACAATAACAAACGTTCAATGACTAGCAGGGACAAAAGCACAAAAAGCTCTCAATAGCTTACACACATACAGTACATGACAATAGCATACAACACACCTACAGTATAGCCGTAAACACTGGCTAGGTTCTGGTAAACCATTTCTAGAACTGAAATTAGGTCACACATAATGAACACAGGTGATGGTACAGGGATGGGTGTGTTTGTGTTTGTGTGTTCTTGTTTAGAAGGGAGTGGACACTTTGGGTGTGGCAGTAGGTCAGAATATAACCTCCTCACACACACACATTCAAACACACACTTGTTCGCTCACACACATACCGTGATGGCTATGCTTGTCAGGTCATTAAAGTTTCCAAGCCTCCCAGAGGAGGCGATGGGAGGTCTCTATGCTGTAATCATCATGTCTCTATTCCCTCTATCTTATCTGCTGTTTGGAAAGGGTGAGTCTAGCTCCACCACGTGTGTGTGTGTGTGTGTGTGTGTGTGTGTGTGTGTGTGTGCGTGCGTGCGTGCGTGCGTGCGTGCGTGCGTGCGTGCGTGCGTGCGTGCGTGCGCGCACGCACGAGTATGCCCTAAATCTTATCTTGAAGAATAGTCCTATTCCATATTCAACAATTGTCTTTTGGGTGTTGTTTTTACTCTCTCCACCCACTAGGTGGCCTATTTTAGCTGAAAGATTTTTAGCACAGATAATGAAGACTATAGAGACTAGACTGTCTGTGTCTCTACAGCAGAAATTAGGCCTGTTTCACGTGATAAATGATAAACAACCTGCTCGATGAATAACTTAGCAGATGTATGATGTAGATGTATGGCCTCGGCGAGAATGAATGGATAGGGGAGGAAGGGCATTGAGAATGAATGGATAGGGAAGGAAGAGCATTGAGAATGAATGGATAGGGGTGGAAGAGCATTGAGAATGAATGGATAAGGGTGGAAGGGCATTGAGAATGAATGGATAGGGAAGGAAGGGCATTGAGAATGAATGGATAGGGAAGGAAGGGCATTAAGAATAAATGGATAGGGAGGAAGGGCATTGAGAATGAATGGATAGGGAAGGAAGGGCATTGAGAATCAATGGATAGGGAAGGAAGGGCATTGAGAATGAATGGATAGGGAAGGAAGGGCATTGAGAATAAATGGATAGGGAAATGAATGGATAGGGAAGGAAGGGCATTGAGAATAAATGGATAGGGAGGAAGGGCATTGAGAATGAATGGATAGGGAAGGAAGGGCATTGAGAATAAATGGATAGGGAGGAAGGGCATTGAGAATGAATGGATAGGGAAGGAAGGGCATTGAGAATCAATGGATAGGGAAGGAAGGGCATTGAGAATGAATGGATAGGGAAGGAAGGGCATTGAGAATGAATGGATAGGGAAGGAAGGGCATTGAGAATAAATGGATAGGGAGGAAGGGCATTGAGAATGAATGGATAGGGGTGGAAGGGCATTTAGAATGAATGGATAGGGAGGAAGGGCATTGAGAATGAATGGATAGGGAGGATGGGCATTGAGAATGAATGGATAGGGAGGAAGGGCATTGAGAATGAATGGATAGGGGTGGAAGGGCATTTAGAATGAATGGATAGGGAGGAAGGGCATTGAGAATGAATGGATTGTGAGGAAGGGCATTGAGTGCATCTGCGTGTGAGCGCGTCCGCGTGTGTGTGAGAGAGACACAGAGAGAGCGAGAAAGAGAGAAAGAGGTTGGCAATATGTCTAAAAGGAAATGGAGTGGAGTGAGTATGGATTGGAGCTCAGTCGTTTAAGATATCCCAACACAGCTCAGTGTGTGCGTACAGCAGCCATCCACACGCCTCGGAAATAACAATAGGAACAGCGCCAGCCCTGCCTGTCTCTCTATCACATTTACTACTAACGCTTCAGAGCGCTCTAGAATATATACATATATTTTTTAAACACACAGAAAAGTTTCTTCACTTATATTGGACTGTGCTTTTGATAGGCTTGGTGTGTGTGTGAAAGTGTGGGGGTGGGGGGGGGGGGGGGGAGTGTGGGTGTGGGTGTTTGTGCATGTGTTTCTAATGGTCTTTGTTAGTTGTGCCTGTGTGTCCTCTTCTCTCTGCCTCCCACTCCCCTCTGCCGTCAGACCTCGCCCTGACAGATTAGTGAGTGTATTGGATAGCAGCATTACTGTATGGAGGGTACGTGATAGGGCTAAATGAAAGCTGTGTGTTGTTTAGCACTAGTTAGATGATCTCTCTAAGGTAGGGGCACTGAGACTAATGTGTCTTTCCTCCTCGTCTTGCTTGCGGAGAGGTGATAATACAACTATATAACACATCGACGAGGCCAATTTACCTGCTGACAGATAGAATGAGGTGAAGAATACTGCAGGAGAAAAGAGATGCTGGAGGTAATACAGTAGGGATTGTTTTTCCTCTCCTCTCGTTGTCGTTCTCTCGCTGACACAATGTCATCAGGCCTTAGTCACTCCACATGGGTCATTTCTCTTTATCTGTCTCTGTTTCTCTCTCATTCTCTGTTGTTCCTTCCCTTGTTTTCTTTTTTCTCCTCTCATCCTTCCCTATATACAGTATGACACCTCATCAATACATCCACGAGAAGAAGAATCTTTAACAAACATGCCTCCTGTGCTCTGTGCATTTTCAACAGAGAATAATGTGTGTGCGTGCGTGCGTGTGTGTGTGTGTGTGTCTGCGCACCTTTTACTAAGTGCTTTCCCGGGACCTTCCCTATGACTGCCCTGCTAATGTGCTCTGCTGGACGTGGTAAACTATGGAAAGTAGACATGTAACTGATCAAAATGTTCTCCTAATCAGGCGTAAACTGGATGCTGTTATTTCGGAATGACAAATGCATTCGAAACACAGGGCTTTTGAGCGATTATCCAAATGAAATTAAATAGTCTATTGTTTAATTATTCAAGGCTCCCTTTGTTGTTTCATTTTCAAAATGAAATGCTTTATTGTTTTAAAGCCATGAATGACTCCAATGCTGTATGAATTCGTGATTGATTGAGATACATTTAGGGAGGCCCAAGTGACGTTAATGACAGCTATGAGAGGGCACACTCACAGCTCGATGTTGGATAGATTATACACGGCTAATTATAATTATACGGCTAACGTTGACTGTTTGGAACCATGTAAACAAAGGTAAACACATTTTAAGAAATCCCAGAGTTTTTTTTCGAACAAAGCCTTTGTTACAGCAAAGACAAAAAAAACTAAAAACTAAAAGCATTCATGAAATGAAATAGCTTTGTCCATCATGTTGCAGTTGCGTGAGGCTTGGAGCGCAATTGATATCGGATTGGATTGTGGAATTTGTTTTAAAGGGATACTTCAGGATTTTGGCAATGAAGCCATTTACTTACTTTCTCAGTCCGATGATCTCATGGATACCATTTGTATGTCTCTGCGTGCAATTTGAAGGAAGTTGCTAACTAGCGTTAGCGCAATTGCTAACTGCCATTAGCGCAATGAAAGGAAGTCTATGGTAAACTGCTAGCATGCTAGTAGATACCATAGACTTCCAGTCATTGCGATAACGCTAGTTAGCATTAGATCCCGAAACTACCTCTAAGTTCCTTCATACTGGATTCAGAGACATACAAATGTTATCTGTGAATTCATCTGGAATTAGATAAAGGGCTTCATTGCCAAAATCACAAAGTATCCCTTTGAACAAAAACTCTAAAACAGGCAAGAGCAGCTAGATCTGTCTAACTTCTGAAGCTATGGAGGTTTTTATAAAGCCTGACACGTTCAACAGCTGTTGAGTTTTCCTCTGCTCACTTTGATTAGAAAACATGATTGTTCGTCTCCTCACTCCGCTGATGCCTCCGTCACATTGTTCTCACCGGTCAATGTATCTCACTGGTGAAGTGTGCTGTTATGCGCATTTCATCGTTTCTTATTTTTCAGGCTGATCAAATGTCTGATTTGTCGGACTCAGGTTATGGTCGGGCTAGGTTGGACAGCGCTCGAATTTTCAGGCCGATGACAATTCTAGCGTTTGTGCGTGTGTGTTGACAGGAAGGGTACTTTGTTTCTGAAAATAGCCTGTGCTCAATACAGACATGTGCATTACTGTCAACATCCGTTGGAGGAACCGGTTACAATATGGTGTTTGTTTTGTTGTCAAACCCCACAGATATCAGCAGTTACAGTATGTCAGATTGTGTTCCCTGTCATATTGTGTGTCTCCCTGTAGGGTCAACCAAAGACAGGCTAAATTGGGGTAATGAGAATAAGGACATGCCATGCCAGGGTGTTCCCTGGTGTTGTGTGCTGCTGAGACAGCAACAGTAATGAGATGTCTAGTACAGAGACTCTAGTAAAAAAACAGCACAGACATGACTAATAAACAGATTGAAAGGCATTGAGAGAGAGACAGAGAGAGAGATAGAGAGAGGGAGAGAGAGAGAGAGAGAGAGAGAGAGAGGGAGAGAGGGAGAGAGAGAGAGTTTGAGTTTTAAATTATCTTTATTGGGTCTGGGGGCCCACCACACAATAAATACTCATACAAAACCACAGTTACACATCAATTAAAAACACAACTCCAATTCCTCCTCCACAGTAACTAAACACAACAGCCTCTGAATACCCCATATACTCAAAACAGGTCAATATTGTTGACAAGTTTATAATAGGCAAACTCAACTCTTAGTCTCGCTGCCAACATTCCGTCCAGCATTCCCACCACATCCACAGATCCCTGGCCCCGAATACTGTTCTTTCGGGTCTTCCATATCGCTAATTTTGCTGCCCCTAACACAAAATTAAGCAACACAACTACACCCTTTTGACTGAACCTGTACTTTGGCCCAAATATATACAGTTGGGAAGAGAAAACCTCTCTCAACGTTGAGAACCAATTAGTGATCAGGTCAATCATCCCGACCAACCTAACCTGGGACACAGTAAAAACAGAGATTCAGACACAGCACAGAATGGACACCCCTCCACAACAGTAGGGTCCAGGTGTATGTTGATGGCTATAGCTCCATGTATTCTCCTCCATTGGAGGTCAGCTGTCCTCTTATCAATAGGCAGTTTGTATAATGATCACCAACAGCCTTTTGGAGAGGCACCTGGACCAAGCACACCCGCCCACCTCATCGATTTTACCCCTTCCAGGGAAGAGGCATGGGACACCTTTATACATATTCTGTACATGGCCTTCTTTCCCGCCTCCTTGAACTCCCCCAGCTCCGGGGTATCGAAGGAAAGCAGCATCCCCACATCCTCCTCGAATGCCCCCATCGCAGCACTAATAATCAGTACAGGGAACACATAATCCAGACTCTCCTTCCACCGATCAGAATTGGAAGTATCAGTCACATACTGCAGATGAAGCACTGGCAATGAGTCGCAGACCTCAGCAACGACCTTCCTCAGTAGGCGAGATGTTCGCATCCCCGCTCTTTCTCCCAGCTCCTCCACCGATCTGCTCCTGCTCTGCATCAGATGACCCAGCTTGGTACACCCCATGCCTAACAGGTATGAATGTAGGCTAGCTGAAACCAGAACACGGGACTGGATGGCGATGTTGTGAAAAAGAGGCTCTTCAAAAAGCCACATCCCTGGTGGCGTGCAGGCCTTATGGGACTTGACAAGGACTCTCCAAGCCTGCCTAACAGACTCATAAAATGGAGTCAGGCCAGGCAAATCACCCCCCTCGAGCTTTAAGAGGAAAAGGTGCTTGTCTAAGCCCAAACAGCCCGCTCTCCTCATCAATGTGTAGGCTGTTTCGACCCAGCTAGCCGGAAAGCCATGATTCTAGAGGAAATGTCCACCAGGCCTTGCCCACCCTCGTACAGTGGCAGGTACAGAGCTGCAGCTTTAATCCAGTGTTGTCCAGACCAGAAGAAATTGACAAGGGTCCTCTGAAGCTCTTGTGTCAGACCCTTTGGTGGCTGCAAAATCCTTAGTCTGTGCCACTGGGTAGAGGCAGCAAGATTACTAGCTACCAGTACCCTTCCCCTATAAGACAGCTGGGGCAGCAACCATTTCCATCTTGACAGTCTGGCACACACCTTCTCCACTACACCCTCCCAGTTCTTTTTATGAAAGACATCAGAGCCTAGAAAAAAAAACTATGTCTTCATCCCATCTCTGCCCCACTGAAGCCCCCCTGGTAACCATGGAGCGGACCCCATCTGGTTTTAAATGAACTGGGTTTTGGTCTTTCTCTACCTCCCTGTGATTGGGTCCATCTTTGGGATCCATTGTTTTTGGGTTTTAAACATCAGAGTCTAAGTCATTAGTTGTTGTTGTTTTTACCAGTGTTCCTCCATCTAATTGTTTCCTCTGCCCACTCTCTGCTCAGATCCATCTCTTTCTGTTCCTCCTAAAGCTACTACTGAAGGGATGTTGTGCTGGTGTTCACGCAGCCTAACGAAATATTGCATTCATTATGTGGGTAGAGGTTTACTGAAGACACCGTGAATAAATAGGCTTCCGTGAATTTGACTGTTATTTACAGGCAGCTCATTCTGAAGTGAAATTGTAATGTACTGTAAATACGGTATCAAAGGAAGTACTGTGTAATGACACACAAAAATACATTACCGTGAAATTGACTGCGTTATTACTATAGGAAATAAAACCAGTTATAGTTATTGTAATCAGAATGAATGAATTATGAGATGAATTCATTCAATTAAATTGAGGGTAGGGGTTTGTATTTCACAGTATTTTACTGTAAATCAGAAGGAATTGGTGCAGGAAGCTTGGCTGTAGGTAAAGTGTTTACACATTACAGCATATTAATGCATTTTTGGTGTTTTTATATCACTTGCTCTTCTAGAGGCCTTTAACAAAGGCTTTCAAACTGGCAGAGACTACAGTGTAAAACACAACCAAAAGGGCATGGCAAAATGCTCAACCATTTAAGGTGTAAGACTTGCTGCCCCTCCAATCTGCCTCGTATATAGTGCATGTTGGGGCGACCTTAACCACAGAGCAGTTCAATTGGTACAGCATTTTCACTCATGGGTGCAACACATATAGCCTCTTACAAGGCACGCTTCAACGTATAAGCCAGGAACAGCAATAGCACATGTAGAGCAATGAGCCAGATGTTTCGCCTGATGTATAACTCTGAAGCATCTGGTTGGCATTTCCACTCATCACCAAATAATGTGATGAGAGGAAGCCAGTGGCCGGCAGTGGGAGAAGATGACGAGAGATGGATTTGGGCCAACATTCTGCACATTATTTCATTGATGAAACATTTGTTCTCAATACAGTTTCGAACAGGGTGTTTGGTAGACTTAACCCTTTGCCAAAGTTTCTCAAAATAGTGTTGTTTAGGACTGCAAGGGTGAATTGAGTTATTGCACACACGCACTTCGCAGAGCAAGCGTTCGGAAATATGCAAATACATGCTAGAACGCGCCAATAGGAAATCGCTAGTGCATGCTCGGATCTGCACACCTCCTTGCTTGTTCTGCCCACTATCATTCATTTGCTCCCGTTGGAAATGACAGGCTGTAGCCTATCTTGTACTTACAGTATAAGAATCACCATGCACCCACTAGTGGTCAAAGGTTTTTGGCTCTCCAAAGATACGGTACGGTACTGTATTCTGTGGGGTGGAATTCGAAATAGAGCAATTCTTTCCCCCCAAATTATCGTAGAAATTAAATACATTCACTTGTTAATTATACATGTATAAGCAAGACAGATTTAGTTCTGTTGTCACGCCTGTTCTGGAGTTCGGGTCTCCCAAACATTCTCAGCCAGTTACCTTGGAAACCACATAAGGTAAATCAATGAAGGTGATGGGCATACCTCCCTTTCCCCTCTCTCTCTCTCTCCCTCTCTCCCCCTCTCTCTCTATATCTCTCTCTCTCTCTCTCTCTCTCTCTCTCTCTCTCTCTCTCTCTCTCTCTCTCACATACTCTCCTGCCTCCCACCTACTCTATCTCTCCCTTCCTTCCCTCTTTCTCCCTCTGTCTCCTGCATCTCCCTCACTCTGTCACTCTAACTCTCCTTCACACACACACAACCACAGCCAAAGGATTAGGAGACAGCACTTTCCCCTGGATTCCTTTACTCGAACAGGGGTTGGAGGACAGGAAAGAGAGCAGAAAGAAAAGGAAGAAGGGAATGTTGGAGGAGGCAGGGGGAGTCTTTACCGGATTGTAGTCCGGGACTGATCCAGTATTGTCTTTCACTCTCGCTCTCAGGGGGAGGGGGGTTGGGTTGGGTTACATTGGAAGTACCCATCTTGAATCTGGTTGACCCAGCTTGGTTCTGAGGGACTGCTCTGTCTGGGGAAAGATGCACAAGATATAGGTCTATTCCGGCATAAGGACTGGGTCTGGGTGGGCCTGGGCCAAGTTCGATGAGATCGTGTCCCCAGGATGTTGAGTTTGGATGGGTTGGAGATGATAGCTGTCCTGGTGCTGATGGGACTGTTCGTCAAAGTTCTGGAGCAGTTTGGACTCTTTGAAGTTGTAAGATGGGAAGGTAACGGACGGAGGGTGTGTGTGTGTGTGTGTGTGTGTGTGTGTGTGTGTGTGTGTGTGTGTGTGTGTGTGTGTGTGTGTGTGTGTGTGTGTGTGTGTGTGTGTGTGTGTGTGTGTGTGTGTGTGTGTGTGTGTGTGTGTGTGTGTGTGTGTGAGAGCCTCTGTTCTCCGCATTGCTTCTGTCCTGAGGTGGCCTCTTTGTCTATGGCTAAGGAGTTGGCTTACTGACGGAACTGTTGGCTCTGTCACACACACAGACACATACACACACACACACACACAAACCATACCATATGTAACTATAACTTTGTGTGAGGGACTCTCTGATATTCTCTTTTCCCCTCATCCCTCACTCCCCTCCTCTGCTGATATGAGCTTTTACCCTTTAATCAATAGCACTATGGAGAGAGTGGCTGAGGGCTCTGGCTCTTGTCTTACTGAGGGAAACTCAGCTTCGGTGTGTTTTAAAGGGGGAAAGGGCAGGATTGTGTTTCCCAAATGGTAGATCGTCCATAACTGTTGGGCTGTGGATAATAATAAGTAAATCGCACTGCACCAATTATTCCAGTCAACTGCTATGCAATGTCGGGGCAATGCGGTTTGTTTGAGTCCTGGCTTAAAATGGTGTCAAAGGCGTGTCAGTCTTATGACAAGGATATGTACCGTGTGAGGGTTACCCAGTGTGTTGTTTTTAATCAGACGTTTGAATGGCCCTTACCTTTCTCTCACACCCTGTTAGTACTTTCATCTGCTCTCACTCGGAGTGACGCTGTGAAATATTCTAATCTCACCAACACACACACACACACTCTTATCGCAGATGCCCAGGGTGCCCTCCTCTCAGATAATAAGACAATGACTGGGTTTCTGGCCTGTTGTAATTCCAGGGGTCACCTCTTCCTATGAAAGTTTGCACTTCTACTAAATTCACTGAAGTTGCCTTCTCATTTTAGGGCTGTCTGTCAAGCACTCTTAGTACTCAGCTGAATTGTTATGAAGAATAATTGATCCTTAATTTAGCAATGGATATCTGACAATCATTTTAGATGCAGTTAAAGAGCTGTATAGATAGACTGTCAAACACACAACTATGTCTTATTATACTTGTGAGGACCTTTTGGGGACTGCCAATTGATTCACATTCCTAATCCTATTTTCCCTAACCCTAAACCTAACCCTAACCTTTACCCTAAACTTAACCGCTAAACCTAACCCTCATTTTAACCCTAACCCGAACCATAGTTCTAACCCTAAACCTAACCCTAACCATAGTTCTAACCCTAACCCTAACCATAGTTCTAACCCTAACCCTAAACCTAACCCTAACCTTTACCCTAACCTTTACCCTAACCTTAACCGAAACCTAACCCTAAACCTAACCCTAATATTAATCCTAACCCTAACCATAGTTCTAACCCTAAACCTAAAATAGACCTTTTGCAAGTGAGGACCGGCAAAATGTCCTCACTTCTCTGGATTTTAGTTGGTTTACTATTCTTTTGAGGACTTCTCACAAGTATAGAAAACGTATACACACACGCACTCACACACAGACACGCACACACACACAAGCACGCACACACACACACACACGCACGCACGCATGCACACACACACACACACACAGACACACACAATCTCTATGTCTGTTGGACAGTACCAGGTGTTCAAGGTGTGCCAGCTGGTTCATCATCTGTGGAAAAAAAGTTAAGTTCTATAAAACTCTCCCTCTCCAATCCCTGTGCCAGGATTGGCCCACTCAGAGTGATTGAATAAGCAGCCTCTCTCTATAATGCATTAGGCTTTGGCAGATCTGACCAGATCCTTGAAAAATCCTTGGAAAGGGGCATCTCCAAAAAGTACTTCAATATGTGTGTGTGTACGTGTGTGTACGTGTGTGTGTGTGTGTGTACGTGTGTGTGTACGTGTGTGTGTGCGTGTGTGTGTGTGTGTGTGTACGTGTGTACGTGTGTGTGTACGTGTGTGTCCTGTTGGCAGTTCATCAAGGTGATATAATATTTACTCATTACAGTTTTTTTTGATTGCTTAAGCACGATTTCAAAACAGGGCCCGTGTTTTCAAAACACTACACACAATTAGCACAACCACACACCCAATTGGCAAAACACTACAGATCCTTTGCAAAATTAAACACTCTTGTAAAAACTATACTGTAACGGCGTTCTTCGTTTGTTGAAGGAGAGTCGGACCGAAATGCAGCGTGTTGGTTACTCATGACTTAATGAATGAAATGCGGTACATGAAATAACTCAGAAATACAAAACAACAAACAGAACGTGAAACCTAAATACAGCCTATCTGGTGAACTACACAGAGACAGGAACAAACACCCACGAAATACCAAGCGAAACTCAGGCTGCCTAAATACAGTTCCCAATCAGAGACAACGAAAGCACCTGACTCTAATTGAGAATCGCCTCAGGCAGCCAAGCCTATACCACACCCCTAATCAGCCGCAATCCCAAATAATACAAACCCCAATACGAAACATAACATATAAACCCATGTCACACCCTGGCCTACCCAAACATATGACAAAAACACAAAATACAATGACCAAGGCGTGACAGAACCCCCCCCCTAAGGTGCGGACTCCCGGACGCACCTCAAGAGCATAGGGAGGGTCCGGGTGGGCGTCTGTCCATGGTGGCGGTTCTGGCTCGGGACGTGGACCCCACTCCATTAATGTCCTTGTTCCTCCCCTTCGCGTCCTGGGATAATCCACCCTCTCCGCCGACCATGGCCTAATAGTCCTCACCCAGATCCCCACATAACTGAGGAGCCGCTCGTAACAGAGGGGCAGCTCGGGACAGAGGGGCAGCTCGGGACAGAGGGGCAGCTCGGGACAGAGGGGCAGCCGGGACAGAGGGGAAGCCCGGGACCGAGGGGATGCCCGGGACCGAGGGGAAGCCCGGGACCGAGAGGAATCCCAGTACCGAGAGGAAGCTCAGTACCGAGATGAAGCTCAGACAGGTAGTAGGCTCCGGTAAATCCGGGTTTTCTGGCAGATCTGGAAGAGACTGGTTGTCTGGCAGATCTGGAAGAGACTGGTTGTCTGGCAGATCTGGAAGAGACTGGTTGTCTGGCAGATCTGGAAAAGACTGGTTGTCTGGCAGATCTGGAAGAGACTGGTTGTCTGGCAGATCTGGAAGAGACTAGTTGTCTGGCAGATCTGGAAGATCATGGCTGACTGGCACTTCTGGCGGATCCTGGCAGACTGGAGGCGCTGGGCAGACTGGCGACGCTGGGCAGACTGGCGACGCTGGGCAGACTGGCGACGCTGGGCAGACTGGGAGCACTGGCGGCGCTGGGCAGACTGGCGGCACTGGCGGCGCTGGGCAGACTGGCGGCGCTGGGCAGACTGGGAGCACTGGCGGCGCTGGGCAGACTGGGAGCACTGGCGGTGCTGGGCAGACGGGAGACTCCGGCAGCGCAGGAGAGGAGAAAGGCTCTGGCTGTGCAAAACAGGCGGGAGACGCCGACAGCGTAGGAGGGAAGGAAGGCTCTGGCTGTGTTGAACAAGCAGGAGGCTCCGGCAGCGCAGGAGAGGAGACAGGCTCTGGCTGCGCTGAACAGGCGGGAGACTCCAACAGCATAGGAGGGAAGGAAGGCTCTGGCTGTGTTGAACAGGCGGGAGACTCCGACAGCGTAGAAGGGAAGGAAGGCTCTGGCTGTGTAGAACAGGCGAGGCGCACTGAAGGCCTGGTGCGTGGTGCTGGAACTGGTGGTATTGGATCGAGGACACGCACAGGAAGCCTGGTGCGGGGAGCTGCTACCGGAGGACTGGTGTGTGGAGGTGGCTCTGGATAGACCGGACCGTGCAGGCGCACTGGAGCTCTTGAGCACCGAGCCTGCCCAAGCTTACCTGGCTCGATGCCCACTCTAGCCCTGCCAATAGGAAGGGCTGGTATGTGCCGCACCTGGCTCTGCACCCGCACTGGAAACACTGTGCGCTCCATAGCATAACACGGTGCCTGCCCGGTCTCTCTAGCCTAACGGTGAGCATAGGGAGTTTGCGCAGGTCTCCTACCTGGCATAAACATACTCCCTTTTAGCCTCCCCCCAATAATTTTTTGGGGCTGCTTTTCCGGCTTCCAACCGCGTTGCCGTGCTGCCTCCTCATACCTGCGCCTCTCCGCTTTAGTCGCTTCTATTTCTTCCTTGGGACGGCGATATTCTCCAGGTTGAGCCCAGGGTCCTTTACCGTCTAATTCCTCCTCCCATGTCCAAATCTCCAAGTGGTGCAGCCTCTCCCACTGCAACTGCTCTTCACGATTAACAGGGAGAGTTGGCTCAGGTCTGACTCCTGACTCAGCTACTCTCTCTCTGCGCTCTCCCCCGTTACTTTCGGTTTTCGCTCTGCGTCGCCGTGTTTTCCTCTTTGACTCCATTAGCCTGTAGCCCTCTTCGCACTGCTGAAGCGAATCCCAGGCGGGCTCCTGCACTCTCTCCGGGTCGGCCGCCCACCTGTCGATTTCCTCCCACGTCGTATACTCCATGCACCTGCTGTCCATAACGTCGTCCTTTAGCTCCTGCCAGTTTACACGCTGCTCGGTCCGTGAGTGGTGGGTGTTTCTGTAACGGCGTTCTTCGTTTGTTGAAGGAGAGTCGGACCGAAATGCAGCGTGTTGGTTACTCATGACTTTAATGAATGAAATGCGGTACATGAAATAACTCAGAAATACAAAACAACAAACAGAACGTGAAACCTAAATACAGCCTATCTGGTGAACTACACAGAGACAGGAACAAACACCCACGAAATACCAAGCGAAACTCAGGCTGCCTAAATACGGTTCCCAATCAGAGACAACGAAAGCACCTGACTCTAATTGAGAATCGCCTCAGGCAGCCAAGCCTATACCACACCCCTAATCAGCCGCAATCCCAAATAATACAAACCCCAATACGAAACATAACATATAAACCCATGTCACAGCCTGGCCTACCCAAACATATGACAAAAACACAAAATACAATGACCAAGGCGTGACATATACACTTCTTTTTAAAAACCACACTTTGTTACCATATGAAACACACACGTTTCACATTACTATACTCTGTTTGCACGAGTTACACTCTGCTGTGATAAACCTAAAACCCTTTTAGCACTTCTACTTCCCTATGATTAGAGTAGGCTACTATCAACAAAGTACAAATATAATGTAAATTCACCAAACACTACACAAGACCAATGTTGCAGACTGAAGAAACTCATTTATTTCTCAACACGCCCAAAATTTTGACATGGAGATTCATAATCCTGTAACCAAACGTCACTTTACGTATTGTAAGTTCAATTTTCTTTTAAATAATAATAACTAGACATTGTCTTTTCGCCTAGCTGGATCTGGCCAGAGAATTTCATCAACATCGCAGGCAATGTTGTCATTAGCAAGACACCTTGGAAAGAAACGTCTTGAATGACGAATCCATCCTTGCATTGCAGCTACCTCCATCTGGTCACAGGCCTCCTCCATGGCTTGGATGAGGGGTACCTCAGCCTGGAGACGGCGATCATATACCTTCCACCGCCATGCTGAGAAAAACTCTTCTATAGGGTTGAGGAATGGAGAGTATGGTGGAAGACATAGGACGGTGAAATGTGGATGTTGCTGAAACCAGTTCTGTACCAGAGCAGAGCGGTGGAAAGACACATTGTCCCAGACAACAATGTATTGCATATGATCGATTTGATTTTCTGCTGTTATGTTGTGCAATTGGTCCAAGAATGTAAGTATGAGTGCTGTGTTGTAAGGGCCCATATGGGCATGGCGGTGGAGGACCCCATTCTGTGTAATGGCTGCACAGAGTGTTATATTACCCCCACGTTGCCCTGGGACATTGATTATAGCCCTGTGGCCAATGATGTTTCTTCCCCTCCTTCGTGTACTCGTCAGGTTGAACCCAGCCTCATCTACATAAATTAACTCATGCTGGATCTCCTCTCCATCCATTCGTAAAACTCTCTGAAAAACAGTGTCAGGCAAAATGTGTAGTTCAGTGTAGATCTAGTATACATATTACAGTACAGTAAAAGATTATAAGACAAGATCACACTGCTAAAGTGAATACATACCTCTGCATAATCATGCCGCAGTTGTTTCACCCTTTCGGAATTGCGCTCGAAAGGCACTCGATAAATTTGCTTCATTTGAATATGTTTTTTTTTTAGGATGCGTGCCAGTGTTGATGTTGAGACCTGATGGATATCGTTGAAAATGGCGTGGTTATTGACAATGTTAGATTGGAGCTGCTTGAGTGTTATAGCATTGTTGGCCAAAACCATGTTTACTATCTCCCTCTCTTGCTGTTCTGTGAACATAGGAGGCTTTCCCCCTTGTCGTCCCTGACCCTCAATCCTATGTAGAAAAAAAAGTATACAATAGTACAGTAATTTCACAGGAAAAGGTAACAGAAGTGCTGATAGTGCATAGAATACAGTACTGTAAGCAGTTACTGAAACCGTGCAGATGTTTTTGATATGATGATATTTTTACAATACCTATTTTCCAGTCTAAATGTTCTCATCACACTTGCCCCTGTATACCTGCTTAGATTTGGCTGTACTCACAGTCCAGCCTCCCTCAGCGTCAGGCCGTGGTTGACAACGTGGTCAACCAGTGTTGCGCGGATCTCATTTGTCAGATTCGGTCCTCTTTGAGCACCTTCTTGTCTTCCTCTTCCTCCCCTTCCTCCTCGTCCTCCTCCTCGTCCTCCTTGTTCTCCTCCCCTTCCTCCTCCTCCTCATCCTCCTCGTTCTCCTTCTCGTCCTCCTCGTTCTCCTCGTTCTCCTTGTCCTCCTCGTCCTCGTGCTCCTCCTCGTCTTACTCTTTCTCTGACTCTTTCCATTGTACTTGAAGACCGATGAACTCACCTGCTGCTTTTTATAGTGCTTATACACCTGATTGGTGTGTCTACAATTAAGCAAACAAGTGTTTGCACACCTGATGACTGTGTTGAACCAATAGCTTGGAGGGTGTGGTAATCTGACAGTCAGTGCTTTGGTATTGCAAGGACGTGACTTCATGATAGATATTTGTGTGTAATGTATGTTAAGTGTGTTTAATGTTTTGCAAATCACTGTGTGTAGAGTTTTGCAACAAGTGTGAGGTTGACAATGTGCTTATAGTTGTGCAAATATGGGCTGATGTTTTGCTTCTTGAGTGTAAGGTTTTGCTGGGGGAAGACAGGAAGATCACATCAGTGACTCAACCCACTCAAGTGACGCACCCCTCCTAGGAAAGAGCACCAGTAAGCCAGTGACTCAGCCCCTGTAATAGGGTTAGAGGCAGAGAATCCCAGTGGAAAGTGGAAAGTTGCAGTGTTCAAAGGCACTTAAATCATTTATTTTTCCCCATTCACCTTCTGAATGGCAGACTTACACAATCCATGTCGTGATTGTCTCAGGGCTTATTAACCTGTCTCCTCCCCTTCATCTGCACTGATTGAAGAGGATTTAAAACAAGTTGCATCAATAAGAGATCATAGCTTTCACCTGGATTTACCTGGTCAGTCTGTGTCATGGAAAAAGCAAGTGTTTTTCATGTTTTCTGTTTTCATGTATGCTGACTAACTGTAAAATTATATAAGTTTACCTCATAAATGTATCATAATGACAGAAATGTATGTTGGAAGGTAAAAACCAAATCATTAATGGATGTGGCATTAAATGCATCATTCTCCATCAGCCAGTGTGCTTCATTAGGACAAAGTGGAAGGAGTCACTCGATGTGATACCATTTAGAATTATAGTGTAGTGTACAATGCACTGCTGAAATACCTGGGTTTCATATAACAATATATTCCACTCATTGATACACTGTAAACTGATACATTTCAAGCAGAGATACAGGCAATACTATATCCATTGACAAGTCACATAGAGAAGGTGATCTTGTACAATGGTGCATGGTGCAGAAATGGTGTACTACACCGTGCTGTGTTTTTACAGTATTTTTACAGAAAATTTAAGACGGACATATTTCACAACATGATCACAACCTCCCATTGGATACAAATTATTTTAAAAATGATGCATGTCAAGTTATAGTCAAATACTGTACGGAAAATTATATTTAACATCAGGGCCGGATTACCCGAACTGGCACGCAGGGAGCGTGCCCCGAAACCTTCAGGGAGCCCCCAACCCCCCAAAAAGATAGCATATGATAGCAGAATGTGTAGAATTATTTCAGCCTCCTGGCAAAATGTGTAAAATAGCAGGAAGGTATGGAGGTCAGTGCTACTATTGTAGACCATTTATCCCTTTTACAGAAATATAAAGTACACCTCATAGAATAGAACATCCATGTATGTGTTTCTATTTCATTATTTAAACAGCAACGGATCTAATTGCAGGACTGGCAGGTTCATTAAATAGTACCCGCAAAACACCAGTCTCAACGTCAACAGTGAAGAGGCGACTCCCGGATGCTGGCCTTCTAGGTAGAGTTGCAAAGAAAAAGCCATATCTCAGACTGCCCAAAAATAATAAAAGATTAAGATGGGGAAAAGAATACAGACACTGGACAGAGGAACTCTGCCTAGAACGCCAGCATCCCGCCTCTTCACTGTTGACGTTGAGACTGGTGTTTTGAGGGTACTATTTAATGAAGCTGCCAGTTGAGGACTTGTGAGGCGTCTATTTCTCAAACTAGAAACTCTAATGTACTTGTCCTCTTGCTCGGTTGTGCACCGGGGCCTCCCACTCCTCTTTTTATTGTGGTTAGAGCCAGTTTGCGCTGTTCTGTGAAGGGAGTAGTACAAAGCGTTTTACGAGATATTCAGTTTCTTAGCAATTTCTCACATGGAACAGCCTTCATTTCTCAGAACAAGAATAGACTGACGAGTTTCAGAAGAAAGTTATTTGTTTCTGGCCATTTTGAATTTGTGATTGAACTCACAAATGATGATGCTCCAGATACTCAACTATTCTAAAGAAGGCCAGTTTTCAGCTGTGCTAACATAATTGCAAAAGGGTTTTCTAATGATCAATTAGCCTTTTAAAATGATAAACTTGGATTAGCTAACACAACGTGCCATTGGAACACAGGAGTGATGGTTGCTGATAATGGGCATCTGTACGCCTATGTAGATATTCCCTTACAAATATTCTGTTTCCAGCTACAATAGTCATTTACATCATTAACAATGTCTACACTGTATTTCTGATCAATATGATATTATTTTAATGGGCAAAAAAATTGCTTTTATTTAAAAAACAAGGACATTTCAAAGTGACCCCAAACTTTTGAACGGTGGTGTATAATTGGAGAGTAGAGGTAAAGTGCATTTGGAACGAATTCAGACCCCTTTAATTTTTCCATATTTTGTTACATTACAAACTTTTTCTAAAATGTATTAAATTGTTTTTTCCCCTCATCAATCTACATACAATACCTCATAATGACAAAGCAAAAATAGGTTTTTAGAAATTCTAGCAAATGTATAAAAAAGACAAAACTGAAATATCACATTTACATAAGTATTCAGACCCTTTACCCAGTATTTTGTTGAAGCACCTTTGGCAGCGATTACAGAGTCTTCTTGGGTATGAAACTACAAGCTTGCCACACCTGTATTTGGGAGTTTCTCCCATTCTTCTATGCAGATCCTCTCAAGCTCTGTCAGGTTGGATGGGGAGCGTCACTGCTCAGCTATTTTCAGGTCTCTCCAGAGATGTTCGAACAGGTTCAAGTCCGGGCTCTGGCTGGGCCACTCAAGGACATTCAGAGACTTGTTCCGAAGCCGCTCCTGCGTTGTCTTGGCTGCGTGCTTAGGGTCGTTGTCCTGTTGGAAGTTAAACCTTCACCCCAGTCTGAGGTCCTGAGCATCAAGGATCTCTTTGTACATAGCTCCGTTCATCTTTCCCTCGATCCTGACTAGTCTCCCAGTACCTGCCGCTGAAAAACATCCCCGCAACAGGATGCTAACAACACCATGCTTCACCGTAGGGATAGTGCCAGGTTTCTTCCAGACGTGACGCTTGGCATTCAAACCAAATAGTTCCAACTCCAAGCAAGCTTTTATGTGCCTTTAACTGAGTAGTCGTCACTTCCGTCTGGTCCCTCTACCATGAAGGCCTGATTGGTGGAGTGCTGCAGATATTGTTATCCTTCTGGAAGGTTTTCCCTTCTCCACAGAGGAACTCTAGAGCTCTGTCAGAGGCACCATCGGGTTCTTGGTCACCTCCCTGACCAAGGCCCTTCTCCCTTGATTGCTTAGTTTGGCTGGGCAGCCCGCTCTAGGAAGAGTCTTGGTAGTTCCAAACCTCTTCCATTTAAGAATGATGGAGGTGTTTTTGGGGACCTTCAATGCTGCAGACAAAATTCTTAAAACCTATATTCACTTTGTCATTGTGGGGTATTGTGTTGAGATTGATGAGGAATGTATAGGATTTCATCCATTTTAGAATAAGGCTGTAACATGACAAAATGTGGGAAAAGTCAAAGGCACTGAAAACGTTCTAAATGCACTGTAGAAAAAAGGTTTGTGGTCATACAAAAACCTGCTGGGCTAATAAAGTATACATACAAAAATAAAGAAAAGGCCTGCACACTATATATGCTCCCAATTACTACCTTTATAGACAACATTTTGATCCCAGGGATTTTCGTCAGGTCAAGTAGAGGTATAATACATGAACTTGTGTGATGTTCCTTTCCAAATCATCCTTTAGCCCCAAATCAACCTTTAGCCCCATGTCGATCCTACGGACGTGCGTGTGTGCGTGTGGCATCCTGTACTGTGGTTCTGTCAGTGAATTAGAGAACATGTGGTATTGACACCCTGTTGCTCTGCTGTCAGGGAGCTGCAGGTCCACAATAACACATACACACACACACACACACACACTAAGTGAGCTGACCTTCAACTCTTCTCCTGATAACTCATTACTCTGAGAGGATGTTCTATTCATCTCTCTCTACCCCCTCTCCCTCCTTCTCTGTTCTCTCTCTTGTCTCTCTCTCTCTCGCTCTGTCTCATTTTATTTCTCTGTACCTTTAACCTTATCCTGGGCACATAGCCACTGGACCTCTCATTCCTTCCTCCTCAGCATCTCTTCCCTCCCTCCCTCCCTCCCTCCCTCCCCCTCCCTCATAATCTCCTTCTCTTCCCACTCCTTGAATGTCAGTGGGCAGAAGTGTATGTATTGCTTATTTGTACTCTGAGGAAAATTGTGAGGGTATAGGAAGTTGCCAAATATCAAAGGTGCTTTTGACACCCCGCGTTGCCACGGTCAGTTGGTTGAGCCTCCTGGCAAAGTACCACGGCGCCTGGTTAAATTTAGGCATTAATTCAGAATGGTTACCTTAAGGGTTTAGGTTTGGGATAGGGTTAAAACCAAAACACTTAAATTGAGTGTCTAGCACTGTGATTGAACATGTAACCCTCGTAGCTAGAGCTCAATTATTACTCCCATCCACCATCCCCGTCCACAACACCCTAGCAAAACCCAAGCCTACTCTATGGTAATAGCGTATACCTTTGCCCCTAGTGGTGGGTTAGAAGAGATCTCCTGACATCCTCGGGACGTGGATGGACATCCAATTTTGAAGCGAATCTTGAGCGACCTGGTTTGGTGTGTGTGTGTGTGTGTGTGTGCACGTAATCCAGCATAAGTGCATGCTAGATCTACACCATGCATAGTGCTCTTTAGTTGCATATCACTTGGGCATTGTGACTGCTGTTATTTTAACTCGTGGATTTCTCTCACGACTCTCACTACGGCATAAATGCATAACTTAATATCTGACTGTTTCACTATTTTGTCTGTTAACATGGGGGTGTACATTTGCACTCAGCTATAATTCATTATAATTACAAGTAATATTTCCCTTCAACTCTGCAGGTAAAATGCTGTTACGTTATCTTCTGCCAGGGTTTAATGTTAGATGTAGATTTTTAAACTGGTATCATTTCCTCTCACTCTACGATGTGGGCGGACAGACAGAGAGACAGAAGACGTCTCTGGCTAGTAGTGGGACTTTAAATATCAAACACACATATACAGTTCAAATATGCAGCAGGAGAAAGCCTTTCACGGGCATTCATTTACAGTTTTATTTTTATTTTTACAATCGCTAGGACACATTTCTCAATACTTAGGTCACTCTTCACACATTGAGCACAACAGCAGTCTATGTGGTCTAAACTATGATCATTTTTCATTGCTTTGTCACAAAATGCATTCAATGACTACGTCTTTCAAATTTCCTTGAATTATTTTCTCACTCAGACACAACCACCACCAAAACTCTATGTACCTACAGGCCAATTTTTCAAAACTGTTAAACTTAAGTTCAAAACCTAACATAACCCAAAATTGAATAAGACAACAATTTGCTACATTTCTACAGTAATACCGTATTGAAATATATTCCAAATCTAAAAAATGAAATACTATCACAACAATTAGACCAACCACAGCTGATTCCCATTGTAGCTGAACACCTACCCAGGTGTTAGTCTTTCAATTTCATCTATCCAAAAGTGGACATCTTAGGAATAAATAATGCTGTACTGTAATGTAAACATGGATCCAGCCAGAGATAGAGAAGTGGCTGACAGAGGAAGAAGAGTGGCTGGGAGAGGAAGAGGGAGAGGGGTACGTATGCGTGGTGGAAGAAGACTGAGAGGAAGATCAAGAGCTGTAGTCTCAGGTGAGATAAGGGCTACTATAATTGATCATATAGTAAATCATGGTCTATCAATGAGAGAGGCTGGTCTGAGAGTGCAGCCAAATCTGCAACGCTCAACAGTGGCATCTATTGTGAGAAATTTCCGGCAAAACAACAGGTAAGATGTGCATTCTGCAAGGGCATCTGACTGAACTGCACATTACAGAAGTCAATTGAGCACAGCCTCCAAACTCACTTGTGTGTAATTGTTTTTATATTTCTGCTTAGGACCCAATGGTTACCTCTCACAGGTGGGAGAGGTAGGACTTTCACTGCTGTGCAGGAAACTGCAACCGTTGATATGGTCATCAGAAACAATGGTATAAAACATTACATTTGGAAATACTCACAATGTAAGCATAACAACTATTTCTAGAGTCCTGAAACAACATCAAGTCAGGATGAGGCAGTTGTACCCTGTTCCCTTTGAGGGGAACTCTGAACGAGTCAAGCAACTCAGAAACCAATATGTCCAGGTAATATGACTATAAAATACGGAACTGGTTTTGAACAAAAACCAAACAGGGCAGAGGCACAAAATGGCATGTTTTTAGGTATAATGTAAATTACCGTAATAGCCTAACTCTTATGCTGCATTGTGGATTTATTATAGAGAGTCATGGAGATTGAAGCCACGAAAACACCCCACATATTCATCTTTGTGGTTGAGGCTGGTTTCAACTTGGCCAAAACACGGCGGCAAGGAAGGAATGTGATTGGGAAAAGAGCCACAGTGGATGTCCCGGGCCAGAGGGGTGCCAACATCCATCAGAAGATATTGCTGTTACACAAACCGCTAATTGGGCCATACAACACCGAGCGTCTCATTTCATTCCTGGATGACCTCTATGGAAGGGTTGCAGGTTGAGGAAAGGGTTGCAGTGAGGCGAAATCGGCCAACGTTTGTAATTGTATGGGACAATGTGGCCTTTCACCACTCCGTACAGTCACAGAGTGGTTTGCAGCCCATCTCAGGATGGTGTCACTTTTCCTTCCACCTTACTTTCCATTCCTCAACCCCATAGAGGAATTATTTTACTCATGGAGGTGGAAGGTTTATGACCGCCATCCACATGATCAAATGTCCCTCTTGGACGCAATGAATGCTGGATGCCTGGACATATCTGCAGAAGATTGCCAGGGATGGACCAGGCATGTCAAAATATGCTTTCCTAGGTGTATTGCCCAAGATGTGATGTGGATGAGAACCTGTGGTCAAATGCAGAAGACAGGGTTGACTAGCATTGCTACTGTATCTGTATCGGTAGATGGTGTATACACAAATGACTGTATTTTGGAATCACTCAATGCCAAAAAATAACTTAAAACATATTGAAGCATATTGCATCATGTCTGATTCATTCCTGTAACATATACTGCAGTGAATTCTAAACAGTAGAGAGGTGTCATTCTTGTTTTGTAAAGACATTTTACAAAAGAAAACATTGTGTAATGCTACCTGTTGTTAGTGTTTTTTAGGTCATTGCTTTATGAGTGACAAAGCGTGCTTGTGGGGTGACAACCTTTGCTAGTGTTGTGGAAGAATTAGTTGATTTGAGACATGTATGAAGTGTTTTGGTAGTTTTAGTTTTAGGAGAACTGTGTGAAGAGTTTTGAAAAAGTGACCTAAGTATAGAGAAATGGGTCCTAGCGATTGTAAAAGAAAACTATTAAAAAAAACTGTAAATACAACTTTAATGTTCTGTCAGATATTAGACATTATTGACCCAAGTCTGTAGAATGGGAAACAGTGTGAGGCGCATGAATGTATCAACAGGAAACATGGGGTGTTTATACCCACAAACCTGGTTATACGTTTGTAGAAGCCAGACAACAGCCTCAGCAGCACTCTGCCCACAGCAGCCTCCAGTGTTGAGCATATGAATGGGAGTGGGAAGAAGAGTGAATATTAATAGGTGTAGGAGGATGGGAGAGAATGGGTGTGTGGATGTACAGTATATCACAAGTATACCCCTCACATTTTTGTAAATATTTGAGTATATCTTATCATGTGACAACACTAAAGAAATGACACTTTGCTACAATGTAAAGTAGTGAGTGTACAGCTTGTATAACAGTGTCAATTTTCTGGCCCCTCAAAATAACTCAACACACAGCCATTAATGTCTAAACCGCTGGCAACAAAAGTGAGTACACCCCTAGATGAAAATGTCCAAATTGGGCCCAATTAGCCATTTTCCCTCCCCGGTGTCATGTGACTCGTTAGTGTTACAAGGTCTCAGGTGTGAATGGGGAGCAGGTGTGTTAAATTTGGTGTCATCGCTCTCACACTCCCTCATACTGACAGGTCACTGGAAGTTCAACATGGCACCACATGGCAAAGAACTCTCTGAGGATCTGAAAAAAAGAATTGTTGCTCTACATAAAGATGGCCTGGGCTATAAGAAGAATGCCAAGACCCTGAAACTGAGCTGCAGCACGCACGGTGGCCAAGACCATACAGCGGTTTAACTGGACAGGTTCCACTCAGAACAGGCCTCACCATGGTCGACCAAAGAAGTTGAGTGCACGTGCTCAGCGTCATATCCAGAGGTTGTCTTTGGGAAATAGACGTATGAGTGTTGCCAGCATTGCTACAGAGGTTGAAGGGGTGGGGGGTCAGCCTGTCAGTGCTCAGACCGTACGCCGTACACTGCATCAAATTGGTCTGCATGGCTGTCGTCCCAGAAGGAAGCCTCTTCTAAAGATGATGCACAAGAAAGCCCGCAAACAGTTTGCTGAAGACAAGCAGACTAAGGACATGGATTACTGGAACCATGTCTCGTGGTCTGATGAGACCAAGATAAACTTATTTGGTTCAGATGGTGTCAAGCGTGTGTGGCGGCAACCAGGTGAGGAGTACAAAGACAAGCGTGTCTTGCCAACAGTCAAGCATGGTGGTGGGGGGGTCATGGTCTGGGGCTGCATGAGTGCTGCCGTCACTGGGGAGCTACAGTTCATTGAGGGAACCATGAATGCCAACATGTACTGTGACATACTGAAGCAGAGCATGATCCCCTCCCTTCGGAGACTGGGCCGCAGGGCAGTATTCCAACATGATAACGACCCCAAACACACCTCCAAGACGACCACTGCCTTGCTAAGAAGCTGAGGGTAAAGGTGATGGACTGGCCAAGCATGTCTCCAGACCTAAACCCTATTGAGCATCTGTGGGGCATCCTCAAACGGAAGGTGGAGGAGTGCAAGGTCTCTAACATTCACCAGCTCCGTGATGTCGTCATGGAGGAGTGGTAGAGGACTCCAGTGGCAACCTGTGAAGCTCTGGTGAACTCCATGCCCAAGAGGGTTAAGGCATTAAGGCAGTGCTGGAAAATGATGGAAAATGATGGTGGCCACACAAAATATTGACACTTTGGGCCCAATTTGGTCATTTTCACTTAGGGGTGTACTCACTTTTGTTGCCAGGGGTTTAGACATGAATGTCTGTGTGTTGAGGTATTTTGAGGGGACAGCACATTTACACTGTTAAACAAGCTGTACACTTACTACTTTTACATTGTAGCAAAGTGTGATTTCTTCAGTGTTGTCACATGGAAAGATATACTAAAATATTTACAAAAATGTGAGGGGTGTACTCACTTTTGTGATATAATGCATATGGTTTATGTTGGTTTATGTTGTATGTGGATGAAGGAGAAAGGAGGAGAAAGTTGACGTATGAATGGGTGTAAATGTGTCTGAGAAGAGGGGAGGGAGGCAAAACATGGGGGGTTTGACTTGGGTGGGCAAGGATGGGAGGGTGGGACAAACTTGCCTTGAGGAGGGAGGGGGGGTAAAGGGATGAGGAAAACTGGGAGCTTGGTTTGGGAAAGAAGGATTTATTTATACTACAATGTAATTGTATTTATGAATAAGAGTTCTGGACAAATTAGGAGAGTTATTACTATTCCTTGTTTGCCATTATAGTTAAGATCCAATTTTTTTTGTGAGAGTGAAGATGGGCTCTATGCAAGGGATAGGGACAGGGAAGCTGGGAGGACATGAGACTGACCACTGACCACAGTATTGAAGTGGCAGTCTTTCTCCAATGCATTTATAATGACTTAATCCACACATTTTTGCTACATTAGGGAGGAGGAGGAACTTAAAAGCCCTAAAAGGGCATAGCGCCTCAAAGTACAAAGAAGTACTTGCTTTATGTTTTTAGTGTGTTCTCTGATATCTACAGGATCAGTGTTCCAATACCGGGATGGTTGTTGCTAACGTGCGCTAATGTGACTAGAATGACGTTGTAAGTGACAGCCAACTGACATAGACATGTCCTGGAGAAAGCTTACATTCTTGTTAATCTAACTTTCACTGTAGCTATTACAGTGAAAAAAATACCATGCTATTTGAGGAGAGTACATAACAACAATGTATGTTGAATGTATCAAACCAGTTGCCTTTTATCACGGCAACTGGTTTGATACATTCACCTCTGAAGGTAAATAATGTACTTACATTCAGTAATCTTGCTCTGATTTGTCATCCTGAGGGTCCCAGAGAAAAAACATACCATCGTTTTTTGATCAAATCCATGTTTATTTTCAATTGTAGGAACTGGGTTCTACAGTTTGAACTCCTGCTGTGTCTGTCCAACTCATTCCAAACCATCTCAATTGGGTTGTGGTCAGGTGATTGTTGAGGTCAGGTCATCTGATGCCACACTCCATCACTCTCCTTCTAGGTCAAAGAGCCCTTACACAGCCTGGAGGTGTGTTGGGAGGTGTGTTGGGTCATTGTTCTGTTGTAAAACAAATCATAGTCCCACTAAGAGCAAACCAGATGGGATGGCACATCGCTGCAGAATGCTGTGGTAGCCATGCTGGTTAAGTGTGCCATGAATTATATATAAATCAGAGACAGTGCCACCAGCAAAGCACCCCCACACCATCACACCTTCACATCCATGCTTCACAGTGGGAACCACTCAGATCATCCTTTCAGCTACTCGCCGTCTCACAAAGACACAGTGGTTAAAATCAAAACTCTCAAATTTGGACTCATCAGACCTAAGGACAGATTTCCACCAGTCTCATGTCCATTGCTCAGGTTTCTTGGCCTAAGCAAGTATCTTCTTTTCATTGGTGTCCTTTAGTGGTGGCTTCTGTGCAGCAATTTGACCATGAAGGCCTGATTCACGCAGTCTCCTCTAAACAGTTGATGTTGAGATGTGTCTGTTACTTGAACTCTGTCAAGCATTTATTTGGGCTCCAATTTTTGAGGCTGGTATCTCTAATGAACCTATGCGTTGCAGCAGAGGTAACTCTGGGTCTTCCTTTCCTGTGGCGGACCTCATGAGAGCCAGTTTCATCATAGCGCTTGATGATTTTTGCGACTGCACTTGGAGAAAGTTCTTGATTTGTTAAACCCTTTTTTTGGTTACTACATGATTCCATATGAGTTATTTCATAGTTAATGTCTTCACTATTATTCTACAATGTAGAAAAAATATAGAAAAACGCTTGAATGAGTAGGTGTGTCCAAACTTGTCACTGGTACAGTATATGCACTGCTCAAAAATTAAAGGGAACACTAAAATATCACATCCTAGATCTGAATGAATGAAATATTCTTATTAAATACTTTTTTCTTTACATAGTTGAATGTGCTGACAACAAAATCACACAAAAATGATCAATGGAAATCAAATTTATCAACCCATGGAGGTCTCGATTTGGAGTCACACTCAAAATTAAAGTGGAAAACCACACTACAGGCTGATCCAACTTTGATGTAATGTCCTTAAAACAAGTTAAAATGAGGCTCAGTAGTGTGTGTGGCCTCCACGTGCCTGTATGACCTCCCTACAACACCTGGGCTTGCTCCTGGTGAGGTGGCGGATGGTCTCCTGAGGGATCTCCTCCCAGACCTGGACTAAAGCATCCACCAAGTCCTGGACAGTCTGTGGTGCAACGTGGCGTTGGTGGATGGAGCGAGACGTGCTCAATTTGATTCAGGTCTGGGGAACGGGCGGGCCAGTCCATAGCATCAATGCCTTCCTCTTGCAGGAACTGCTGACACACTCCAGCCACATGAGGTCTAGCTTTGTCTTGCATTAGGAGGAACCCATGGCCAACCGCACCAGCATATGGTCTCACAAGGGGTCTGAGGATCTCATCTCGGTACCTAATGGCAGTCACGGTCAGAAACAGATTGGCAAATTCGCACAGCGAGCACATGGAGGGCTGTGCGGCCCCCCAAAGAAATGCCACCCCACACCATGACTGACCCACCACCAAAACGGTCATGCTGGAGGATGTTGCAGGCAGCAGAACGTTCTCCACGGCGTCTCCAGACTCTGTCACGTCTGTCACGTGCTCAGTGTGAACCTGCTTTCATCTGTGAAGAGCACAGGGCGCCAGTGGCGAATTTGCCAATCTTGGTGTTCTCTGGCAATCTTGGTGTTCACCTGTGGACGTCGGGCCCTCATACCACCCTCATGGAGTCTGTTTCTGACCGTTTGAGCAGACACATGCACATTTGTGTTCTACTGGAGGTCATTTTGCAGGGCTCTGGTAGTGCTCCTCCTGCTCCTCCTTGCACAAAGGCGGAGGTAGCGGTCTTGCTGCTGGGTTGTTGCCCTCCTACGGCCTCCTCCACATCTCCTGATGTACTGGCCTGTCTCCTAGTAGCGCCTCCATGCTCTGGACACTACGCTGATAGACACAGCAAACCTTCTTGCCACAGCTCGCATTGATGTGCCATCCTGGATGAGCTGCACAACCTGAGCCACTTGTGTGGGTTGTAGACTCCGTCTCATGCTACCACTAGAGTGAAAGCACCGCCAGCATTCAAAAGTGACCAAAACATCAGCCAGGAAGCATAGGAACTGAGAAGTGGTCTGTGGTCACCACCTGCAGAACCACTCCTTTATTGGGGGTGTCTTGATAATTGCCTATAATTTCCACCTGTTGTCTATTCCATTTGCACAACAGCATGTGAAATTTATTGTCAATCAGTGTTGCTTCCTAAGTGGACAGTTGGATTTCACAGAAGTGTGATTGACTTGGAGTTACATTGTGTTGTTTAAGTGTTCCCTTTATTTTTTTGAGCAGAGTATGTGTGTATATATAACAATTTAAAGGCAATGCTACCAAAAACTAATTGAGTGTATGTAAACTTCTGACCCACTGGGAATGTGATGAAATAAATAAATGCTGAAACAAATCATTCTCTCTACTATTAATCTGGCATTTCACATTCTTAAAATAAATTGGTGATCCTAACTGACCTAAGACAGAGAATTTTTATTAAATTATTAAATGTCAGGAATTGTGAAAAACTGAGTTTAAATGTAGTTGACTAAGGTGTATGTAAACTTCCGACTTCAACTGTATATATAGTATTTTTTTTTTTAATAGCTTAAGGTCTTAGGTGTCAGAGCTACTGTATATGATTTAACTACATACTTTTTTTATTAATAATTTAGTCTAATAAAGTGTTGTATTGTGTTCTCTCTGAGACCAAGGTTGTGTTACTCAATTAAATTTAGAGCAAGACTTCAATTTGCTGACTTCAAATCAAATCAAATCAAATTGTATTTGTCACATACACATGGTTAGCAGATGTTAATGCGAGTGTAGCGAAATGCTTGTGCTTCTAGTTCCGACAATGCAGTAATAACCAACGAGTAATCTAGCTAACAATTCCAAAACTACTGTCTTATACACACAAGTGTAAAGGGATAAAGAATTTTTACATAAAGATATATGAATGAGTGATGGTACAGAGCGGCATAGGCAAGATGCAGTAGATGGTATCGACTACAGTATATACATATGACATGAGTATGTAAACAAAGTGGCATAGTTTAAAGTGGCTAGTGATACATGTATTACATAAAGATGCAGTAGATGATATAGAGTACAGTATATACGTATACATATGAGATAAATAATGTGGGGTATGTAAACATTATATTAAGTAGCATTGTTTAAAGTGGCTAGTGATATATTTTACATCAATTCCCATCAATTCCCATTATTAAGGTGGCTGGAGTTGAGTCAGTGTGTTGGCAGCAGCCACTCAATGTTAGTGGTGGCTGTTTAACAGTCTGATGGCCTTGAGATAGATGCTGTTCATCGACTACAGCTCGGCATTTAACACCATAGTGCCCTCCAAGCTCGTCATCAAGCTCGAGACCCTGGGTCTCGACCCCGCCCTGTGCAACTGGGTACTGGACTTCCTGACGGGCCGCCCCCAGGTGATGAGGGTAGGCAACAACATTTCCACCCCGCTGATCCTCAACACTGGGGCCCCACAAGGGTGCGTTCACGCACGCCTCCAACTCAATCATCAAGTTTGCGGACGACACAACAGTGGTAGGCTTGATTACCAACAACGACGAGACGGCCTACAGGGAGGAGGTGAGGGCCCTCGGAGTGTGGTGTCAGGAAAATAACCTCACACTCAACGTCAACAAAACTAAGGTGATGATTGTGGACTTCAGGAAACAGCAGAGGGAACACCCCCCTATCCACATTGATGGGACAGTAGTGGAGAGGGTAGTAAGTTTTAAGTTCCTCGGCGTACACATCACAGACAAACTGAATTGGTCCACCCACACAGACAGCATCGTGAAGAAGGTGCAGCAGCGCCTCTTCAACCTCAGGAGGCTGAAGAAATTCGGCTTGTCACCAAAAGCACTCACAAACTTCTACAGATGCACAATCGAGAGCATCCTGTCAGGCTGTATCACCGCCTGGTACGGCAACTGCTCCGCCCACAACCGTAAGGCTCTCCAGAGGGTAGTGAGGTCTGCACAACGCATCACCGGGGGCAAACTACCTGCCCTCCAGGACACCTACACCACCCGATGTCACAGGAAGGCCATAAAGATCATCAAGGACAACAACCACCCGAGCCACTGCCTGTTCACCCCGCTATCATCCAGAAGGCGAGGTCAGTACAGGTGCATCAAAGCTGGGACCGAGAGACTGAAAAACAGCTTCTATCTCAAGGCCATCAGACTGAACCTCTTAGGGATGATGCGGAATTTGGTTCCTGTACAGGAACCAAAATCCGTGAAATTTCAGAGCGCCACCTGTAGTACTCGATAAAACTCAAACTTTCATTAAAACACACATGTAAGGTACTCAATTAAAGCTACACTCGTTGTGAATCTAGCCAACATGTCAGATTTGTAAAATGCTTTTCGGCGAAAGCATGAGAAGCTATTATCTGATAGCATGCACCCCCCGAAATACCTGAACGAGACCTAAACAAAAGATTTAGCGGTAGCTGGCGCTACCCATAACGCAGAAATAAAATAATAAAAACATAAATAAATAAAAACATTCATTACCTTTGACGAGCTTCTTTGTTGGCACTCCTATATGTCCCATAAACATCACAATTGGGTCTTTTTCCCGATTAAATCCGTCATTGTATACCTAAAATGTCAATTTATGAAGGCCGATCTGATCCAGGAAAATTCACCTTTACAAGACGCAACGTCACTTTTTAAAATTAAAAAAGTTGCCTATAAACTTTTACAAATCACTTCAAACTACTTTTGTAAACCAACTTTAGGTATTAATAAACGTTAATAATCGAACAAATTGATCACGGGGCGATCTGTATTCGATAGCAGCAAGTCTTGAAATCATCGTCCATTTTTTCACTTTCATAACTTCCTCCGGTGCACCCCAAGACAGGAAGTGCCTATACGTCATCCCACCAAGGATAAACCTGCAAGGAAATGCCAGTACTGGCGACATCGTGTGGAAGCTGTAGGCATTGTCAACGGAACCTCTTCTATTTTCTATCGCCTTAGACAATACATTGACTGGCGGATGAATATTTTTTTTTTGTGTTTTTGGTGAACAGTTTTCCCTGGGATTTTTACTCCTAAACACGTTCTGTTATAGCCACAGACATGATTTAACCAGTTTTAGAGACTTCTGAGTGTTTTTAATACACACATACTTATCATATGCATATACTATATTCCTGGCATGAGTAGCAGGACGTTGAAATGTTGCGCGATTTTTTACAAAAAGCTGCGAAAATTCGCATCATCCCTAACAGGTTTTAAACAGCCACCACTAACATTGAGTGGCTGCTGCCAACACACTGACTCAACTCCAGCCACTTTAATAATGGGAATTGATAGGAAATGATGTAAAATATATCACTAGCCACTTTAAACAATGCTACCTAATATAGTGTTTACATACCCTACATTATTCATCTCATATGTATATGTATATACTGTACTCTATATCATCTACTGCATCTTTATGTAATACATGTATCACTAGCCACTTTAACTATGCCACTTTGTTTACATACTCATCTCATATGTATATACTGCACTCAATACCATCTACTGTATCTTGCCTATGCCGCTCTGTACCATCACTCACTCATATATCTTTATGTACATATTCTTATCCCCTTACACTTGTGTGTATAAGGTAGTAGTTTTGGAATTGTTAGCTAGATTACTTGTTGGTTATTACTGCATTGTCGTAACTAGAAGCACAAGCATTTCGCTACTCTCGCATTAACATCTGCTAACCATGTGTATGTGACAAATAACATTTGATTTGATTTTATTTGATTTTTCAGTCTCTCGGTCCCAGCTTTGATGCACCTGTACTGATATGATAATCATCATCATAACCGTTAACACCAACATAACACAAATAAATTGTTTCAGTATAAGCCATACTGTGCTGTACTGTGCTGTACGAGCGTACCTGTGTGCCTGCGTGCGTGCACGTGTTTTTTTTATAGCCTCTGATCCTTCATTGTCTTCCCACTGTTTGTCTGTGCAGTCATAATCTGAATGGAGGACTGTTCCAGAAAGGGAGAGAAGAGACAGACAGGCAAGGCAGCCAGAGATGCAGTCAGACAGACAGACAGGCAGGCAGGAAAAAAAACGAGGTAGAAGTTAGACTGACAAATCACTGTTGCATACAAATGTTAATGGCAATGCTTCATTTGATTTACACAACGCTGCCCTCTTGTGGAGCATTAGTGGATTCCAATCATGAATTAATTATTGATTGTCATGGCAAATGTATTATGCACAATTAAAATTGCGTGAGCAACAAAGAACATCATTTGATCAGAGGAATTCCCCAGTCAATGTTGAATTTTGCCCAAGAAAGAAGACTTTGACACAACTTTGATTACGTGACTCTAAAAAGGCAGAACATCCTCAAAGCAGATTTTTCAACGCTGCCAGCCGAGTGCCTCTGTGCCTGTGTGTGCGCGCGTGTGGTGCATGTTTCTGTTATGAATACAGTGAAGATTTTTCCTACTTTGTAATCAGATTTTGTCAGTTTATGCAGTTCATGCCAAAAGGGCCGAGTTAATGTAATTCATCTATTTTGTCCTAGATCCCTATTTAAAAATACCTAAAGCTAATGATCTATGGAAATTGATCTCGCCTTTCATTTACAGTAATTTGGAACTCATTACTGTATTTTGAGCACCGTTCGTCAATGTCCCTTTCTGTCTCTCACCTATACACACACGCACGCACGTGTGCACAAACACACACACACACACACACACACACACACACACACACACACCTAGACATTTTAATTAGCTTATTATCTTTGAGAGGGATAATTGCACAGATAGAAGTCTAAATCTGGAGGTTTTCAATTATTCTGTCTGGCTGGCTGCAGGCAAAGTATCCCTCATCATAACTAATACATAGTCTGGCTGATTAGCTTAAGACACCACACTGTTTTCTCTCCAAAATGGCTGTGTGTGTGTGTGTGTGTGTGTGTGTGTGTGTGTGTGTGTGTGTGTGTGTGTGTGTGTGTGTGTGTGTGTGTGTGTGTGTGTGTGTGTGTGTGTGTGTGTGTGTGTGTGTGTGTGTGTGTGTGTGTGTGTGTGTGTTGGCCAAGGTTATCTGATTTAGCAAGGACTGAATCTTGGAGCCCTCAGTTGCTCGTTGGTGTGGCTGAGTGTTAAGTGGTCACTAGGTGCTGTTGCTGAGGAGCTTAGTTCCAATACAGCCTGTGGAGCATTAATCACTGAGCTGGCAGACCAGTCCTCCTTACTCTTCTACCCCCTTTCTCAACTCTCTGTTTCCCCCTTTTTTCATCTGGTCCCTTATTATTAATGTAAATGCATTGAGAACACTCACACACGCACACAAATGCGCATGCACACACCCACGCACACACACCCCTGTCCCGCAAACCACTTTCCATCTTATCCCTTGTACATTTTTACTCTTCCTCCCCAGTTCCATCGCTCTCATTGAGATTGTATTTCCACTTGTTGATAGTGTCCCATATCGTGTATCTAAACGGTTGTGACATAATGTATTTCTCTTTCTGCTGTAAAGTCAGACACCTTTTTTTTAGGATTCAGTGTACAGCAATAGATTTCCTGGTTAGTTGAGTCATTTGGTGTTGGTTGAATTTGGTTTGGTTTGGTTTAGTTTTGGCCACTTACTCTATCTTGACTGTTTAGTTTAACTGTGGTTAGTTTGTCAGTCTCTGCTTAGTTTGGCTGGGTAAGGTACACTGTGGTCGGTATGTCATTCTGGTTAACTGTTGGTTTGGTGACAGTTTTTGGTTAGTTGGGTGTTCTGGTGTTATTACTGCATCCGTGTATCAGGTGCCAAGCTAAACAACCTGAGGCCTGGCATCTTACTGGCACAAAGACATGATACACCTGGAGTCAGATTTCACTCAATGACACACACTACAGCTCACTGGGACATACAGGCCTGCAAGTGGGTATGTGTGTTTGTGTAGGTGAAAGGGAAGCACCCATAGTAAAGAGAGACACATCCGTGAGTTTGCCCACTGCTGCCAGCGTCACGCCAGTCCCAAATGTCGGTCTCTCTCCTCACTCCCCCATTCCACCCCTTTCCTCACAGACTCACGGCATTTCTGAAGTGATCTCTCTGCTTTCCTTCCCTCCTCTCCTCTCCCGAGTCCGCTATCCTGTCTCTTCTCTCCTCCCTCTTCCCCTCTCCTCCTTCTTCTGTCCTCCCTCTCTCCCCTTCTCCCAGCTCTCCTCCTTATTTCATCCTTCTCTCCTAGCTCTTCCTTACCTCTATCCAAACTCATGCCACTTACCCAATTACACACTAGGAGGGACTGAGCAGGAGGGGATGGAGAGAGGGAGGGAAGGGAAACAAACAGAATGACAGAAAGAAACGGTTATAGGTAGACGAATAGGAGTGAGAGTAAAATAATAAACCTTAGATATACCTTAGAACTACAGTGGACTATAATCACCTCTCGACTCTGGTTAATGGCGTTGGAGTGTTCGTCTAACTTTTAACAATTGTTATCTGGACTTACGGACGATTGATGATAGTTGACGAGGCTGGCTGACAGGTCCAATCGGAGGGCGGCTGAGTTACGGAGAACCTTCTCTGTGCCCTCTGAGGCATCAAGGCTTTGACTAACAACCACCTGTGAGCTGTTCTTGACAGGGCAGCTACTACGGACAGTCAACTCTATACTGTCAATATTACCTACCACAGACAGGAGAGAGGGGATAGAGGGAGTTTGTCTCAACATCGTCGTCACTTCTGACCTTAGTGGACGTGCCATGACTTTTTACTGGCAGATAGTGGGAGACTGAACAAAAGAGAGAGAACAGGTGGACAGAGTGATATAAATGCGACTGGGGGACCGGAGGGGTTCTGAGCTAAGGGGGGCTCTCTTGGATTGACACGGACAGACAGAGAGAACGAGAGAAAGATAGAGGGAAAGGAGAGATCTCTCCATCTCTGGGACAGTGTGTCAAGATGCAGTTGATTTTTTTCCGTGAGGTGTGGGAGATGGAGGGGTTGCAGACAGTGGGGATACTCCTGGTGGTCTGTAGCTCCCTCAAACTGATGCACTTCCTGGGGCTCATCGATTTCTCCTCCGGAGGTAAGATACAGGGGGCTGAGGGCTGGGTATGAAACATGGGACAGATATAGTTAAAGGACAGGAAGGGTGGGGGGGTTAGGGACAGGGATAGGGGTAGGAGAAGAGGCAAGGTTATGGGCTGGGTACAGAGGGGCTTGAGGTTAGGGAGAGGGTTAGGGTGTGGGAGAGATGTCTATGTATGGCAAGAAGACTCAATCCTTAATCTGTCTGATAAATGGTGGACTTTAATGGCTGTAATTCAGGTCATTGGGTGTCAAATCGAGCTTGCGTACATTTTTCGGTACACTTTCCAAATGTCGACTAAACAAAATACGCTAGACAAGGTGGGATCTTTTTGTATCTGGAAAATTAAATATGTGAGAAATATTGATGGAAATGCTTTTATGTGCAAATATTGATATATTAATCATCATATTGAAATAAACGACATGTTGTGTGGTCCTCCCACTATGACTCGTCAGGAAAGCATGCAGTTTATTAGGCTACAGATTAAATAAATTATTTCGGAACTTCACAGGGTGGTGAAAGTGCAAGGTGATGAGTTTGACGCTCCTTTCCAATAACTATCGTGGGTCTTATGTCATAAGACATGATAATCGATGAATGGCTGAAGTTTGACAACTAAAAATAATTTTGCTCTTTTGTCAATAATAATAATCTCTTCATATATAAGCTATACGTGTGCTCTTAGCCAACAGTGAGAAGATAGCGCTGTGGCTAGAGCGCACTTTCCAATTTCAGAGTGGGCACACTCACTATATAGCCCACATTTTTTTATGAGAAAACAATCAGTAGAGTTGAAAATGCGATGAAACCGCATTTAACTTTTCGCAAAAAGTTATTTTATGTGCACTACGTCGTCACGCACAGCCTTTTATCTGCCACGAGTCAGTTTGATAGAAACACATCTCTGGTGGGAAAATGTTTTTTTAATGCAGATCTTAGAAAATTTGCATGAAAATATGTCACCAATTAGATGACCTAGCTTGTGTCTACATCTATTTTTCCTCTCTCACTCTTCTCTGTGCCTAATGAGCTGTCTATACTTTATATTACTAATGGACAGATTCCTAGATGGTTAGTTGGCCATGGATTACAGCCGTTTGAGGGTAATAGCAGACACGTTTTTCCAAAACATGGTTTGTGTATAGGTGCCCTCGAGGGAACACAAGGCAGAGCTAGCCGAAACGACACAAAACAATTGCTTTCCGGACATTCGTTAATTTGAGACGTTAAGGTTAATTTCATCAATTGCTTGTCCTTGTAATTGGAATGTACACTACCGTTCAAAAGTTTGGGATAACTTAGAAATCTCCTTGTTTTTGAAAGAAAAGCACATTTGTTTTGTCTACTAAAATAACATCAAATTGATCAGAAATCCAGTGTAAACATTGTTAATGTTGTAAATGACTATTGTAGCTGGAAACGGCTGATTTTTTAATGGAATATCTACATAGGCGTACAGAGGCCCATTATCAGCAACCATCACCCAAATATTCAATTTTATTTGGAATGGCAAGCCAGACAAAATTAAATGGTCCTATTTATGCAAGGAATATGAATTCGCAAAAACTTAAGGACTCAGTCAAACAAATGTTATACTTAAATCCGAACTGGTTCTTTAGCAGATTAGTAAGAATGTCTCATCCCCATGTTCAAGAATGGCCATCTTCCCTTTATTCAGATTAAAACTTGTGACTTTTGGTTAATTGAAAATGAAATAATCTCCAAAATATTGCTATTTTAAAACAAGCTGTTTTAAAAGTTGGGTGCAATTTTAGTTTTAATCCACCAGAAAAGACAGAAGAATAATACAACAAATAATGTGGTTAAACTCAAATATACTATTTGATTAAAAAAATAACATTATAAAAATAAAGTTATAGTCTTTGTAAATGATATCATAAATAGGACTGGTGGAGTTATGCCACACATGCAGCTAACAATATAAGGAAGTGTCTGCTCTACCAAAAATGACAACCAACTAATTGCAGCATTACTTCAAAAATGGAAGAGGCGGAAAATGTATTCCTTTTTAAGGAATTATTACTTAAAAATCATACAATGTGATTTTCTGTATTTTTGTTTCAGATTCAGTCTCTCACAGTTGAAGTGTACTTATGATTAAAAAAAATACAGACCTCTACATGCTTTGTAAGTAGTAAAACCTGCAAAATCGGTAGTGTATCAAATAATTGTTCTCCCCACTGTATATATATATATATATATATATATATATATATATATATATATATATATATATATATATATATATATATATATATGGGGGATACAACCATTCCAGCACACTTAAAAATATGTGGTAAATATGTGGTCTTCAGAAATAGATGGGAGTAGGATAGGAGTAAAAACAAACAAAATATAACCATAGTTATGTAGATTGTGTCCAAAACATGTATATAGTATGTATAAGCTGGAAGTAGAAGCCTAAGTGTTGTTGTTCATTCGTTTACTCCAATTAGGGGAGGGGTGGTAGGGTCAGTGGAAAATAATAAAGGAAAATATATTTTTAAAAGGTGTGTGTGTTTAAGGTCACCGTTATGAAAACTTAGGACACTAAAGAGGCCTTTATACTAACTACTGACTCTCTTTCTACTGACACCAAAAGAAAGATGCCCAGTGTCCCTGCTCATCTGCGTGAACGTGCCTTAGGCATACTGCAAGGAGGCATGAGGACTGCAGATGTGGACAGGGCAATAAATTGCAATGTCCGTACTGTGAGACGCCTAAGACAGCGCAGGGAGACAGGACGGACAGCTGATCGTCCTCGCAGTGGCAGACCACGTGTAACAACACCTGCACAGGATCGGTACATCGAATATCACACCTGCGGGACAGGTACAGGATGGCAACAACAACTGCCCGAGTTACACCAGGATTGCAAAATCCCTCCATCAATGCTCAGAATATATGCATTAGGCTGAGAGAGGCTGGACTGAGGGCTTGTAGGCCTGTCGTAAGGCAGGTCACCATTGGCAACAACGTCGCCTATGGATGCAAACCCACCGTCGCTGGACCAGACAGGACTGGCAAAAAAGTGCTCTTCACTGACGAATCGCAATTTTGTCTCACCAGGGGCGATGGTCAGATTCGCATTTATAGTCGAAGGATGAGCGTTACATCGAGGCCTGTACTCTGGAGCACGATCGATTTGGAGGTGGAGGGTCCATCATGGTCTGGGGCAGTGTGTCACAGCATCATCGGACTGAGCTTGTTGTCATTGCAGGCAATCTCAATGCTGTGCGTTACAGGGAAGATACCCTCCTCCCTTATGTGGTACCCTTCCTGCAGGCTCATCCTGACATGACCCTCCAGCATGACAATGCCACCAGCCATACTGTTTGTTCTGTGTGTGATTTCCTGCAAGACAGGAATGTCAGGGTTCTGCCATGGCCAGCGAAGAGCCCAGATCTCAATCCCATTGAGCAGGTCTGGGACCTGTTGGATCGGAGGGTGAGGCTTGGGCCATCCCCCCCAGAAATGTTTGGGAACTTGCAGGTCCCCCCCCCCTTTGTTCAGGGACACATTATTCCATTTCTGTTAGTCATATGTCTGTGGAACTTGTTTAGTTTATGTCTCAGTTGTTGAATCTTGTTATGTTCATACAAATATTTACACATGTTAAGTTTGCTGAAAATAAACGCAGTTGACAGTAAGAGGACGTTACTTTTTTTGCTGTTTTCTGTATATTTATTTCATATGTATGTGTATGTATTGTAGCGGTTTCAGGGGTTGTGTGGTGGGTGGAAGGACGGTATGTGCCTGAAAGGTTTCTTTGTTTTCTGGCTGCCAGGACCACAGAAAGCAATGAGAAGTATTTACCAGAGGTAGGACCATGGACAGCTCATGGGGAACCTTCTAGACTGCAGCAGAACAACCACACCTGTCTCCAGTTGGAATCAGAGGCAAACTGCAGACAGGTGAAACCAATCAGGGCCTCTACTTAACCGCGCCCTGGATTTCCTTCCTTCCTTTGTCTTTTCTTTGACCCCGATAGGTGAAGGAGTAATAGGTTATTGGGGAGACAGAGCGTACAGTGGAGAAGGCGGTTTACCGGAAGATAGGGACTGATGATTTTAAACAAGGATTTTACCCCCAAAGTCCAAGATTGGAGGACCTTCCACTGATGAGTTTGTTTTGAGTTTGGTATATCAGGAACGCTGCCAAAACCTGATAATAATAAACCGGTTTAACCCTTTACTTGGACTGGTGGTGTGTGTTTGTATGCGTAAACCCTGTCTTACAAAGATCTTGGCGCCGAAACCGCCACATTGGTGGAGAATGTGAGCAGGCTGTGAGGATACACACACACACACACAGTTTTAAGGAGAGACAACCATGGAAGATCTGTTGAAGCAATTAGCCACTTCCAATAGCATGCAACAAAAAGCCAATCGGCAGCAAGCGGAAACGAAACGCCTCTTATTGGAGGAACAAATGAAGTGTCAACTGCAGGTTAATATGGACATACAAAAGTTAACTGCTGAAATCACTGCGGTGAACATTGCTCAACAGACCATTGTGGCCAGTCGATATCTGCAGAAAATGACACCTGATGTTGAGGCTTTCCTAAAGATATTTGAGCGCACGCCAGAAAGAGAGGCATGGCCACAGATACAATTTCAGGAATACTGGCTCTATTCCTTTGTGGGATGCACATCAGGCGTGATCTGATCTGGAAGCAACAGAAGCCAATGACTATGACACACTGAAGAAGGAAATATTAGCACAGTTTGGAGTCACTGTTTCTTTAAGGGCCCAGCGCTTACATACTTGGACGTATCAACCCGAGAAGGCACCCAGGTCACAGATATTTGACCTGGTTCACCTAGCAAAAAAATGGCTGGAGCCCGCAACCCTCAGTACTGGGGGCATTGTGGAAAGAATAGTGATTGACCACTACATGGCCTTACCTTACGAGCTAAAGAAGGTTGTCAGCCAGGGCAGTCCCACCACAGCAGACAGAGTGGTGGACCTCATTGAGAGGTGTCGAGCAACTGACAAACTGCTCAAACCCAGTCGTCTGGACAGAACCACCCAGGAAAAGGGAGGCCTCAAAGGAGGAAGCAAGAAATCTCAACTGCAGACTCCCCGGGTTTGGAAAGGAAGAATCCAAAGAGCGGATGGGGAATGTGGGTGCCAGGACCAGGGTTTCCAACCTGAAGCAAAGGTGAGGAATAGAGGGGTTGATACTGACACCTGGGAGTACTACCACTGTGGCAAAATAGGACAGATCACATGGCACTGTCCCAAGAAGGAGGAACCTATGCTGTTCCACATTTCCAATCTACACCACTGCCATGTCATTTCAGCCCATGTCCAAGCCCACCGCCACCCACCACACCTCAGTTGGGTACAGGTCCAAGGGAAAGAAGTAGATGCTCTTCTAGACTCCGGGAGCATGGTCTCCCTCATCAGACCATCACTATTATCCCAGCCGCAGAGGACTGCCTCTCCAACCAGGGACATCACCTGTGTTCATGGGGACACCAAAACCTACCCAAACTCAGATGTAGAGATTAACACCACCAGAATGCAGTTCAGAGTTAACCTAGGATTGATTGAGAACCTACCATATCCCGTGCTACTAGGTCACGACTGTCCATATTTTCAAGAATTGTGGAAAAGACTACAGGACGAAGGAGATGACGGTGCCAGATAATAGGGCATGCCAGGCGATATTTACATTTTCCAGTGAAAAGAAAAGAAAACCGCTACCAAAGAACTATCTGACCTATGAAACGAAAGTTAACAAATTGGTACTTACCTGCCCGCATCCTGTAGCCGACACTAGAGTTCTCCTGGAAGAAGAAGGGGAAGGACACGACGAAGAGGCAGGAAACCCAGTGTGGATAAATGGGCCATAAATGGTGGAAGAGGAGGAACAGGAAGCACAGGCCGAGGGGCCTGGAAATTCTTATGCCCATCAGATTTTTCCTCCTGAGTTAACACAGTATAGGGGAAGGTTTGGTACTGCTCAGATAGAAGACCCCACACTACAGAACGCCAGACAGAATGTCAAGGTAATAGATGGTGTACCTGTAAATCGTGCTAATGTACTCACCTTTCCCCATTTTCCATGAGGAACAATCTCTTATACCAGGTATCAAAGTCCAATGACATCACAGTGGAGCAGCTGTTGGTTCCAACCCCGTTTCATGTGACAGTGCTGAACCTGGCCCATAACCACTTGTTGGGAGGACATTTACGGAGAGAAACACAAGAACGGGTGTTACAACGCTTTTTCTGGCCGGGGTGTATGCGGTAAGATATTGCCAGGTGTGTCCTGACTGTCAGAGAACCTCACCCCTTCCTGATTTACACAATTCCTTAATCCCGTTGCCAATGATAGACACGCCCTTCGATAGAATTGCTAGGGATTTAATTGAACCATTATCACGGTCTGCAAAAGGTTTTCAACATCTACTGGTCGTAGTGGATTATGCCACCAGGTATCCCGAGGCTATTCCCTTGCGCAGTGCCAACACCTAGAGCATTGTCAGAGAACTGCTACAGATGTTCTCCAGGGTAGGTTTACCCGAGAGATCCTGATGGACCCAGGTATGGTGTTCATGTCTAAGGTGATGAAAGATTTTTGTAAACTGCTTCAAATCAAACAACTGTGCACTTCTGTATATCACCCACAGACCGACGGCCTAGTCGAGAGATTCAATAGAACCCTGAAATCCATGCTCAGACGGACCACGGAGCGGGATTCGGCAAAACTGGGACCAGCTGCTGCCGTTTTTGATGTTTGCTATAGGAGAAGTACCCCAGGCATCCACTGGTTTTCCCCCATTTGAGCTACTGTTTTCCCACAGGCCCAGTGGATTGTTAGATGTAACAAAGGAGAACTGGGAACAACAGCCCAGCCCCCAGAACCCTGTCATAGAACACATAGAATAAACCATGTAATGCCCATTGAAGTAACATTTACAGCAGAGTCAAGTCGACAACCGTCTCGTTCAACCCGAGAGTTCGCCCCAGAGGATCGGGTTATGGTGTCAGTACCCATGACGGAATGTAAATTCCTGGCCACATGGTGAAGTCCCTACGAGGTGCTGCAGAAAATGGGGCCTGTGAACTACCTCATCTGTCAGCCAGGGAGAAGGAAGCAAAAACAGATGTATCATGTTAACCTGTTAAGAAAGTGGATAAGTCAAGAAGTACTGTGTGGTGGGGGACAAACCAACAGACTTCAGAACCTTCGGGAAGTTGTAATCAGGGCCAAACTGCAGGGCCTCTACTTAACCGCGCCCTACATTTCCTTTCTTTGTCTTTTCTTTGACCCCGGCAGATGAAGGAGTAATAGGTTATTGGGGAGACAGAGCATATGGTGTAGGTTTACCGGAAGAAAGGAACTAATGATTTTCAACATTTCAAAATAAAGATAAAACATTAAATGAGTATTAGGTGTGTCCAAACGTTTGACTGGTACAGTATGTACAGTGTATATATATATATATTGTATATATGGGGGATTGCAAATGATGCAGACAATCTATCTGCAATGTTAAAGCTGATCTCCCCTCAAAAACAAATTTGATTAAAAAAAAATGTATGTAGGGAATAATGTCACCCTGTGTGTGTGTGTGTGCGTGCGTGCGTGTGAGTGCATGCATTTTGGCTAGGGATAGAGTAGTGTGTGATTGACTCAGCCCTGGTGGCCATAATGGCTTTGATGTCCCTGCGTGGGTCAGATCAAACACACACACACTCCATCCCGTCTCCCAAGGCTACTCTCTGTGTGTGTGTGTGGGTGGGTGTGTGTCAGTACATTTTGCTCCAATCTCTAACCCCGTACTGCCTATTTTGGCAGCATACCTGTAGGGGGTGGGACAGAAAGCTTATGGGGAAGACAGGGAGTGACACGGTCAGCAGATCAACAGCTTGTCCTTAGTACATAATAGGGATTGTGTCAACCTGTGTGTGTGTGTGCGCATGCGTGTGTTCATTCAGAGGTGTGTTAATTTATTGGTATAGTTACAGGTCATACAATACAGGTGCTCTCTTCTTCTCTCTGCCTTAACCTTTAGAACACACAGGGATACAGTATGACTTCGCTCTGACAGTACCAGGTCTGATTCTTACTGATTGTGTCTTCGAATTGCACTGTGATTATTCTTGGTTCCAACTTGGGTTGTACTTGTGCTGTTTGTGTGGTCAGTGGGTTGAGGGTGCGTAGTGAGTAACATGAGCTGATTTCTGGTGGATGAGTTCTGATGAATGAGTTCTGATGAATGAATTCTGTTGGATGACTTCTGAAGGATGAGTCCTGGAGTTCTGATGGATGACTTTGGAGTTCTGGTGGACGAGTTCTGATGGATGAGTTCTAGTGGTTGAATTCTGATCTGTTCAAATGTGAGGACTGGTTGGGTTTGAGTCATTTGATCAAGGTCCTGCTGAATGTTGATCTAACACAGATGTTTTCAAAGTGTGAGGCGCGCCTCACCAGGGGGTTACTAGTTACTGTAATGGATTACATTTAGAAAGTAACCTACCCAACCTGTGAATGTTGTTATTGATGTTCCACATTTAAATTACACAAGATATTAACCTCATTAACAGTTAAACAATTATTTTGGGGGTTATTTAATTTGTTTTATGTGTCAAACCTCAAAATCAGACACAAACAAACACACGTCAGAGAATTACGCCCACCTCTCCATTCTTCTGTATGAAATTGCACAAACTCCAAACATTTTGCGGTGCATGTTGGGATACCACTTTTCTCTGGAGCCTGCAGCCTTGCTGGCTTGGTCAAATAGGCGGGGCTGCGCGTGAACGTGCAAATGTAGGGCAGAGGGACTGGTTTGGGATTCAGCATAACTGTATTCGGTTCTCTAATAATGAATAAATATTAGACCTGTTTCTCGTTACAATCGCGGGGAAAACACACATTTTAAAGCAGTTTGGTGGCTCCATTTAAAATGAGGGGTATTCCAGCTTTCCAGTGCTACCACATTTATTTCACAATTCCTAAAATTGCTTGCATGGCATCGTTTAAAAAATGCATACAACCAGAATTTGTCGCAGAGCTTTTAAAGGGGCAACAGCGTTTTAAAAGGGCAATGACATACTTTGTGAAATAAACAACAACTAAACGTTTTTAGACTGAATTAACTGTATATTTTGAAAGCACTTTTATTGATTTAAAGTATGTTGCATGTTCATTAAGTTTTGTCCAAAGAAATATAAAATAAAGCTGTTTTCTAACAGTTTCATTGCAACTATATATTTTAAAACAAAATGTAATATATAATATATATACATGTATATAATGGAAATTATTGTATTGATGTTCCCTGAAGGGAGGCCACTGTCTCAGACTTTGAAAACGCCTGGAGTAGAGAGTTGGGCTTGAGCTCAACAGGCTAACCATATGGCTATTCTCGAGGAGGCATTATGTCTATCAAAAAATATTGTACTGGTAGTCTAGGAATTGCCTAGAAATTGCGTTGCATTGATTCCTAGAAATCTTTGAAAAGGTCACGTAAATGTGGATTTTTAACTCATAAGAACCCTTTTGCCCTTCCCTCAGTTTCCTGTAGTCCATTCAGACTGAAGATAATTATGGCTTCATACTGAATGTTAATTATTTCTTTGTGTTTGCCAATGACTCACCCGTAGAGGTCTGTGTATGGTGATGTAAGCTATCAGCTGAAATGGACGCACACGCCCGTCCTAGAAAAGCCAGGTCAGCAAACCGAACCGTTGCCCTTACTATGGGAGACTGCTGTGCATGCTTTAATGAGTTGCATGTTGCTTATGCTGTGTGTGTGTGTGTGCGTGTGTGCGTGTGCGTTCATGCGTGTGAGTTTGTGCGTGCGTGTGTGTGTGTGTGTGTGTGTGTGCATGGTTGTGGGTGTGCATGTCAGGCCTGCGTCTGTGAGTTTTTCTTTCTTTGTGTGTCTTTGTGTGCTCTATGTCTAACCTCTGCTATGGTTGGTGATTACAGGTAACACTCCCACCATCAAAAGTAAAAAGACTATAAAGCAGAGATTCCTCAAGCTGCTGCCCTGCTGCACGCCTTCTGTTGCTGCCTCAGTCAGTCAATGCAAGTGACTCTTCACTCTTCACTCTCCCTACACACACATACACACATGGGCCCGCAAATGCACACACACGCAATCTTACTCTTACACACACACACACACTCGCGCGCGCGTGCACACACACGCACGCACGCACACAAACACACACACATGGCACACACACATGGCACACACACGGCACACACACATGTGCATGCTTACACACAGACACAGACACAGACACAGACACAGACACAGACACACACACCTTCTCTCTCTCTCTCTTTCTCTCTCACACATACACACACTGTATACAATATATCTGGATATATCTCAGTATTATTGAACTGTGTGTTCTGGAGGTATTTTACAGTATATTTGTCTGGTATGGTGAGTGACTGATGTATGTTTAAAGGTGAGAAGTGAGATGCGGACAGACAGTCAGCCCTGCTTTGCATCTTAGGATAAGAGGAGAGGAGGAGTGAGGCATGATTGTCTTCAGCTGACTGTGTGTGTAATAAGGTTGGAAGAGAGGGATGAGTGGAGAGAGATGGGTGGGGAGGGAGAGATGGAGTGTGAGGACCATATTATCATATTGCCTGAAGATCTAAGGGCTTTTGTCATTTCACTGATGTTTCGATGGTTTGCCACTACTTTCACTGAAAGGTATCATCAATGAGCACATCGGGTTACTAAATGAACTTCTCCATAGACATTCAGGAATCTCACAGTGTGATGTTGATATGTTTTTGTTTTCTATTGACGACTACCTGTCTTTCTTTGTGCACTTCAGTTTTGGGGAATTGCAATACAATGTAAATGTAGAGATGTATCATCTAACGGTATGTTTAAGTAAAGCTAATATCTGCTAACATGAATGTAATGATATTTCAAAAGTTCATAATTAACATTGATTTAGTTGGCTGTGTTTTTACCATTATAATTCTAGTACCAATTAAAAGGTGTGCCAGGCTGGCACTTGTAGGAGTAGCCTATAGCAGTGGATGCTGGTGGGAGGAGCAATAACTGTACGGCTCATTGTAATGGCTGGAATGGAATTAATGGAACGATATGAAACGTATTGAAACCACATTTGACTTCGTTCCACTGATTCCACTCCAGCCAATACAATAAACCTGCCCTCTTATAGCTCCTCCCACCAGCCTCCACTGACCTATAGGTATATCTAACAGTCCTCTCTGTCCCACAGACAGCGTAGAGGATGACTTTGAGTTGTCCACTGTGTGCCATCGACCAGAGGGGCTGGACAAACTACAGGAGCAGACCAAGTTCAACAAGAAGGAACTACAAGTTCTCTACAGGGGCTTCAAGAACGTGAGTTTGGGGGTGCGGGGAAGAGAGGGAATGGGGATCTGGGAAGGCTAGAGACCTGGGGCTGAGGGTTGGGAAAATTGCACATCCGTCAATCAGTCGAGTCACGCTGTAAAATATATATACACTGCTCAAAAAAATAAAGGGAACACTAAAATAACACATCCTAGATCTGAATGAATGAAATATTCTTATTAAATACTTTTTCTTTACATAGTTGAATGTGCTGACAACAGAATCACACAAAAATGATCAATGGAAATCAAATTTATCAACCCATGGAGGTCTGGATTTGGAGTCACACTCAAAATGAAAGTGGAAAACCACACTACAGGCTGATCCAGCTTTGATGTAATGTCCTTAAAACAAGTCAAAATGAGGCTCAGTAGTGTGTGTGGCCTCCACGTGCCTGTATGACCTCCCTACAATGCCTGGGCATGCTCCTGATGAGGTGGCGGATGGTCTCCTGAGGGATCTCCTCCCAGACCTGGACTAAAGCATCCGCCAACTCCTGGACAGTCTGTGGTGCAACGTGGCGTTGGTGGATGGAGCGAGACATGATGTCCCAGATGTGCTCAATTGGATTCAGGTCTGGGGAACGGGCGGGCCAGTCCATAGCATCAATGCCTTCCTCTTGCAGGAACTGCTCACACACTCCAGCCACATGAGGTCTAGCATTGTCTTGCATTAGGAGGAACCCAGGGCCAACTGCACCAGCATATGGTCTCACAAGGGGTCTGAGGATCTCATCTCGGTACCTAATGGCAGTCAGGCTACCTCTGGCGAGCACATGGAGCATGTGCGGCCCCTCAAAGAAATGCCACCCCACACCATGACTGACCCACCACCAAACTGGTCATGCTGGAGGATGTTGCAGGCAGCAGAACGTTCTCCACGGCGTCTCCAGACTCTCTCACGTCTGTCACGTGCTCAGTGTGAACCTGCTTTCATCTGTGAAGAGCACAGGGCGCCAGTGGCAAATTTGCCAATCTTGTTGTTCTCTGGCAAATGCCAAACGTCCTGCACGGTGTTGGGCTGTAAGCACAACCCCCACCTGTGGACGTCGGGCCCTCATACCACCCTCATGGTGTCTGTTTCTGACCGTTTGAGCAGACACATGCACATTTGTGGCCTGCTGCAGGTCATTTTGCAGGGCCCTGGCAGTGCTCCTCCTGCTCCTCCTTGCACAAAGGCGGAGGTAGCGGTCCTGCTGCTGGGTTGTTGCCCTCCTACGGCCTCCTCCACGTCTCCTGATGTACTGCCCTGTCTCCTGGTAGCGCCTCCATGCTCTGGACACTACGCTGACAGACACAGCAAACCTTCTTGCCACATCTCACATTGATGTGCCATCCTGGATGAGCTACACTACCTGAACCACTTCTGTGGGTTGTAGACTCCGTCTCATGCTACCACTAGAGTGAAAGCACCGTCAGCATTCAAAAGTGACCAAAACATCAGCCAGGAAGCATAGGAACTGAGAAGTGGTCTGCCCCCTATATCGAAGAAGTTAATCATCGATCAAATTGTAGATGCGGCAATCTGTATTCAATACAGCAAGTAAACAAACCATGCTCCTTTTTACGTTTTGCGCAACTCTCAATAGTGTAACGTTGGTCCAGGATGTGCTTCTTCTTCGTGACATCCAGTGGACTGGTGACATCCAGTGGAAGTGGTAGGAACTGAAAAATGGTTCCTATCAAATATCCCTTGGCAAAGACAACTGAGGGAAAAGTCAGAGGCAAAAAAAAAACTGAACAGTTAGTCCTCGGGGTTTCGCCTGCTACATAAATTCTGTTATACTCACAAACATGATTCAAACAGTTTTAGAAATTTCAGAGTGTTTTCTATCCATATCTACTAATAATATGCATATCTTATATTCCTGGCATGAGTAGCAGGAAGTTGAAATTGGGCACGCTATTTATCAAAAAGTGAAAATGCTGCACCCTATACCTTAAAAGGTTAAGGATTCACGTGAGACCATGTTCTAAATAGAGTGAGTATGGTAGTGTACTAAACAATGGTTGGTTTATACTACGTCTATCGACATGTCTGTAGACAGTTGTGGCAGTGACATCATGAGCATTCTATTGTCGTCTCACGTCAACCTTTTCGCTGTCATTATGAAAAGTATAAATACAAAATCTACAGGTTGCATGACATCAGCAAACTGGTGGTACAAAATAGCCTAACTGGTGTAATTTAACACCAATTAACCCAAATTAAATTAGCGCACGTCAATCTAGCAAAAATATATCAAATACAATCTTATTTGTCACATGCACAGGATACAGAAGGTGTAAACAGTACAGTGAAATGGTTACCTGCATAACATATTTTTTTGTTAAGCATGTAGCTAAACAATTAACCATTATCCCAACTCATAACGTTACTACCCTGCATAAATCTGTAAGTAGCTAACCAACTAGGTTCAATGTTAGCTTGCTAGCTAACATTAGGCTGTAACTTGCAATGAAAATGACTTCATGACTGAATTAGAAATGTATAATATCTGAATGTAGCTAGCTAGATTCTCTTACACATATACATGGATGAACGATTCTCCTTCTCTGTCACGGAGGCCATGGTTGCCCTTAGTTTGAAAATGTAGTCCGGAGGCAGGTGTTTTATACAACAGCCTTCAGTGTTCTCTTTCCGACTCCCTCTGCGTATTTGCAATCAAACGCCAGCATTTTCTCCATCTCCTTAGCTATCATACTCTGCTTCCACTGGAAATTCCACTGAGATCTCTATGATGTCTTTAAAAAGGCTGCATTGGAAAGGATTACCTACACATACAGAGCAGCTCATGTTATAGACAGAAGCATGCTACATGGCAAATCAATCCGAACTCATCTCTCGGCATGTCCATCCCATCCATTATCTCAGCCAGTCATGGCTAGTGGGAAGGTTCCTGACTTTTTCCATGGCTAAACCAACTAGGCTCGTAATTTAACAATGTTATTCGTATTTACAGATGTAATACACGTTTGTTATTAAGGCACATGAAAGTTCACATGTTCTAGAAAGCATTTCTGCCAAAAAATGCATTTTGATAAAAAATTAATTCCTATGTTCAAATGCCTCGCCTGTGAAGAAGTGACGTGTGACATACGCCTAGTTTCCTGAATCGAGACACATATGCCACTTGCTGACAGTCACTCATTTAGCCCATGTCAATTAAAATGGTTTAGATTGGTAAATTAGTCTAGTCAGCTATCTAAACTTGTAGTAATTATGGCAGAATAAAACCTATCCAAAGCAAAAACCGTAGACAGATGGTAGCATTCGCGCCAAACTGAAAGTGTGAATCATTGCATTTAACCACGGCAAGGTGACTTGGAATATGGTTTAATACAAACAAATCGCCATTGCATTGCACACTGCCCTATCTCATCTGGACAAGAGGAATACCTACGTAAGAACACTGTTCATACATCTCAGACCTCAACACCATAGTACCCTCCAGGCTCATCATTGAGCTCGGTTCCCTGGGTCTGAACCCCGCCCTGTGCAACTTGGTCCTGGACTTCCTGATGGTCCACCCCCAAGTGGTGAAGGTTGGAAATAACACCTCCACTAGGCTGGTCCACAAGGGTGAGTGCTCAGCCCCCTCCTGTACTGCCTGTTCACCTATGACTGCGAGGCCATGTACTCCTCCAACTCAATCATCAAGTTTGCAGATGACACGACAGTGGTAGGCCTAATTACCAACAATGACTAGACAGCCTACAGGGAGGAGCTGAGGGCCCTGGCAGAGTGGCACCAGTAAAAATAACCTCTCTCTCAACTTCAACAAAATGATGAAGCTGATCGTGGACTTCAGGAGACAGCAGAGGAAGCACGCCTCCATCCACATTGACGGGGCCGCAGTGGAGAAGGTGTAAAGATTCAAGTTCCTCGACGTACACATCACTGGCAAACTGGAATGGTTCACCCACACAGAGAGTGTGGTGAAGAAGGTGCTATAGCACCTTGTTCAACCTTAAGAGGCTCAGGGCTCTCCAGAGGGTGGTGCGGTCTGTCCAACGCATCACCGGAGGCACACTGCCTGCCCTCCATTGTATCTATAGCTCCAGATGTCACAGGAAGGCCAAAAAATATCATCAAGGAACTCAGCCACCTGAGCCATGGCCTGTTCACCCAGCTATCATCCAGAAGGCGATGTCAGTACAGGTGCATCAAAGCTGTGACGAGAGACTGAAAAACAGCTTTTATCTCAAGGCCATCAGACTGTTAAATAGCCATAACTAGCCAGCCTCCACCCAGCACCCTGCCATGAACTTAGTCACTGTCGCTAGCCGGCTATCACCTGGTTACTCAACCCTGTACCTTAGAGGCTGCTGCCCTATGTACATACACATGAACTCACTGGTCAGTTGTATAATGTTTACATACTGTTTTTCTTATTTAATATGTATAATACTGTATTCTAGTCAAGGCCATCCTATTCAACTATTGCTGTACATATATATATATATATATATATACAGTGTATGTAAATCATGTATTTATGTTTTTGTTTATTATAAATTAGCAAACATTTCTTAAAACTTGTTTACACTTTGTCATTATGGGGTATTGTGTGTAGATTGATCAGAAAATATACTAATTGAATAAGGCTGTAACCTAACAAAATTTGGAAAAAGTAAAGGGGTCTGAATACTTTCTGAAGGCACTATATATATATCCTCCGGACTCCTACATTGCTTGTCGTAATGTTTCTATTTGTATTAATTCCATTATTTTACCCTTAGATTTGTGTGTATTGTTGTGTATTGTTTGATATTATTGCACTGTTGGAACTAGGAACACAAGCATTTCGTTACACCCGCACTAACATCTGCTAAATATGTGAATTGCGACCAATAAAATTTGATTTGATTTGACCTCCAGGGGGCCCCCATTGATTTCTGTTAGTCACTCTCACTCAGATATCATATTAACCTGTCATAAGTCATGACAAAATGTGTAGAATTACATGAAATTTGCTTTAAAACTGCAAATATTTCTCCCTCTTTCAAGAACGTATAATAGTAAAAGTATATGGATGGCAGAAGACTTGCCTTCTGACTGATCCTGTTCTTTCTGTGCTGTTGTTGGTAGGAGTGTCCGAGTGGAGTGGTGAATGAGGAGTCCTTTAAAACCATCTACTCCACATTCTTCCCCCAGGGAGGTGAGTCAATGACCGTTAAACCTTTGACCCCTGACCTATAACCCTAAACCCAAACTAAGTATTTTAAAGATCTGTTACTCCCCAAAGTAACTGAGACATTTAACAAGAGTAACAACATTTAAGACCAGTGATATTTGTATTGATGTGATGTCCCATTTTTTAACCATTATGTCTGTACTACTTACAGTAGGGCACTTACAGTACAAGGCCTTGTTTGAAATGATATTTAGGTTGAAGATGTATCTAACTACTTGTTACAGAATAAAAGTGTGTTGTCTGAAATTACATTTATGTGCTAACAACTTATTTGATCAGGTTTTGTTCCAAATATATTTACCCACTTGGAATTTTTTGTATATTGTTGTCTCAGATACATTTCAATTACATATTCTGTACGTCTCTATCCGTTCAGATTCGGGTGCGTATGCACATTTCTTGTTTGAGGCCTTTGACACTAACAAGAATGGATCGGTTAGTTTCGAGGTAAGATTATTTTTTTACTATTGTCTACTTCCTGAGTGAGGAAAAACTATCTCAGTCTGCGTACTGTATATGCAGCTGCAGCTGAATATGTATACAAATAGAATAAATGCCTTTCTGCTCCTCTCAACACATACAGACACACACACACATACACGTGCGACCTAAGGGTCGAAACATTGTTGATGGACACACTGGGGGAAAATAGTGTATTGCAGTGAGCCACACCATCTTCTTTGCTGATGCTATAGCCCAGGGGATGGGCGACACATGTTACTTCTGTTCTCAGAACCGATTAAAAATGTTCCGTTTTACCAGTCAGGAAGCGCATGGCTTCGTTCCCACAACCGATGTGAAACCGAAAACATATGTTCCCGCAACTTCCAAGGAACCAAATGCGCTTGTAGTGGTGGGAAAAAAGGTGTGTAAGTGTATGGAGTATGATGGGTGGTGAAGAATCTTTACAAAAATGTTAAATCTCTCTCTCTCTCTTTCTCTCTCCCTTTCTCTCCCTCTCAATATCTTTGGCTTTCACTCTTTTTTTCTCAGGACTTTGTGTTTGGTCTGTCTATCATTCTGAGAGGAACGATAAACGACCGGCTAAACTGGGCCTTCAACCTGTACGACCTGAACAAAGACGGCTGCATCACCAAAGAGGTAACACACACGGCTGCACACAAACACAGATGCACACACACACACACACTCACACACACACACACACACTCACACACATATACCATACTTGAGAATACAGAGTATCAACAACATTACTGGCCTGTATGACCACTTGAAAAGAATGAAGTTTTTGTTTTAAAAAATCTGCACCAAATCATCCATTCTGTTTGCAACAAGGCCATTAAGTAATACTGCAAGACAACACGGCAAAGAAATACACTTTTTGGCCTAAATGGTTTAAGTCAAATCCTCTGCATTTTCAAGTTTTGTGGTGGCAGCATCATATTATGGGTGTGCTTGTCACTGGCAGGGACTGGGAAGTTTGTCAGGATCAAAATTAAAAAATGAATGGAGCAAAGCCCAGCTACAAAGGTAGAGGAAAAAACGTCTCAGTCTTCTGGAAACCTAACCCTGGGATAGAATTGTATTTTTCAGCAGGACAATTAAAAAACGTTTTTAAAAAATACACACTAGAATGGCTTTCCAAGAGGTGCTGAGTGTTCCTGAGTGGTCCAGTCTCAGCCCAGACTTAAATTTCCATGAAAATCAGAGACAATGTTTGAATATTGGGGCGGCAGGGTAGCCTAGTGGTTCGACCGTTGGACTAGTAACCTAAAGGTTGCAAGTTCGAATCCCTGAGCTGACAAGGTACAAATCTGTCGTTCTGCCCCTGAACAGGCAGTTAACCCACTGTTCCTAGGCCGTCATTGAAAATAAGAATTTGTTCTTAACTGACTTGCCTAGTAAAATAAAGGTAAAATTTTAAAAATTAAATATTGCTGTTCATCAATGATTCCCAACCAAAGGTATTGAGCTTGAGCAATTTTGACAAAAACAATGTCTATACAATGGGGCAACAAAGTATTTAGTCAGCCACCAATTGTGCAAGTTCTCCCACTTAAAAAGATGAGAGAGGCCTGTAATTTTCATCATAGGTACACTTCAACTATGACAGACAAAATGAGGGAAAAAATGATTTTTTATGAATTTATTTGCAAATTATGGTGGAAAATAAGTATTTGGTCACCTACAAACAAGCAAGATTTCTGGCTCTCACAGACCTGTAACTTATTCTTTAAGAGGCTCCTCTGTCCTCCACTCGTTACCTGTATTAATGGCACCTGTTTGAACTTGTTATCAGTATAAAAGACACCTGTCCCACAACCTCAAACAGTCACACTCCAAACTCCACTATGGCCAAGACCAAAGAGCTGTCAAAGGACACCAGAAACAAAATTGTAGACCTGCACCAGGCTGGGAAGACTGAATCTGCAATAGGTAAGCAGCTTGGTTTGAAGAAATCAACTGTGGGAGCAATTATTAGGAAATGGAAGACGTACAAGACCACTGATAATCTCCCTCGATCTGGGGCTCCATGCAAGATCTCACCCCGTGGGGTCAAAATGATCACAAGAACGGTGAGCAAAAATTCCAGAATCACACGGGGGGACCTAGTGAATGACCTGCAGAGAGCTGGGACCAAAGTAACAAAGCCTACCATCAGTAACACACTACGCCGCCAGGGACTCAAATCCTGCAGTGCCAGACGTGTCCCCCTGCTTAAGCCAGTACATGTCCAGGCCCGTCTGAAGTTTGCTAGAGAGCATTTGGATGATCCAGAAGAAGATTGGGAGAATGTCATATGGTCAGATGAAACCAAAATATAACTTTTTGGTAAAAACTCAACTCGTCGTGTTTGGAGGACAAAGAATGCTGAGTTGCATCCAAAGAACACCATACCTACTGTGAAGCATGGGGGCTACTTTTCTGCAAAGGGACCAGGACGACTGATCCGAGTAAAGGAAAGAATGAATGGGGCCATGTATCGTGAGATTTTGAGTGAAAACCTCCTTCCATCAGCAAGGGCATTGAAGATGAAACGTGGCTGGGTCTTTCAGCATGACAATGATCCCAAACACACCACCCGGGCAATGAAGGAGTGGCTTTGTAAGAAGTATTTCAAGGTCCTGAAGTGGCCTAACCAGTCTCCAGATCTCAACCCCATAGAAAATCTTTGGAGAGAGTTGAACGTCCATGTTGCCCAGCAACAGCCCCAAAACATCACTGCTCTAGAGGAGATCTGCATGGAGGAATGGGCCAAAATACCAGCAACAGTGTGTGAAAACCTTGTGAAGACTTACAGAAAATGTTTGGCCTCTGTCATTGCTAACAAAGGGTACATAACAAAGTATTGAGATAAACTTTTGTTATTGACTAAATACTTATTTTCCACCATAATTTGCAAATAAATTCATAAAAAATCCTACAATGTGATTTCCTGGAGAAAAAAAATCTCATTTTGTCTGTCATAGTTGAAGTGTACCTATGATGAAAATTACAGGCCTCTCTCATCTTTTTAAGTGGAAGAACTTGCACAATTGGTGTCTGACTAAATACTTTTTTGCCCCACTGTATGTTACCCTAAGAGTTGTACCAAGATAGTAGAATCTTATTCAAATGGCTGCCAATGGTGCTTCCACCAAGTATTAACTCTGTGGTGTCAAGACATCTACCATTTCTTCTTTTTAATTATTTTCATAAATGTTCGATAATGAACTTTTACTTAAAAAATGTTGTGTAGGTTGTGTAGATCCGTAGAAATTTTAAGGCAGTAAAATGTGAAGATTGTGCAAGGGGTGTGTAGACTGTACCTCTCCATTCTGAAATCAGAGTCTCCTCTTCTAAGTTCTGAGCTCTCTATCCATGTTATAAATCTAAAGTCTATTCTAAAATTGACAGTTCTCAAGTTGACCCTCAATCTCAGATTGGAGAGTGGTTGACTGATCTTGTGCTGTGACATTACCCAGCTTCCACATAATGTTCTGAGAACCTTGTGTTTTTTAGAGCTTGGTGAGAGTGTGGTTGTCCTATGGTTATTTTGCATACAACCTTCCCACAACTTTCAGGGAATGGTGCAGGATAGTTGCTTTGATTTTGGAACGTTCGCAGCACATTTAAGGAACTTCACAAAAAACACATTATGTTCTTGGTATTTCATTACCTTAACAGGACAATTCCTAAAAGTTCAATCATGATTACATTTCATTTACATTTTGGGAATGTTCTGGGAATGTTCTCCAACTGGTTTGGTATTGGGAACGTTCTCAAATAATACAGATAACATTAAGAAACAACATTCTGATGTGGCAATTTCAGTACTTCAGCATAGCGTTTCCTACCGGTTTTCTAATGGTTCTGTTAAAAGTCATGTTCTTAAATTGCCCCGAGAACGTTAAGAAAGCGTTACATAAAAACACAAGAAACCTTTCGTAACATTCAGAGAACATTCCAAGGATGTTATTTAACAACATACATTATGTTCTCAGAACATGAAGAAAACTTAACATAAAAAGCGCAAGAAAACTTGAGTAACATTCAGAGAACGTTCTGAGAATGTTTAAAAAAAAACATATATCTCAGCATCAACAAAACTCTCGGTAGCCTCCTCCTTGTTAAGTGTGTTCAGGTGTTTCCTTTGAAATGGAGTCTTTTTGAATAGACTAAAATAAACAGCTTTGTATGTGTAAAACAATCATGGCATGCTAGCTCCATCTGGGTGGTGCAGTGGTCAAATTCCATGGTCAGAGAATCAGAAGATAATAGATTCAAATCCCACTGATTCCATGTCAAAATAAAGGTATTGCATGATTAATGCCAAAGAAAATATATTTCCATGGGTCTTGTTTTTGGTTTCACTTTTGTGGGAACAAAGCGATACGTTTCCTGATGGGTAAAACTGAAATGACAATTGTTTTGCAGGGAGGTTCTGAGAATATTTTACTCTGGTTCCCTGAAAGTTTTCCTGGGAGGATTTATTAACGCTCTGAGAATGGAAATGATAGGTTTTTGAAACTTCCTTAAAAATGTCACTAAATGTTTCAATAAGACTTTTAATAATGCTGTTAGCTCATTTTGAGTTAACTCTAAGCACAGAAAACTCTGTTAGCTCAAAATGAGATAACAGCATTATTAAAAGTCTTATTGAAACATTCAGTGACATTTTTAAGGAAGTTTCAAAAACCTATCATTTCCATTCTCAGAGCGTTAATAAATCCTCCCAGGAAAACTTTCAGGGAACCAGAGTAAAATATTCTCAGAACCTCCCTGCAAAACAATTGTCATTTCAGTTTTACCCATCAGGAAACGTATCGCTTCGTTCCCACAAAAGTGAAACCAAAAACATACATTCCCCCAACTTCCAAGGAACCAAATGCTAGCTGGGTATACCCTGTGTCATCTCTCTCTATCTCTCTCTCTCTCTCTCTCTTTCTGTCTCTCTGTAGGAGATGATGGATATAATGAAGTCTATCTATGATATGATGGGGAAGTACACATACCCCTGTATGCAGGATGAGGCACCCAGGGAACACGTGGAGAGCTTTTTCCAGGTCAACATTCAATTTCTGTTTATCAAACCCAATACTTTAGAGCGAGCCCTTGAGCAAGGTACTCAAACCGCAAAATGCTCCAGGGGCACTGAACGACGTTTGTCCCCTTTTTCCTGCCCTTTCTCTCCCTTCTAGAAAATGGATCGTAATAATGATGGTGTGGTCACTATTGATGAGTTCATCGAGTCATGCCAAAAGGTAGGTTGTGTGTGTGTAGTGTGTGAAAGTTCTTGTTTGTAAGACAGGTTCCATTTGTGTAACTGACCACTGAGTCCTCAGATCTCACTAAGGTTAATTAGGGCATTCCCCAAGGTTTGGTTTTAGGACCGTTACTGCTTGCACATTTTATATTCCCTTTTCACCCATTTTCCAACATTGTTTTGGGTTGTGAGCCATTTAAAATGCACTTTAAATAAATTCTGATAGAGAGAGAGAGAGAGTGAGCAGAGAGGAAACTGTCTGAGCCGACTCCTCTGAGCTTCACCTTTACTGTCGTCTCTATCTTAGGGAGTCTGACTCCCTTGAAAAAGAAAGCTGAAACAAAGAGGTATTAATTGTGCCTCGAGAAACTTGCTACCCCTGTTGTCTCTCTATGCTTAACATTTCTATCTCTCTCCTTTTCACTCTCTACCCCCCCCTCTCTCTTCAGGATGAGAACATCATGCAGTCCATGCAGCTGTTCGACAACGTCATCTAGGAGCCTCTGACATAGGAAAGTGGCTGGAGGACAGGGGAGGTGTGTGTGTGTGAGTGTGCACCACAGGAGGTTGGTGGCACCTTAACTGGGCAGGAATGGCTTGTGGTGATGGTTGTAGCGGAATAAGTGGAATGGTATCAAATACATCCAACACATGGTTTCCATGTGTTTGATGCCATTACTTTTGCTCCTTAGCGGCCATTATTATGAGCCGTCCTCCCCTCAGCAGCCTCCACTGGCATGCGCGTGTATTTGTATGTGTGCGCATGTGTGTGTGTGTGTGTGTGCGCATGTGTGTGCACGCGCGTGTGTGCGCGCGCGCGTGCGTGTGTGTGCGTGTGTGTGTGTGTGTGTGTGTGTGTGTGTGTGTGTGTGTGTGTGTGTGTGTGTGTGTGTGTGTGTGTGTGTGTGTGTGTGTATTTCTCTCTGCCCTCACTCCAAGCCAAAAGGGGGTGCCTCCTCTTATCCAGCCCTTCATCTCTCCCAGAGACATAGAGAAGAGAGGGGCTGGTGATCCACACCCACATCAAGGACCGGTTCAGGAGTGAGCAACGTTACAGAACATTCAGATAGAAATGTGTTGTGTAGAACAAATATGATTGCCTGTCCTGTGTAATAGGGAGTCAATCGTGTCAGCTCTATTCGTTACGTCTATATGCAACTTTTGGAGTGCTTTGTCTGGTTGAAAACACCCCTGGTTCGTTAACTATTGTATTATTTTAACACTCCTGTTTCTGACACAGCTGCTGTAGCATGCTGCCTGGCCTCAATGTAGGATAAAGTCCCCCATACTCACTGACCAATTGTCAGTTTTGCATGTCCCCACCTAATGGTTAATGTTAGGGGGTGGCTAATCCTAGATCTGTGGTTAGAGGCAACTTCTACCAGAGCAGCTGGACCCCTGACACCTCTGTCATTAAAACTAAGGTAACTACCGCCACTTAGTGGACAAAAGGAGGAAAGGACACTTGGAAAAGGGACAATGGAACTGAAGGGACTGAGGATCTGAAGGATGAGACTTCTTGCGAACAGAAGACAGAGACAGAGTTGCTTTTAATAAGGGACTGATTTGAATATCGCAATAATGATGTCACTAATAATAACTTGTACATATATACAGAAATACTCCAAAGCCTGTCTGCCTGTCTGCTGTTGCTAGAGTCATCCACAGGTGCCTCGCGTGTGTGTGTGTGCGCGTCCGTGTGCGTACTTGTCATTCCTGTCTCTGGTAGGAAACCATTCAAATTTCAACTCCATATGAGGCCTCCTTTGTACTAACACTAACTTATGCTGACTGTTGTACCTCTTCCAATTACCCTGCGGTCAAGAACTACAGACAGTCTAATGTGGGGCTGAATTGAAGAACATGCTACTTCGACCCTCTAGGCTTCAGTAGACTCCTTACCGTATTTACAGGTGACTAGCTGATGCAGTGAAGCATGGGAATATGAGTTGAAACGGAAATGTCTGGCTTATCAAATACTGTAATGCGTCATATTATGCCTATCTTTCATTATACTGATCATGCAACGGAAACTGAAAGCATTTCTGTTTAGATCGACCATGAAAGAGCAGCAACATGTCGAGGACAATTCTACCTGATATAGTATCCAAGTTAGGCTTCTTGTTTCATGTCTACGTACACAAAGTCAGGCGTGGGTGTTGTAGTGTGTGTGTGCGTGTGCGTGTGCGTGAAGGTGTGTGCGTGAAGGTGGGCAGGTGGGTGGGTCGGTGGGTGGGTGTGAGGACACCAGTACTGTTTCTACCAAAGAGTCAGACACACAAACTGAAGAAGTATTTAAAGCCACCTGCAGTTATATCAGGCTATAAATAGGCACATGTGGGAGGAGAGGAGGAAGTGGAGAACGAGATAAAGAGAGATTAGAGTGGAAAGGGATAGAATGTGAATGCTTTTGTGTGTAGGGGGTGTTGGGTTGTGTGTGTGTCACTGCGTAAGAGAGTGATTTGTCACCTGAATAGTACAGTTTCCCAAGTCTTTGCCAACTTCAAGTTTCGAACTGGGGATTAAAAAAAGCTGTTTGAAATGCCTTTGTGGTTCTGAAGAGAATGTTGATCTTTTGTAAAATAACATTACCTGTCTCCATCAACTACTTCTTATGTGTCTCATTAAATTACGTCATCACTTTCAGCCCTACAACAGTGGCATAAGCAATAACGTCCATATTCTACACCCTTTTACCTGTTCCTGGGAGTAGATAACCAACGGGTCAAGGGTCAGATATTCGTACAGCCGCATACTCATTAAGGTTAGGATTGAATAGGATAACTGATCCTAGGACTCTGGTTAAATTACAATATTTAATTTTGATTTCCTTACCCTGTAAGCAGTCGATGGTCAAGGTATGACAACAATCCATGCTTTGGTTTTGTTTACCTGGCATTGAACTATTTTTTCTCATATTGATTGTGTAGCTCAAATAAAGCCCTACTTATATATGGTGCTAACATATGCCATCTTTGTCCTGATCCTGCCCACATTCTGATAGTGCCTACATTTTTTGCCAGGTGTAGATGATTTAAAGACACATTGTGATCTGATTGTGATCAGATTTTCCCGAACACCTCCGGAGGTAGTCAGGCAGACATGTCTGGATATCAATCAAGAGTAAACAGACCCAGATGGTCAAATAATTAAAATCATAATTTGACCAGCCTCTAAAGTCCTTGACAGGTTGCACCGTTGACATATGACATCATCAAATGTCTTAAAATAAACAAAATCATAACATTTTGAAAGAATATCTGTCAAATAATTTGCATAGAGGGAGGCAGCAGCTAATATTGTCACAATGCAGACACATTTGAATGGATAAGATATTTTTTTTTAAACAATGTGTAGATGTGACAAACCTTGGTCACATCGTGATTGGATCATATAGATCAGGTCATAAAACTCACATGTTAGCACAAGGTGTAAACAAGGCTTAAGTCACTTATAGATGAGTTGGACATGAATCGCAAAAATGCTAATAGAGGTGCCAGTGACTTGCATTGGGTTTGTGCCACAAATGCTAAAATGCTAGAATTTGAAAACAGTTCCAGAGAAACAAAGCCAAATCATGGATTGCTGCCACAACTTGTCCATAGACTGCTTACAGGGTAAGAAAACTCATATGTCATTTTGTAATTTTGGTAAACTATCCCTGGGCCAACTTCTACCTGGAGTGTATTATTAATCGGTTAACACCTGTAATAACATTTAATCCACTTGAATATGTTTTCACAATCTTTTTTGGGGGGGGGGGGGGGGGGGGGGGGGTCTGGCTCTGATTGTCTGCTTGCAGGTTCCGTAGGTGATTTCATGCACTGAGCACCATTGAAACCCATTTATACTCCATGTACTGTGTCATAGAACAATGATATCTACTAACCCGTTGTTACTGACTGTGTGTAGTTAGTTAGCAAGCCTCAACTGGTTGCATTGCATATGTAAGATGTGTATATTTTGTACAGAGACAATACAAATCACATTGCTATGCATCTTTGTGTGTGAAGTGTTTTTAGTGATCATTTTGCTTAATTCACAGTGAAAGCCAGGCAAACTATGTGACTACAGCCTATTCCTAAACTGTCCATTGAGAATGAAACAGCTAATCATGTGGTGGGTTATGAAGTACTGAAAATACTGAGATGGTTCAATATTGCCTTTATTTAAGGCATAAAATAAGAGAGGGCTATGTACATATCTGGTAACACGCACACTCACACACACACACACACTCACTCACTCACTCACACCACACACACACACACACACACCAACAGTAGTGTCCAAAGCAATATACAAAAGATAATATTACTTTTGGCAATCTAGTTCCCCAGAGTCAGATAAAATAGTGAAAGTACAGTACCTCTAAGTTCCTTCATACTAGATGCAGAGACGTACGAATGGTTTGCATGAGTTCTTCTGACTCTGGGGAAACAAAAAGAGCTTCATTGCCAGAATCCCGAAGTATCCCTTTAAGTGTACAAAGATTGCCCTCCAGTCACAACTCTGCAAATTGTATAGGTATAAATTGCCTCCAACCACTGAGTCAGATACAGTGCCTTCGGAAAGTATTCAGACCCCTTGACTTATTCTAAATCAAATAAAACAATTTCTAAACTTCTAAATTATTCTAAATTAAACAATGTCACAATACCCCATAATGACAAAGCAAAAAAATGATTTAATAATTTTTTGCAAATGTATTAAAAAGAAAAAACAGAAATACCATATTTACATAAGTATTCAGACCCTTAGATGATGAGACTCGAAATTGAGCTCAAGCGCATCCTGTTTCCATTGAACATCCTTGAGCTGTTTCTACAACTTCATTGGAGTCTACCTGTGGTAAATTCAATTGATTGGTCATGGTTTGGAAAGGCACACACCTGTATATATAAGGTCCCATAGTTGACAGTGCATATCAGAGCAAAAACCAAGCCATGAGGTTGAAGGAGCTCCGAGAGAGGATTGTGTCGAGGCACAGATCTGGGGAAGGGTTCCAAAACAATTCTGCAACATTGAAGGTCCCCAAGAACACAGTGGCCTCCATCATTCTTAAATGGAAGACGTTTGGAACCACCAAGACTCTTCCTAGATCTGGCTGCCCGGCCAAACTGGGCAATGGAGGGAGGTGACCAAGAACCCAATGGTCACTATTTCAGAGCTCCAGAGTTCCTCTGTGGAGATGGAAGAGCCTTCCAGAAGAACCACCTGCAGCATTGCACCAATCAGGCCTTTATGGTAGAGTGGCAAGACAGAAGCCACTCCTCAGTAAAAGGCACATGACCGCCTGCTTGGAGTTTGCCAAGAGGTACCTAAAGGACTCCCAGATCATGAGAAACAAGATTCTCTGGTCTGATGAAAACAAGATTGAATTCTTTGGTCTGAATGCCTCACCACGTCTGGAGGAACCCTGGCACCATCCCTACAGTGAAACATGACAGCATCATGCTGTGGGTATGTTTTTCAGTGGCAGGGACTGGGAAACTAGTCAGGATCGAGGGAAAAATGAACGGCGCTGTTCTGTGAAGGGAGTAGTGCACAGCGTTGTATGAGATCTTCAGTTTCTTGGCAATTTATCGCATGGAATAGCCTTCATTTCTCAGAACAAGAACAGGCTGACGAGTTTCAGAAGAAAGGTCTTTGTTCCTGGCCATTTTGAGCCTGTAATCGAACCCACAAATGATGATGCTCCAGATACTCAACTAGTCTAAAGAAGGCCATTTTTATTGCTTCTTTAATTGAGTTTTAATGACTCCAACCTAAGTATATGCAAACTTCCGACTTCAACTGTACATATGTAAACTTCCGACTTCAACTGTATGTAAACCTACATATAAGTTTACATACACTTAGATTGGAGTCATTAAAACTTGTTTAAAAAACTTGATTAAAGAAGCAATAAAACTGGGGGGGAGGCTTGCAAGCCGAAGAACACCATCCCAACCGTGAAGCAGGGGGGTGGCAGCATCATGTTGTGGGGTGCTTTGCTGCAGGAGGGGCTGGAAAGGAAAATTATGTGGATATATTGAAGCAACATCTCAAGACATCAGTCAGGAAGTTCAAGCTTGGCAGCAAATGGGTCTTCCAAATGGACAATGAGCATACTTCCAAAGTTGTGACAAAATGGCTTAAGGACAACAAAGTCAATGTATTGGAATGGCCATCACAATCCTATAGAAAATGTGTGGGCAGAACTGAAAAAGCGTGTGTGGGCAAGGAGGCCTACAAACCTGTCTCAGTTACACCAGCTCTGTCGGAGGAATGGGCCAAAATTCAACCCAACTTATTGTGGAAAGCTTGTGGAAGTATACCCAAAATTTTTGACCCAAGTTAAACTATTTAAAGGCAATGCTACCAAATACTAATTGAGTGTATGTGAACGTCTGTCCCACTGGGAATGTGATGGAAGAAGCAAAAGCTGAAATTACTCATTCTCTCTCCTATTATTCTGACATTTCACATTCCTGAAATAAGGTGGTGATCCTAACTGACCTAAGACAGGGAATGTTTACTCGGATTAAATGTCAAGAATAACATTTTAACTGAGGTGTATGTAAACTTCCAACTTCAACTGTAAATACACACATATACATGTTGACTTGTACGTACCAGTCAAAAGTTTGGACACCTACTCATTCAAGGGTTTTCTTTATTTGTACTATTTTCTACATTGTAGAATAACAGTGAAGACATCAAAACGAAATAACACATATGGAACCATGTAGTAACCAAGAAAGTGTTAAACAAATCTAGATTTTAGATTCATCAAAGTAGCCACCCTTTGCATTGATGACAGCTATGCACACTCTTGGGATTCTCTAAACCAGCTTCATGAGGTAGTCACCTGGTATGCATTTCAAGTAACAGGTGTGCCATGTTAAAAGTGTTTTGGTATTTATATCCTTCTTAATGTGTTTGTGCCAATCATTTGTGTGGTAACAAGTTAGGGGTGATATACAGAAGATAGTCCTATTTGGTAAAGACCAAGTCCATATTACGGTAAGAACAGCTCAAATAAGCAAAGATAATTGACAGTCCATCATTACTTTAAGACATGAAGGTCAGGCAATCTGTAAAATTTCAAGAACTTGACATTTTCTTCAAGTGCAGTCACAAAAACGAAGTGCTATGATGAAACTGGCTCTCATGAGTACTGCCACAGGAAAGGTAGACCCAGAGTTACCTCTGCTCCAGAGGATACATTCCTTAGAGTTAAACTGCACCTCAGATTGCAGCCCAAATAAATGCTTCACAGAATTCAAGTAGCAGACACATCTCAACATCAACTGTTCAGAGGAAACTGCGTGAATCAGGCCTTCATGGTTGAATTGCTGCACAGAAACCACTACTAAAGGACACCAATAAGAAGAACAGACTTGCATGGGCCAAGACACACGAGCAATGGACATTAGTTATCACGGCACCAGGCACCACGTGGTATTTGTACGCGAAGGGCAATTTACTGTATCTGCGCATTGTGCCTTTTCCTTTTCATTGATGATTACATTTTGTGATTGTACTTCGACTCACATTGAAAACTACAGTCTAATCATAATTAAGTTAATTTAATATTTAAATTAACTTCCACATGATTCTCCGCCTATGTAGGAAGCCTACACTATTTCAAAGAGACCAAATGTAATAGGCACACTTGAACTCTCACGCCCAACTAGAAGAGGTAGGCTACTGAAGTAGAAGCAGTGAATTCTGAATGTGTGTATAATGTGGGGGGAAAAAATTGTTTTTAATACAACAGGTAGGCTAATACAATGCAGAAAGCGAACCATTTCCAAATAATCTGTCAGATAACAAAAATACAATATTTCCATCCCAAAGTCATCTGTCTCGCAAGCTCCCGCCAGCAGACAGTGCCACAGACCGTGCAGCAATGATCTCGTTAAGGACCTGTAGGTTGCGCAGTCATCCAGCGGGAATGCAGCCCTCTATAGTGCACAGTCAGTACGCAACACTTTGCTCACCGTCATTGTAAAAAATAATTTGTTCTTAACTGGCTTGCCTAGTTAAATAAAGGTTAAAGAAAAATAAAGAAAAGAAAATCATGTCTTGCAAGATTAGATGGTGACAGGGGTCCCAACAGGGTCAGACAGCCAGGGAAGCCAGAGCTCAGAGCTCTGATGAGACCAAATTTGAGATTTTTGGTTCCAACCGCGTGCCTTTGAAAGATGCAGAGTAGGTGAATGGAGGGTCCCTGCATGTGTGGTTCCCATCGTGAAGCACGGAGGATGAGCTGTGATGATGTGGGGGTGATTGTCTGGTGACACTCATTGATTTATTTAGAATTCAAGGCACACTTAATCAGCATGGCTACCACATCATTCTGTAGCGATACGCCGTTCCATCTGGTTTTCGTTTAGTGGGACTATCATTTGTTTTCAAACAGGACAATGTCCCAAAACACACCTCCAGGCTGTGTAAGAAGGAGAGTGATGGAATGCTGCATCAGATGACCTCAAACCAATTGAGATGGTTTGGGATGAGTTGGACCACAGAGCAAAGGAAAAGCAGCCAACAAGTGCTCCGCATATGTGGGAACTCCAAGACTGTTGGAAAAGCACTCCTCATGAAGCTGGTTAAGAGAATGCCAAGAGTGTGCAAAACTGTCATCAAGGCAAAGGGTGGCTACATTAAAGATATTTTTTGATTTGTTGAACTGTTTTTGTTACTAAATGATTTGTGTTTTTTCATAGTTTGGATGTCCACTATTATTCAACAATGTAGAAAATAGTAAAAATGAGTAGGCGAGGAGTAGGCGTGTCCAAACCTTTGACTTGTACTGTAAGTATTCAGACCCTTTACTCAATCTTTGTTGAAGCGTCTTTGGCAGCGATTACAGCATCAATTCTTCTTTGATATCACGCTACAAGCTTGGCACACCTGTATTTGGGGAGTTTCTCCCATTCTTCTCTGCAAACTCTGTCAGGTTGGATGGGGAGCGTCGCTGCACAGCTATTTTCAAGTCTCTCCAGAGATGTTCACGTCGAAGCTCTGACTGGGCCACTCAAGGACATTTGGAGACTTGTCCTGAAGGCATTCCTGCGTTGTCTTGGCTGTGTGCTTAGAGTCGTTGTCCTGCTGGAAGGTAAAACCTGCATCACAGTCTGAGGTCCTGAGCGCTCTGGAGCAGGTTTTCATCAAGGATCTCCCTTTACTTTGCACCGTTCATCTTTCCCTCGATCCTGACTAGTTTTCCACTCTCTGCCGCTGAAAAACATCCCCACAGCATGATGCTGTCACCATCATGCTTCACCTTAGGGATGGTGCCAGGTTTCCTCCAAACGTGATGCTTGGCATTCAGGCCAAGACTTAAATCTTGGTTTCATCAGACCAGATAGTCTTGTTTCTCATGGTTTGAGAGTCCTTTAGGTGCGTTTTGGCAAACTCCAAGCAGACTGTCATGTGCCTTTTACTGAGGAGTGGCTTCCGTCTGGCCGCTCTACCATAAAGGCCTGATTGGTGGAGTGCTGCAGAGATGGTTGTCTTTCTGGAAGGTTCTCCCATATCCACAGAGGAACTCTGGAGCTCTGTTAGAGTGACCATTGGGTTCTTGTTCACCTCCCTGACCATGGCCCTTCTCCCCCGATTGCTCAGTTTGGCTGGGCGGCCAGCTCTAGGAAGAGTCTTGGTGGATCCAAACTTCTTCCATTTAAGAATGTTGGAGGCCACTGTGTTCTTGGGGACATTCAATGCTGCAGAAATGTTTTGGTACCCTTCCCCAGATCCACACAATCCTGTCTCGGAGCTCTACAGATAATTCCTTCGACCTCATTGCTTGGTTTTTGCTCTGACATGCACTGTCAACTGTGGGACCTTATATAGACAGGTATGTGCCTTTCCAAATCATGTCCAATCAATTGAATTTACCACAGGTGGACTCCAATCAAGCTATTGAAACATCTCAAGGATAATCAATGGAAACAGGATGCGCCTGAGATCAATTTGAGTCTCATTGCAAAGGGTCTGAAAACGTACGTTAATATGGTATTTTTGTATTTTATTTTTAATACATTTAAAAAACCTTCTAAAAACCTGATTTTCGCTTTGTCATTATGGGGTATTGTGTGTAGATTGATGAGGACAATACTTTTTTAAATACATTTTTAGAAAAGGCTGTAATGTTTTTAAAAAATTGGGAAAAAGGAAGGGGTCTGAATACTTTCCAAATGCATTGTAAAAGGTAAGTATGACTCAGATTACCATTTAGACTCTAACCTTTTCTATAGATCATGTGCTTGTGTACACCACATACATGTTTAAGACAACAAAGAAAAAATAGACAGTTGTCACATGCGTCTTCTTCGAGTGTTGTTGAGGGGAGGGGAGACACAAAGCGCTGTTCTCCCTCTCCGCCTGCAGATGGCAGCAGGCATAAATAATTCCCAACTGAAATCCTTGGAGGACTCAGACCAAAATAATAGTGGATTACAACCATAAACAGTCATTGATTACAACAATATCCAAGCCATGTTTTATAAATACAATGTGATCCCATAATCTTATTGGCAGCCTCAACTATAGTGTTTGAATATAAACATTCAAACTTAGATACAGTAGGTTTCTGTGTGTTTTCAAAACTTGTTTTTCTGAAATGATAAACCTGCAATAGTCTACGCCATCTCAATCTAATCTCCAAATGAGATGGCAATTATTATTTTATCAATTAGAAAAAAAATCTGCCCTACTATAAGTGAGATTTATGTATTGATTTGAAATATATGCAAAGTAAAAAATGTAATGTTTCTGAAATTTCAGGGCAATAAAATGCATGAAAAAATTATAATAATCTGAGTACATTTGAAAAATGTAGCCCCATCAGCAATTTCAACTGCCCCCTTAGTCACTTTATCCTGGAGCCAGGTATGACACAATAGTAGACTACTTCTTTCAGTTTTTTGCATTCATTTGGTAAGGGCTGCATTTAATAGAGTAATTGCCCATCTAAACGTCATTGCTGTCCATTGTGCTGATACCGTGCAGCAGAGATAGGCTACAGATTTCAAAAGCACTCAATGATCTCGGTATCTCGCCGTGTGTGCCACTGCCAAACAGGTGTTAGATTAAAAAATGTTCTTCCTATATTATTATTATTACTATTATTATTATTATTAGTAGTACTATAGTAGCCTATATAAGTAAGAGACTGCCAGTCATGCCTTAAAATACAATCAATCTTTTTACTTTGAAAATAAAATAACAAATCAAATTTTCTGGCTAATTAGGCCATGGCCTAAGTATTAAAACAACAGAAGAGAACACAACAGAAGAACACGTCAATAAAATAACAAACAAAGTCTTGAATAAATAAATACATGCTCTGGATATTATTAGGCTACTATAGCCTAAGCATTAAGGCAACCGAACAGAACACTATAGAAGAACGCATAAATAAATAGTCTTGAATAATTAAATAATAAATAAATGTTCTGGATATTATTAGCTTTTTTTAATACATCAAAACACAACAGAAGAACACATACTGTATTTTAGTAGATGTCCTGGTGGTCATCTCTTGCTGCTAGCAAGCTGAAATCAAATTGAAATTGAATAACTGATATAAATAATTGAATATAAAACTACAACCAACTTACTGAAAATGTAACAATTGTCAGAAGAAGTAGGCTACTAGGACATGTAGACCTCTGCATTTAAGTTTACTTCAAATGAATTGTCTACTTGCATAAAGTAGGATCTTCTACATATTATCGCATAGAAACAGGATCCACAGTGGAGGGTTTCAGCATTGTTCTTCTCTGGTCGATGGTTCAGTCTGCCATGCTTCCTCTACACTTGACGTGGCCAGTTGATTCTCTAGTTGTATCAACAACCAAGTCAAATAACTTCCACACATCTGACTTTTCTTCCCGACCATCCAGTATACTTTCCCATGTGGCAAGTTTCTTTTTAATATCCTCCGCATCCATTTTGCTGTCACATCTGTGATAATGATTGGCTATCGTACGTTCAGACCCTACCCTATTGGTCGGTCACAGGTGTATGCATGTGTCACGTGAAAAAAAGCTTTTTTTGCAGTCTCAACCAGTGGCGACCCGTCATTCAGAGCCCCACCTGTTTTGAGCCCCACATTTTTAGCTAAAAAAAACACACAAAAAACATCATACTTTCAAAATCTTAGCTAGCAGTCATGAATGATCATGAAAGTCCTTTTTAATCCTTGTCAAGGACAACAACCACCCGAGCCACTGCCTGTTCAACCCCGCTACCATCAGGAAGGTGAGGTCAGTACAGGTGCATCAAAGCTGGGATTGAGAGACTGAAAAACAGGTTCTATCTCAAGGCCATCAGACTGTTAAGCAGCCATCACTAACACAGAGAGGCTGCTGCCTACATACCGACTTGAAATCATTGGCCACTTTAATAAATGGATCACTGGTCACTTTAATTAATAATGCCTCTTTAATAATGTTTACATATCTTGCATTACTTATCTCATATGTATATACTGTATTTTATACCATCTATTGCATCTTGCCTATGCTGCTCTTTCATTGCTCATCCATATATTTATACAGTGGGGCAAAAAGGTATTTAAGTCAGCCACCAATTGTGCAAGTTCTCCCACTTAAAAAGATGAGAGAGGCCTGTAATTTTCATCATAGGTACACTTCAATTATGACAGACAAAATGAGAAAAAAATCCAGAAAATCACATTGTAGGATTTTTTATGAATTTATTTGCAAATTATGGTGGAAAATAAGTATTTGGTCACCTACAAACAGGCAAGATTTCTGGCTCTGATTTGATTTGATTTGATTATCGTTCTCATCGGGCATTGGACATAAACATTACACAACAAGTTAGAAATCGCAAATTCAACAATGAGTGGTTTGGAAGGAATCAGTGGCTAACTGCAAGCATTGCAAATCAATCACTAGCCTGCTATTCAGTGGAGTGTGTGTGTGTGGTCCCAATTCTGGGTTTAAGGGTTTATTTTCAAGCCTTAAAATGATAAACATTCAACATTGGTCAGGCTGTCAATCCAGCGTGATTTATGTTGCGCTCAAAGCAACTGTTAACTGGGAAATCTGACTTCTGTGAGTTCAAGACAACTGAGAACTTGAGATAAATGAGCTCCGACTGAAAAAACATGTTTTGAACGGTAATCCAACTCGGTATTGTAAATTGGGAACTCGGGCCTCTTTCTAGAGCTACGACCTGAAGATCACTGACGTCATCATGGTTCAACCTTGTTTTCTCCCGAGTTCCCAGTTGTCTTGAATGCCCCATAAATCCAGAGCATGCCAGACTTTGATGACAAAATTTGCCCATGAATGATTGCCACGCCACCTTCCTGTTCAAGTGAGCACAGCAAAACAAGGTGAGTACAAAAATGTATTTGTACACTGCTGCACAAATGATGTAATATGCCAGGGAGATATGTATACTGTAGCTAAGAAAGTAATGCTAAGTGTATGTTGTGCAGTAAACTGTTAGTAGCAACGAGGGTGCAGAAGGGGGCATTGCCTCCTTAGTTGGAATATTGTGCCCCTCAGTTTTATATCCCTATTCTGTCCCAATCTGCCCACTCCATCATGCCAAAAGAATTTGTTGTGTATGTGTAATAACTCAGGACATCATTAATATTTGACAAGGTAATGAGACATTAACAGACATTCAGAGACAAATTGTTTCAATTTTTTATGTTTCAGAAGTTTGAGGGATTTATAAAATTGTAACAGTTCAATGAAAATAACAAAAGAATATTACATTTTCCCACCCCATTTACATTTGTGAATATACTATTTGGCCAAGAAAATAATAATGATAATAAAATAGTTATGATGGGAATTACAAGGATAAGCATAATGCCATTTAACATCATCAAAAGGTAAACATAGGTCATTCTGGAGATTTTATACACAACCAATCATGAATTTCAATCCATGGTTAACTAAAATGGCGGCATGACAAAAATAAACGCTCTGTAGATTCTACATCAGAGGAAGCCTTCCATGCATCATATGTACACCATGCACATTTTAGCAGTTGACCTTCACAGTTGAATGGCGGGATCAATTTGACCATTTAGGTTATGTACTACCACACTTTTTTTTGGGGGGGGGGGTAACGTTAACTGTTAGGTAGGTAGCTGATAGCACGATGGATATTAGAAAGTTTGCTTCGCCGGGGCACAACGGCAGCATCGGATCAAAGCGGTGGGGAGGGAGAGAAGCCTGCCTCAGAGGCCAAGGCCGCTAAACCGCCGATAATCACCTAGGCCAAGGCTGTCGAGTCCAGCAGCAAAGGCATCTGCACAACGGTCTTGCAGCCTGGTGACATAGGAGGTAACCAACCCGAGGAGAGGCCTGCAACTGGCATTTTGTAGCGCGTGGTTCAAAAACAGAGAGGGGCTGGAGTATTCCTGCAAGGAATTACAAGCACTCGGACACCCTGCTCCAAGCAAACGGCAAAGGGTAGTGAGTCGTACTCTGAAAGAATATGCGGTCGAAACAACAATGGGCCAGCAAGGTGAGGATAATGAGAGCGAGTGCGAAATACCTTTTTTTCAGCACTCTGGATGCTGGACTAGGAGAAATGTCAGAAAGATTTAACGAACGAAACAGCCAACTTGTTGAGGCCCTAGGTGCCTTTGCATCCAGAGAATGAAATCTTTATGGATGTGGACAAGGTGAAACCACTGCCAGACTTCGTGGAAACGGAGTTTACTGTCGCCCGATCTGGAGAAGAAAAATGGACTAACGTCATGTAGAGCATTTTGGATAGATACTCCAGTCCTCTAACAGCTATGCCCACTTTGATGATGGCATTGGAGCTGGGATTAACATTTGGAGCATCCACAGCAATTTGCGATAACTATTTTTCAACATTGAAAAATGTATTCCGTAAGCACAGACGGAGCATGTTGCACAGGAGGAAAGGGCTGCTGATTCAACTGACATTTGAGAGGGATCTTACAAGCAAATTCCATAGGGAGTGGAACGAGAGACTGTTGAGGAGGTTCAATACAGCATCAAGGCGGCTGCAAATCTTTTGAATCTGGGTAAAAAACAGGCAGCCTGGCTGGGTTTGTATTATTTTGTTGTTTGCTAGGTTTTGACTTGGTGGTGCACATGTAGCCTATAACCTGTTTTAGAGAAATGTAACCATCGAATATTGTAAGAGCTTTCATTGTCTGCTTATCCGCTCCCTTTATTTATCCTACCATTCTGACTTGGTGTACAGGGAAGAACGGCCCATGTTCTGAATTGTGTCGCTATACATTTGAAAAGTGCTGAACAAATAGTTATATTGACTACGTCCGTCCTAGCTCGCTCGTTAATGTCTTAATCTAAATTACGGATTGCCTCTAATCCGCTTGACGTCCCCTTATGCCATAGTTTGTACATCTCAATTGACAGCAGAAACCACATTTGTTTCAGCAAGTCAGCCATATCAGGTATGTTTTTTCAGTAAATAAGTCAGTAAATAAGGCTGAATGAACTGTTTCGTTGCCAGACAAGGCTCCACTGATAGCCAGGAGTAGCAGTGGTAAAGTGTTGGGACTGCTGTTGGGACTCTGCTGTTGGGACAGCTTTAAGTAGGCCCTAACAGTTTGTGGGCACCGTTTGTCACCGTTATAGTGCAATTAATGTATTGTTTAGTGTTGTGATGTTTTGTGTGGTGACTTGCTGGCATGCATCACCCCCCAAAAAAATGTTTTGCCCCACCAAGATTTACATACTAAAATCGCCACTGGTCTCATTAAATGAGGGATTTTGGTGACATACCTTTTTAGTCCGAACCCAGTCCGAATCAATTCTTAAAACACAGATCCCATCGGGCCCTGTCAGGTTGCGCCTGGAACTGAGAATGCTACCGAGAACCACCCACCAGTTCCAGCTAAATGGCAGTCAGCACCGTGGATAGTGCTATCACCGTCAGCATCAGCAGCGCCTGCGCTGCATAGCAACCTGTCAATCGAACGGACGAACAGTCGGCTTGGCTGGCAATCCTAGATTTGTGTTGGTACTATATTCTCATGGAGGGATGAAATAGCATGAATACATTTATCAAAATTACATTTTTTTATGACAATGTGCCACTCATTGTTTTCATTCGTAACCTCTTGTAGAAAAGTAATTGTGCACTCAAGGTTGTGTAATACAACTTTTTTTTAACACTGCAGTGGTGTTCTACGGTAACTATGTACAGGGGCACAACTTCCACTGGGGATGGGGAGAGGGGTCATGTCCCCCCACATTCTGAAACAATACTGCATTTTTTTCCCCCTCCAGTTTTATGGTTGCAATGTGATACAAAAAAACGGTGTGTTTTAAGACCATGCAGGCCTCTGAGCGGTCAGGTAGGCTGTTTGGAGTGTTCAACCGGCTGGATTTAGGACAGGGCAGAAACCACAGAGCGGCTGACAGGCTGTGTGAAGGCAAAGCTTCTGGAAGCAGAGTTACCATGTCCACGGTTTTCCTGCAAAAATTGGGCTACTTTGAAAACGATGTTGCTGGTGAAAATGTATTGGTCATGGGTTGTGGGTTTTTGTGCTATTTCTCAATTGCATCACTGCCATCATGGCATTTTTTGTTAAAATATATACAGTACCAGTCAAAAGTTTGGACACGTCTACTCATTCAAGGGTTGTTCTTTATTGAAATGTTTTATATTGTAGAATAACTGTGAAGACATCAAAACTATGAAATAACACATATGGAATCATGTAGTTACCAAAAAAGTGTTAAACAAATCCAAATATATTTCATATTTGAGATCCTTTGCCTTGATGACAGCTTTGCACACTCTTCGCATTCTCGCAACCAGCTTCATGAGGTAGTCACCTGGAATGCATTTAAATTAACAGGTGTGCCTTGTTAAAAGTTCATTTGTGGAATTTCTTTCCTTCTTAATACATTTGAGCCAATCAGTTGTGTTGTGACAAGGTAGGGTTGGTATACAGAAGATAGCCCTATCTGGTAAAAGACCAAATAAGCAAAGAAAAATGACAGTCCATCATTACTTACCCAGAACAAGTGCAGTTGCAAAAACCATAAGCGCTATGATGAAACTGGCTCTCATGAGGACCGCCACAGGAAAGGAAGACTCTGCTGCAGAGGATGAGTTCATTAGAGTTAACTGCACCTCAGATTCCAGCACAAATAATTGCTTCACAGAGTTCAAGTAACAGACACATCTCAACATAAACTGCTCAGAAGAGACTGCGTTAATCAGGCCTTCGTGGTCGAACTGCTGTAAAGAGACCACTCCTTAAGGACACCAATAATAAGAAGAGACTTGTTTGGGACAAGAAACGTGAGCAATGGACATTAGACCGCTGGAAATCTGTCCTTTTGTCTGAGTCCAAATTTGAGATTTTTGGTTCCAACCGCCATTACTTTGTGAGATGCAGAGTAGGTGTATGGATGATGTCCCCATGTGTGGTTCAAACCGTGAAGCATGGAGGAGGAGGTGTGATGGTGGGGGGATGCTTTGCTGGTGACACTAAGTGATTTATTTAGAATTCAAGGAATTCCACAGCACCAAGAAGGAGAGTGATGGAGTGCTGCATCAGATGACCCAGCCTCCACAATCACCTGACCTCAACCCAATTGAGATGGTTTGGGATGAGTTGGACCACAGGGTGGCTACTTTGAAGAATTTGTTTAAAACTTGTTTGGTTACTACATGATTCCATATGTGTTATTTCATAGTTTGGATGTATTCACTATTATTCTACAATGTAGAAAATAGTAAAAAATAAACAAAAACCCTGAGTAGGTGTGTCCAAACGTTTGACTGTTACTGTATTTCACTGTGACTTGCTGCTGCTAACTATCAGTGTCACTGATCCCTCTGGAACTTTCATTGCGCACACCTTGCCCCTACTCCTGTTTTACCATTTATGTTTTTCAATGCATCCCTAAGGCCTATAGTAGTCAAGGCCAAATGCAATATTTCATCCCCCAAAAAATAAAAATAATTTATCACTAAATAAGTCCTAAAATTCTAAATTAAATAAAAAACTAAACGATCCATGGTATGACCTGAAAAAAATTCCATATGTTAACTTAGATAAATAAATAAATAAACTCTCACACAATCTACATTACTTTCACATTTGATTCACCATTTCCTTTTTCATTGCAGATATGAAATCAGATGTTACATTTAAATGTATGGCAAATTTGATTTATTTTCAGGATGTGAAATATTTCAAATTGGGCAGATCAAATATTTTTCTAATATATGAATACATTTCACATGCATTTCGAGATGCATATTAAAATACATAATAAAAGAATATTGACAGCAGTTTTGAGATTATGACAGGCATTTCTAAGCTGTGTCCTTCAAAAACAATGAGGACATTTTACATGTTGATCATGTTAGTGTTAATAATGGCCAGCATATTTCTCACCCTTTTCCCACCTTTTCATGACCTTATGGCTGTTCACACAGCCACCCTAAGAAACCAATTCAGATTTTTTTCAATATCCAATCTTCTTTCGGACTTCTCACAGTTTTCCATGGCTGCATTTACACAGCAGCCCCATTCTGATCTTTTTTTCAGTAATTGGTCTTTTGAAGGTTGGTTTGATTCATACGGTCACATTGTGAAGTTAAATGGTTTCAGCTATAAATTGTTTTTTGTTTTTTTAACTATGTCTATACTAAAGAGTAGTTCCATTGTTTTGGGGTCAACTCGTTTTACAATGTAAGAGTGAATTCCTTAAGGTATGATATTTATTTTGATTGATCTTCCAAACTAAATCACATACTATATTATCCTTTTTGTAAATCAATCAAGTCAAGTTTGACACCTTCACTGCTTATATAACGTTCTTAATCAAACCTTCATTGAAATACACCTCACAGATCAAACAGTCTTCATATCAATAACAGGCTGCAAAAATGTGTATAAAATCAGTCAGAATTAAACACATGAGAAAAATAACATTTGGCATGCATCTTTATCACAAAAAGTAGTCTTTTGAAATGGTATAATATTTCTCAATAGCCCATATTCAACTTAAGCTTCCTAAAGTTACCTGGATAACTTGTTGATACTGCTTTGTAATATACCCCTCCGGTAAGTTATTGAGAACACATTCTCTATTTTACAATCAACACCAGGGGCTAGCATCCCCTCTGCAGTTAAGGCATGATTCTGCCCTCTCTGAGACCAACTGTACAACAAGTCCCAAGTCTCAGAGAGCAGTGCTATCCAATGCAGTGCTGCCCAGAGCAGTGGTGTCCACTGTAGTGATACCAGCATCCCTTGCCATGGAATAGAAGTGGCCCTGTTTGTTGAAGAGAGTGCTGGGAGAGTCAAACTCCACGATCTTCCCAGCATCCAGCACCATCACCCTGAACGTGTTAGAGAGAGAGGGATGGAGGAAGAGGGAGCGGGAGACGAGGGAGGAAAGGATGAGTGAGAGTCAACTGTTTCAGAGTTTCAGTTGCCATGCAACAAGATCTGTGAGAAAACTCTTGTCATAAAGTTTGTGTGTGTGTGTGTGTGTGTGTGTGTGTGTGTGTGTGTGTGTGTGTGTGTGTGTGTGTGTGTGTGTGTGTGTGTGTGTGTGTGTGTGTGTGTGTGTGTGTGTGTGTGTGTGTGTGTGTGTGTGTGTGTGTGTGTGTGTGTGTGTGTGTGTGTGTGTCTAAGTACACAGTAAATCAAGGATAGTTGAAATCACAGTGTTAAAAGAATGAAGGTTAAATTGACTCTACTGGAAGTTATCTTAGCCCTCAAGAGAGTGATACGCTCCCTGGAGTTAGTGTTGATAACTGGAGTTGATTGGGACAGATACCTTTTAAAGCCATTTCGTGTCATTTTAACTCCAAAAATATCAGCACCGTGACCAGAGTAGTTTTAACACAAAATGGGGATGGGACCATATAAACCCCAACATAGTGTTACATTTGACACCATAGGAGTGACTATACTGTGTATATGCATGTGTGTTACCTGCTACTGTCCAGGATGCTGTGGAGTCTGTGTGCGATGGTGAGTACAGTGCAATGGGAGAACTCTCGTCGTATGGTTTTCTGGATCAGGCTGTCTGTCTCTAGGTCCACAGCAGCTGTAGCCTCGTCCAGAATCAGAATACGAGACTTCCTCAGCAGGGCACGGGCCAGACACAACAACTGTCTCTGACCAATACTGTAATGGAAACATGTACAACCTGTCAAAATATATGTGGACACCTGCACGTCAAATATCTCATTCCAAAGTCCCCCCTTTGCTGCTATAAAAGCTTCCACTCATCTAGTGAGATGTTAGAACATTGCTGCAGGGACTTGCTTCCATTCAGCCACAAGAGCACTAGTGAGGCCAGGAACTGATGTTGGGCGATTAGGCCTGGCTTGCAGCCGGGATTCCAATTCATCCCAAACGGTGCTGGGTGGGGTTGAGGTCAGGGCTCTATGCAGGAGTCAAGTTCTTCCACACCGACCTTGACAAACCATTTCTGTATAGACCTCGCTTTGTGCATGGTCGCATTGTCATGCTGAAACAGGAAAGGGCCTTCCCCAAACTTTTGCCACAAAGTTGGAAGCACAGAATCTTCTAAAATGTCATTGTATGCTGTAGCTTTAAGATTTTTCTTCACTGGAACTAAGGGGCCTATTCCGAACCATGAAAAATGGCCCAAGACCATTATTCCTCCTCCACCAAACTACAGTTGGCACTATGCATTTGGGCAGGTAGCCTTCTCCTGGCATCCACCAAACGCAGATTCGTCCATCTGATTGCCATCACAACTCTGGACGGCTCTGACTTAGAATACGTGGACAACTACAAATACTTAGGTGTCTGGTTAGACTGTAAACTCTCCTTCCAGACCCATATCAAACATCTCCAATCCAAAATTAAATCTAGAATTGGCTTCCTATTTCGCAACAAAGCATCCTTCACTCATGCTGCCAAACATACCCTTGTAAAACTGACCATCCTACCAATCCTCGACTTTGGCGATGTCATTTACAAAATAGCCTCCAATACCCTACTCAACAAATTGGATGCAGTCTATCACAGTGCAATCCGTTTTGTCACCAAAGCCCCATATACTACCCACCATTGCGACCTGTACGCTCTCGTTGGCTGGCCCTCGCTTCATACTCGTCGCCAAACCCACTGGCTCCATGTCATCTACAAGGCCCTGCTAGGTAAAGTCCCCCCTTATCTCAGCTCGCTGGTCACCATAGCATCTCCCACCTGTAGCACACGCTCCAGCAGGTATATCTCTCTAGTCACCCCCAAAACCAATTCTTTCTTTGGCCGCCTTTCCTTCCAGTTCTCTGCTGCCAATGACTGGAACGAACTACAAAAATCTCTGAAACTGGAAACACTTATCTCCCTCACTAGCTTTAAGCACCAACTGTCAGAGCATCGTACAGATTACTGCACCTGTACATAGCCCATCTATAATTTAGCCCAAACAACTACCTCTTTCCCAACTGTATTTAATTTATTTATTTATTTTGCTCCTTTGCACCCCATTATTTTTATTTCTACTTTGCACATTCTTCCATTGCAAAACTACCATTCCAGTGTTTTACTTGCTATATTGTATTTACTTTGCCACCATGGCCTTTTTTGCCTTTACCTCCCTTCTCACCTCATTTGCTCACATTGTATATAGACTTGTTTATACTGTATTATTGACTGTATGTTTGTTTTACTCCATGTGTAACTCTGTGTCGTTGTATCTGTCAAACTGCTTTGCTTTATCTTGGCCAGGTCGCAATTGTAAATGAGAACTTGTTCTCAACTTGCCTACCTGGTTAAATAAAGGTGAAAAAAATAAATAAATAAAAAATAAAAAATTGCCAGATGGTGAAACGTGACACATCACTCAAGAGAACACGTTTCCACTGCTCCACAGTCCAATGGCGGCGGGCTTTACACTACTCCAGCTGACGCTTGGCATTGGCATGGTGATCTTAGGCTTCTGCGTGGCTGCTCAGCCATAGAAACCCATTTCATGAAGCTCCCGACGAACAGTTGTTGTGCTGATGTTGCTTCCAGAGGCAGTTTGGAACTCGGTAGTGAGTGTTGCAACTGAGGACAGAGGATTTTTACACGCTACGCGCTTCAGCACTCAGTGGTGCCGTTCTGTGAGCTTGTGTGGCCTACCACTTTGCGGCTGAGCAGTTATTGCTCCTAGACATTTCCACTTCACAATAACAGCTCTTATTGTTGACCCGGGTAGGTCTAGCAAGGCAGAAATCTGACAGTGCCACTTTGAAAGTCACTGAGCTCTTCAACACAGGTCATTCTACTGCCAATGTTTTTCTATGGCTGTGTGTTCGATTTTATAAAACTGTCAGCAACATGCTAGATAGCCATGTTATTGATTGATCTAACATTATATTTAATGTCCTACAAAAACTTTCCATCGGTAGTGTCACGTTCGTTGTATGGATGAGACCACGGCGCAGCGTGATGTGAATACATCTTGTATTTTAATGAAACGAAGAACACTTCAACAAACTTGCCGCTATATAGAATAAGTGCAGACACAGGCAGCTAATACATAGACAATCACCCACGAATTACCCAAGGAATATGGCTCCCTAAATATGATTCCCAATCAGAGACGATAAACAGCTGCCCCTAATTGAGAACCAATCTAGGCAACCATAGACATACAAAGCACCTAGACGAGTAAACAACCCCATAAACATACAAAAACCCTAGACAGGCCAAAAAAACACCACAAACCACCCCTTGTCACACCCTGACCTAACCAAAATAATAAAGAAAACAAAGATAACTAAGGTCAGGGCGTGACAGGTGGGGCTAGGCTACTTGATGTACTAGGGGTGTCCCGATCTTGTCATACTCGTATTTGTAATCTTATCGCTTTCATCACACTTGATACTCTAATCAGATTTAAATGTCGGTAAAGCCTGTACCTCAAGTGCGCGTCACTGCTCTATCACTCAGAGTGCATCATAACATTCCTTCACTCATTCACACACACATTGTTAAAAGACCCCCGAAAGATGAAATTGCACATGATTAACTTACTTGGTTCTATTCAGTTATCAACCAAGCATATGCCACATTTTGTCATTTTATTTCCGAATGATCTGTCGCACGGTAAACATGCCTGGGCAAAAATAAATAGCAAGCAAGCATGGGCTTGGGTCACGACATAATGAGAGACGTCAGCAATGGGATAATTATACGGACAGACAAAGTAGGCCTACTAAACAGTGCCAAGTAGACAGGCAGTAAACAACCATATGACAAGAAATAACTTGATTGAACAGCAATGAGAGCAGAGCGGCTTGTTCTCATCCAATCTTTGCAGCAGGCTCAACCGATACCCCGGCCATTCTCTTCACGGGTAAAAGAACTAGCCAATAGTTGTTTACAGCACACAGCGCTTCACACTGTTTGAGTCAAAGAGTGACGTATGTGTGTTACAATACTAGCTTTGTCCCAGTACTCGGCACACCTCCAGTATTCACAGCAAATGGTGCACTCTGCTCCGCGGGCGCACCATCTGAAACCCACACTGCATTTTGCTACACTCGCATTAACATCTGCTAACCATGTGTATGTGACAAATCAAATTTGATTTGATTTGTAAAGTGGTGCCATTTGCTCAATATTGAGAGTTGAGAAATATGTTTTATACTCAGACAAAGCTGACCCTCATCTTTCACAATAGCAACAGTAATTACGTTAAAAGCTGTGTTATTCCCTCAATTGCATTTTGAAATGTGGCGCAACCTTCATATGTGTGCGCTTATCAGAATGCATCTCACCCACTGGCGTACCATACACCCCCGGAGCCCACGGACTCTGGGGGCCTCGAACCCAGGTCGGCCCCTCCACAGTTAGCATATGGACAGGTCATAAGCTTTGGCAAAAATGTTTAGAATAGCAGGAAATTAGCTTTAGAAATGCTAAATTCTCTCAGCCTCTTTGCAAAATGTGTAGAATAGCATTAGATTAGCTATAAAAACAGCATTTTCTTCTCTCTGCCCCATGGCCAATATGTGTAGAATTGCAGGAAAATAGCTTTAAAAATGCAAAATTCTCTCAGCCTCATGACAAAATGTGTAAAATAGAGTGAGATTAGCCCTGAGACTGACTTTTTTTCCCTCTTTGCCCCATGGCAAAACGTGTATAATTGTAGGAAGTTCGCTTGGGGGGGGGGGGGGGGGGAGACCTTTGCTCAGACCTTGCGGGGGACCACTGATTTCCCCCTCCATATGCGATCATCTGAATGATAATACGATCCCTGTGCGGATGTCTTTTGTGCAGAGTTGAGTAATACCTAAAAGGCTGCTATATAGTCTGATATGTCAGTAGACCATTAGAATACAACAAGTGTTGGCCAAAATAACATTACATTTCTACTCAGACCGACTGTCTGTAGATTGTCGATGCGGCTTGTCGCAGAAACTTTTCAAACTTTTCAACTTTGACCCTGTTGTTTTAGTCGCTGTCATGGTAACCTGACAGTGACAGCATCAAAAAGTTTTTGATTTCTCCGACAGAATGCTCTGCTTTTATTTCCTCAGATTCACAACAGTAAGTTAGATCTTTTTAGGTTGCCATTAAACCTTGAAAATTATTATCGTAATGAGTTCATTTTCAAATTATAATGAATAAAGGTTGGCTACAGTCAAAATGTTGTCAGATACTGTATATCTGGTCATCATTTAATCTGGCTACCCAGCTAACAAGCTAACAACAAACCAAAACATTATTTGTTTTTGCCTGGCTTCCTAGATTGACATATTCTAAACACATTTTAAAATGGATGGGTTTATTGGTGATAAAATAGAGCAGGTATTGCCTTGTTTGTTGGTCTTCATACAATGGGTGGGTCTAATCCTGAATGCTGATTGGTTAAAACCGCATTCCAGCCAGTGTCTATTCCACAAGGTACCACCTTCTAAATCTATGACGTTAAAATGACTTACTTTTTTAAAATTAAAGTTAAAATTGACTCTCTTCCATCTGACTGCACAATCCACTGTCTCATCAGCCCAGTCAGGCACTTCATAAACTTGATTTCCACTATAAAAAGCATCTAGACATTATCTCACATTTATTTTAGACTAACATTTAGTTATTAACAGCAGAAATTTGCATAAACCTGTCTGTCTCTCCGACATTTGCAACATTGTTTCAAAATTCAAATTCAATCTCCAGCTTCCCCATAGTATTGAATGTGTCGCGAGGAGACAGACACACCAGGCAGGCAGCGTTTCTCAACCAGTCTAAATCATGAATGAGCTGGCATTATTTTTATGGATATATACAAAGAATTGTCAATTGAAAAAAACATCAAATGAATCTAAGTGCAGCTAGTTTGCAGTTTTTCCAGCTTCAGTTTGAAGTGATTGTGTTAGCGGTGTCGTTGGCTAGCTCCTCTGATAGTGTCCTGATGAGTGAGCACATTGTCAATGCCAGGCCAAATTGTGCCTCATTAGCTCATTGTTATCCAAATAAATGTCACTAGAAAACAGCTTAAACAAATGTAAATGTGTCTACTTTGCTGTTATTCTCGCTGCACTTTTTGACGTGACTGTAACTTAGCTGTAGTTGGTTAGCTAGCAAGCAGTATGGCAATGGAACATTTAGAACAAACGACTGGGTCGCGTCCATAGATACAGAACAGAAAGACTGAACGACTGGGTCCCGTCTCTGGCAACCGAACCAATAGAACGAAAGGACACAACCCTAGATTTGTGAAAGGATGAAATAGTATGAATAACTTAATCAACAAAAAAAAATTGAAATGAAAATATGTCAATACATTTTTGAATATTACACATTATTTGAGTAACACGTTGTATAAAAGTTATAATGCCCTCGAAGCCGGTGTTTGGGGGATATATTGGCACTAACAACACGGGCCTAACAACACCAGTGTAAATATATCCTCCAAACACCGGCTTCGAGGGCATTATCACTTAAATAATACTAGCTAGCTATGCAGTTCCAACCTGCCTGGCTCCCCACCCAACCAACTAGCAATGGGCAGCTAGCTAACAAGATATTTCTAGTACATAAAAGACACTCTTCAAATCGAAGGTGACAGCGTTTCAGTTTCAACGATGCCCTTGTATCTGAAGTGTGCGGGTATGTGAGTGTAACCCACCTGAGGTTCTCTCCCCCCTCTGACACCTCGTGGGTCAGTCCTTCCTGTAACCCCCCACATACTCCTTCAAATGGGACAGCTTGAGGACGCGCCAGATCTCCTCATCACTGAAGGTCTCAAACGGGTCTAGGTTCATACGCAGCGTCCCTGAGAACAGCACTGGGTCCTACACACACACCGAATGGAGAAACAAATGTCATCATGTCAAAATATTATAACGTTTGTGCCATTTATAAGGGTGTTTGTCTGTGGGTGCGTGCGTGCATGTGTGTGTAAGCGTGCATACATGCATTTCTGTGTGTGCGTTACCTGTGGTATAATAGTCAGTCTGGTCCTGAGGTCATGTAGGCCTAGAGTAGCGATGTCTGTCCCATCGATCAAGATCCGTCCCTCTGCTGCCTCGATGATTCTAAACAGGCAGTTGGTCAGACTGGACTTCCCAGCACCTGTTCGACCCACTATACCGATCTGGACAAGATGGAGGACGTTCAAGTAAGACTTTGAGTATTGCTTAATTCTTGTTGCAGATGGGTCATGACCATAGAGATGTACTAAAGAACAAGTATTAAGCCAATGTTGGTGGTTTACTGCCACCTGCAGTTATGTAATGTTTGCTTAAAAATGAGTGCCAGTTCTTAATGGCGCTGGCCATGATAAAACAGGCTTTGGACCAAGTGTGCCCTCTGTCCAACTCTGTAGCAGTGACTGATTGTGTCCCTGTGTAGGGTGGCAAGTAGCCTAGCAGTTAAGAGGGTTGGGCCAGTAACAGAAAGTTCACTGGTTTGAATTGCTGAGTCAGGCAAGGTGGTAATATTTGCCCTTCTGCGCAGTTAACAGTTAACCAACAACAAGGCAGTTAACCAAAAACAACTGCTCCCTGGGCGCCGATGCCAAGTGGCATATACCTTTGCTATGGCCTATTTCCATAAATATATTATAAACTAAAAACAGAATGCACAAGAACAATGAAGACAGACCTGAGTTTCACCAAAACAATGCAAAATGTCCCATCAGAAAATATGTTTTTGTTTTCTCTCTCCAATGATCTGGGCCTATTTTATACCGGACTGTCCGATGTCTAATTATTATTAATGCCTATTTTAATTGTAATTTTAATCTCCATTTGATATGAATATAACTTGACCTATGAAGCTACTCTATTCGTTTTATGCATGCTGAATTTCTCCCGCCGCACTGTCATTATTAAAAAATGAATTAATCTAACAAAGTTCTAAGCTATCTCACAAAGTTTTAAGTTGATTTTGAGATCATCTGAAAACATAGTAGGCCATAAGGTAATAATGATAGAGAGAACAAACAATAGGAAAATAGAAAACATAGAATTAGGAGTTTGAACAAACCTTACAATTGAGCAAAACTTAGGCTATTTTAAGAAACGGAAAGAAATCCCTCCTTGCCATTGTGAACCAAACGGCCAAAAACCTCGGCTAGTTCTAATTTAAATATCATAAGCATTAAGAAAAGTTATTTATAAAGAATATTTGCCAAATGTTGTGATTACGTGTGTAATATCACATTGCAGCTTTCAAATGTGAATAATTGTGAAAAAAGTCTATGGTTTCTCAATCACAGTTTAAATTTGAATGACAAATATTTCAGGCCACAAGAAATTGAAATTGAGCTAACAATACCAAGATGGAAATAAGATTATTCTAGGCCTAGTAGCCTAGACCTAATAAGAAAGGAGGATGAGGCAAACATTCAAATCATTTAATAATTATCCAGTTATGAGGACAGCAGTGTCGCTTGCTCTGCAGCACATTATTATTTTACAACCCATTATCAGCCTCAAAATGTCATCTATGGATCAACCAATTGGTGCTTAAGTCAACTGCAGGCTTTGCTGTGCCAATGGGAAGAGATGAGTGTCAACCAAATGATGCTTATATCAATACATTGCAGTCAATGGGAAAAGATGAACATCAATGAAGTGATGCTTATGTCAATACATTGCATTCAATGGGAAAAGATGAGTGTCAACCAATTCACGCTTATATCATTACATTTTCAGTCAATGGGAAAAGATGAGCGTCAACCAGTTGACACTTATGTCAAAGCATTTCAGTCATTGGGAAAAGCGGAGTGTAAAACAATTGAAGCTTATGTCAATACATTGCATTCAATGGGAAAAGATGAGTGTCAACCAGTTGACAATGGGAATATTCATGCTTATGTCAAAACAGAGTTGGGTGGTGCAAAAACCATTTGAGGGGGGCCCATCATATTATTTGGAATTTTACAGTTAGGGCTAATAAACTTCAAAAAGTAGCTGGTTTCATGAATGCATTAATGGTTGTCAATCATCATTAAATAGACTTGACCTTGTACCCAGATTATCGAGCTCACAGATTGACAAGGCAAAGTGCAACGAGCAGACAAGTCAGAACCACAGAGAAATAACTAAGGCCTAGGCTACACCTTGTTATTTAGAATAGCCGGACAGTAAACAAGATAACATCAATCTTACAAGATCAGGTGTCTACAACATAAGCAGCAAACACACCCACATCAATTCGATATTGCTTTCTGTAGTCAAGCACAACAGGGAACGGAATCCCATGTGCCTATAAGACTATGGTTTATTTGAATAAACCAATAAAGAGAAGACGACTTTTGCCTCGAGACGCAATTTAAAAGCAAGTTGCAGGGAAGAACAGTGTAGTCCAAATCAAATTAAATGTTATTTCTCACATGCTTCATAAACAACAGGTGTAGACTAACAGTGAAATGCTTACTTACAAGCCCTGAACCAAAAATACAGTTAAGAAGTAAAAACATAAATATATCAAATTAAAATAAAGGAGGAGAATAGAGATATATAAATATATAAACAGGGGGTACCGGTACAGAGTCAATGTGCGGGGGCACAGGTTAGTCGAGGTAATATGTACATGTAGGTAGAGGTAAAGTGACTATGCATAGATAATAAACAGAGTGTAGAAGCAGAATTAAAATGGGTGTGGGGTGTGGGGGGGCCAATGCAAGTAGACTGGGTAGCCATTTGATTAGCTGTTCAGGAGTCTTATGGCTTTGGGGTAGAAGCTGTTAAGAAATCTTTTGGACCTAGACTTGGCCCTCCTATACCGCTTGCCATGCAGTAGCAGAGAGAACAGTCTATGACTAGGGTGGCTGGAGTCGTTGACAGTTTTTAGGGCCTTCCTCTGACACTGCCTGGTATAGAGGACCTGGATGGCAGGAAGCTTGGCCCCCGTGATGTACTGGGCCGTATGCACTATCATCTGTCGTGCCTTGAGGTCGGAGGCCGAGCAATTGCAACACCAGGCGTTGATGCAACTAGTCAGGATGCTCTCGACAGTGCAGCTGTAAAACCTTTTTGAGGATCTGAGGATCCATGTCAAATCTTTTCAGTCTCCTGAGGGGGAATTGTTGTTGCGTTGTCGTGCCCTCTTCACGACTGTCTTGGTGTGTTTGGACCATGATAGTTGTTTGATGATGTGGACACCAGCCTCAATGAGAATGGGGGCGTGCTCTGCCCTCCTTTTCCTGTATTCCACAATCATTTGGCCATACAGTCATGGGTGAACAGGGAGTTCATGAGGGGACTGAGCACGTACCCCTGAGGGTCCCTCGTTTTGAGGAACAGTGTGGCAAATGTGTTGTTACCTACCTTTACCAACTGGGAGCGGCCCGTCAGGAAGTCCAGGATCCAGATGCAGAGGCAGGTGTTTAGTTCCAGGGTCCTTAGCTTAGTGATGAGCTTTGAGGGCACTATGGTGTTGAACGCAGAGCTGTAATCAAAGAATAGCATTCTCACATAGGTGTTCCTTTTGTCCATGTGGGAGAGGGCAGTGTGGAGTGCAATAGAGATTGCATCATCTGTGGATCTGTTGGGGCGGTATGCAAATTGGAGTGGGTCCAGGGTTTCTGGTATAATTGTGTTGATTTGAGCCATGACCAGCCTTTCAAAGCACCTCATGGCTACAGATGTGAGTGCTACGGGTCAGTAGTAAATTTAGGCAGGTAATCCATCTTGCCCTGCGGCCTTGTGAATGTTGACCTGTTTAAAGGTCTTACTCACATCGGTTACGGAAAGCGTGATCACACAGATGTCCGGAACAGCTGATGCTCTCATGCATGCTGCAGTGTTGCTTGCTTCAAAGCGAGCATAGAAGTTATTTAGTTTGTCTGCTAGGCTCGTGTCATTGGGCAGCTTCCCTCTGTAGTCCGTAAAAGTTTGCAAGCAATGCCACATCTGACGAGCGTCGGAGCTGGTGTAGTACAATTCAATCTTAGTCCTGTTTTGACGCTTTGCACGTTTGATGGTTCGTCATAGAGGGCATAGCAGGATTTCTTATAAGCGTCTGGGTTAGAGTCCCGCTCCTTGAAAGCGGCAGCTCTACCCTTTAGCTCAGTGCAGATGTTCTACCTCAGGTGAGCAAAACCTAGAGACTTTCTTAATATTAGATTTTTTTATTTTTTTATTTCACCTTTATTTAACCAGGTAGGCTAGTTGAGAACAAGTTCTCATTTGCAACTGCGACCTGGCCAAGATAAAGCATAGCAGTGTGAACAGACAACACAGAGTTACACATGGAGTAAACAATTAAGTCAGTAACACAGTAGAAAAAAAAGAGAGTCTATATACATTGTGTGCAAAAGGCATGAGGAGGTAGGCGAATAATTACAATTTTGCAGATTAACACTGGAGTGATAAATGATCAGATGGTCATGTACAGGTAGAGATATTGGTGTGCAAAGAGCAGAAAAGTAAATAAATATAAACAGTATGGGGATGAGGTAGGTAAAATTGGTTGGGCTATTTACCGATAGACTATGTACAGCTGCAGCGATCGGTTAGCTGCTCAGATAGCAGATGTTTGAAGTTGGTGAGGGAGATAAAAGTCTCCAACTTCAGCAATTTTTGCAATTAGATCCAGTCACAGGCAGCAGAGTACTGGAACGAAAGGCGGCCAAATGAGGTGTTGGCTTTAGGGATGATCAGTGAGATACACCTGCTGGAGCGCATGCTACGGGTGGGTGTTGCCATCGTGACCAGTGAACTGAGATAAGGTGGAGCTTTACCTAGCATGGACTTGTAGATGACCTGGAGCCAGTGGGTCTGGCGACGAATATGTAGCGAGGGCCAGCCGACTAGAGCATACAGGTCGCAGTGGTGGGTGGTATAAGGTGCTTTAGTAACAAAACGGATGGCACTGTGATAAACTGCATCCAGTTTGCTGAGTAGAGTATTGGAAGCCATTTTGTAGATGACATCGCCAAAGTCGAGGATCGGTAGGATAAGTTTGGAGGCGTGAGTGAAGGAGGCTTTGTTGCGGAATAGAAAGCCGACTCTAGATTTGATTTTCGATTGGAGATGTTTGATATGAGTCTGGAAGGAGAGTTTACAGTCTAGCCAGACACCTAGGTACTTATAGATATCCACATATTCTAGGTCGGAACCATCCAGGGTGGTGATGCTAGTCGGGCGTGCGGGTGCAGGCAGCGAACGGTTGCAAAGCATGCATTTGGTTTTACTAGCGTTTAAGAGCAGTTGGAGGCCACGGAAGGAGTGTTGTATGGCATTGAAGCTCGTTTGGAGGTTAGATAGCACAGTGTCCAAGGACGAGCCGGAAGTATACAGAATGGTGTCGTCTGCGTAGAGGTGGATCAGGGAATCGCCCGCAGCAAGAGATTGTGTGAAACAACTCAACAAAACAAAATATATTACAGTTTTTAATGTCCCGTTGGTAGGTTAGTCTTGATCGGAGTCTTGATCGGAGCTCATTCATGTTCTTATTATTATTATTATGGCCAATAGGACTGATGGTAAAGCAGGATTACTCACTCGCCGTCGAATCCTTGCAAGGCACCTTGACCGACGTCCCCGATATCTCCGTCTCTTCTTCATGCGAATGACGGGGATTTTGGCCATGTCAGGTATCTGAAGTAAATCCTTTGCATCCGACTAGTTAAAGAGTCTCATAGCAAAGGGTCTGAATACTTATGTAAATAAGCTTTTTCTGTTTTTTATTTGTATGCAAAAATGTAAAAAATAAAAATGAAAAAATAAACACTTTTCACTTTTTTCATTATGGGGTATTGTGTATAGATTGCTGAGTATTTTTTCTTTATTTAATCCATTTTATAATAAGGCAGTAACGTAACAAAATGTGGAAAAAGTCTAGGGGTCTGAATACTTTCCGAAGGCACTGTACACCCACCCACGCATGCACACACAAACACACTTTTTCAGTGTTCGTAATGTCATGTGTTGCTCTTTCTTTCTCTCACAGCCAACTTTTCAAGTACAAACTTTCTTTCTCGTCCTCTCTCTCTTACTTTAACATACAAGAACACAAATATAAATGTGAAATATAAACTGGGTGGTTCATGCCCTGAATGCGGATTGGCTGAAAGCCGTGGTATATCAGACCCAGTGGCGGTCGGTGCAGTTTAAGATGGGGGAGAATGATTGTTTTTAGCCTTATTTTTTATTAAAGCATTTTGGAAGACTGTCATTCATATTCCATTCACCCAGCTCAATGTAACATCGATAGGTTTAGGCTACTACATGATACTCAAATTCTCCCTATACCCATCATGAGGATGCTACAACCTAGGTTATGAATGAAAGTTTACAACGTACGCTAGGTGCACAGGTGGAGAGGAATTTAAGTAATCAATGTGACAGAAGGACACATTCAATACCACCTTGCACACTCTTGCCTGCTGATCTAGGGTGTGATCATTATTCCAACCATTGCAAACAATAGTTTATATTGGACAAATTCAGTTATGTTTATCCTCGTTTCGTTACATTTACTTCCGTTTACAAAATGTTTTTCAACAGAATCGGTGGAAGGAATATACCCCCTCACACGCAAACAGAGTTCACTTTCATAGCAGCCGCATACATACGGCATTAGACCTTTGATCGTTGTATAATTTCTTCTCGCATCTACGCTCTCTCTTCCAAACTTTCCAAGCCAAAACTTCATATCATAAACACTAACTGCGACACACAGCTTACATGGCTACTAAAACTAACAAGTTAGTAAACCCGCTACAATCATGTAGTACAGTGTACAGTCAGCAAGGAGTTTAGCAGTTACACCCACGTGCCCCTGTGGCAATAAATTAATAAAACGAAAAGCTTATCTTGACTTGGAAGAGTTCCAGTGTTGGATAGCCATAGCCAGCTAGCTAACATAGCATCCCTCTCTGTTTGAGTAGTCTAAACTAGCTAGCTGCATTCGCTAAATAAGTAATTGAAAAATTCCGAAATATAGTTAGCTCACTCTCTCTTTCTTTTTAATAAAAAAAATAATAAATTAGTTCAAACTGTTCAACTGTTGTCTTCCTCGCTCTTTGAGTCAACTACTCACCACACTGTATGCACTGCAATGCAAGCTAGCTGGAGCTTATGCTTTCAGTACTAGATTCATTCTCTGATCCTTTGATTGGGTGGACAGCATGGCAAGAGCTCTGATAGTTTGGAAATTGTCATAATTACTGTGCAAGTCTATGGAAGGGGGTGAGAATCACGAGCCTCCTAGGTTTTGTATTGAAGTCAATGTACCCAGAGGAGGACGGAAACTAACTATCCTCCGGCTACACCATGGTGCTACCCTACAGAGTGCTATTCAGGCTACTGTAGACCTTCATTGCAAAACAGTTTTAATCAATTATTTGGTTACATGTTAATATTTTTTGTTAGTACGTTTGTTGAAATTGGTCCTCCCCTTCCTCCACTGATCACACTGTATACCACAGGTATGTTTACGCTTTTAATTACATTGGTAACGAGTTTATAATAGCAATAAAGCACCTATGAGGTTTGTGGTATGATACTGTATGGCCAATACACCAATTGCTGCCCTTCTTTATGAGACGTGATGTCATACAGAGTGAGACCATTTAACATGTCATTTTTTAAAGCCAAATTTTTACTCCTGAACTCATTTAGGCTTGCCATAACAAAGGGGGTGAATAATATATTTTTGTTTATTTTGTATTAATTTGTAAACATTTATAACGTTATTATTTTCACATTGATATTATAGATTTGTTTTTTTAGATCAATGACAAAAGCAACATTTAAATCCATTTCAATACCACTTTGTAACACAACAAAATGTGAAAAAGTCCTGGGGGGTGAATACTTATTATAGGTCCCATTAGTTTTCTTTGCACGTAGACTGTTACAGTATATACATTGTTCCTTTGTCGACATGGTATGTGAAATATGATACCAGACAGTGGGGTCAAAATGATTGATAACCTTGATAAAGATTAGCAATAATGGCTATTTGAACCCTACCTTTTCGAGGAAAATTAATATTATTTGTTAAACAAAATCTCTTTCTCTGAGCAATTGTATTAGTATAAAAATAGTATAATAATTTACAGAAAATGTGCATACAATATAGCTCTGTATTTGAATGATTCATTTTATACAGTCATTATTGCTCAACTTTATCAAGGGTGTAAATAATTTCAGACCCCACGGTATGTGTAGTGTCTGACACTGGTCTCTCTGTCTCTCTCACCCACCTTCTCTGTGCTGTCGATGTCGCAGGTGATCCCGTGCAGCACCAAGTTCAGTTCAGGTCGGTAACGGACCTTGAAGTTTTCGAACCTCAGCCTCCCAGCCTCAGGCCACTTCTCTGGCGGTCGTATCTCTGACACCCAGTCCGCCTGTTCAAACACACATACACGTTTCATATACAACTCCACCTAACAAAGACACATACACGTAGCACAGACACACACACACACACGTTTACCAAAACTAGCTTAAGAAAACTGTCACACGAAAATGGATCGGCACACGCGTGTTCTTAAACAGTGTGTCTGAAGCATTGGGCAAACGCCAGTAGTGATGTGCAGTTCGTAACTCGACCTCGCTTCAAAGGCATCAGTAAGCAGTCTTATTTTTGGGGTGCTGTGTGGCTCAGTTGATAGAGCATGACACTTACAATGCCAGGGTTGGGGGTTCGATTCCCACGGGGACAAATTAAAATGTGTGAACTCACTACTGTCAATCGCTCTGGATAAGAGCATCTGCTAAATGACTAAAATGTGAATTTGCAATGTACATTGTTTGAAGCACACTTTTATAAGTCTCAGTCACAAATGACAGCTCGAATAACAAGACCCCTATGATGAACAATAGGCTTGTAGAATCCTGATTTTTTTTTCCCCCAGATTTTTAGTCCATCGTTCGCTGGTAGGTGATCCTACGTGCCCTGGGCATTACTGAATCAAATGAATGAAATTAGCCATTATATTGACTGAACGAGTTAAAAGAGATCAGAGTCAGTAAAAAGAGCCAAACTTCCCATCACTAAAAGACTGTTGATGGTCCAAGTTGATAACACAGTGTTTCTATACTGTAAGTCACAGAACAGACATGTTTTCACTGTCTATTTAACATCAGACTGTTCACAAGCAGTACGTTTTCAAATTCAACATATTCTACACTCAGCTCAAACAAGGTCTCATTCTACACCTGCAAAGCCTTGTCAGGAAATGCTTCCCACTGGGAACACTATGTAATTTCAACATGGATAACTGGGTAATATTTGGTTGAGACACTGGTCAATGAGTGTCTCAACTCAAAAAGATAGTTGAATTTTCAATGTGTTATACCTATGCTTCAACCATCTAAAAGCACAACCAAATTCCAATGGAAAATCTGTCTGCTTTTTGGCTTAGTTGTCACCCAAATGTCTATCACTGTCACACCCTGATCTGTTTCCCCTGTCTTTATGCTTGTCTCCACCCCCCTCCAGGTGTCGCCCATCTGCCCCATTATACCTTCGTTCTCTGTTGCCAGGTCCATCTTGTCTTGTCTTACCAGCGTGCTTTCACATCTTCCTGTTCCTCAAGTTTTGTTTCCTAGTTTTTCCCGGTTCTGACCATTCAGCCTGCCCTGACCCCATGCCTGCCTGCCATCCTGTTCCTGCCTGACTCTGACCAGATTACGAGTCTCTGCCTGCCCTGACCCCGAGCCTGCTTGTCCTGTACCAGCCTGACTCTGACCAGATTACGAGTCTCTGCCTGCCCTGACCCCGAGCCTGCTTGTCCTGTACCAGCCTGACTCACGAACCTCTGCTTGTCATCTACCTGCCCTTTGCCTGCCCCGTGTTTATAAATTATCTGAGAACTATCCGCCTCCTGTGTCTGCATCTGGGTCATATCCTGAGTTGTGATAGTACGAACTGGCCATGACTGACCCAGCAGACTCGAACCAGCTCCACAATGCTGTCTCCTCCCAGGGAGCCACCATTGGAAGACACAAGTTACTTCAAGGTCTTCTGGAAAGACTCCAGACCTTGGCGGAACGCCAGGGCCGTGCTTTCAACATATTGCTGAAGCAATTCCACGGTTTGTCTGTGGAGGCAGCCCGCCAATACAGTAACACCCCTAGACTGTCAAATACCCCGCTACCAGCGGTGTTTCTACCCCGGCATCCCAAGAACCCCACTTACCTCCTCCGGAGCGCTACGCTGGAGATCCCGGATCCTGCCGGGCATTTCTCTACCAGTGTACCCTCATCTTTGAGCTGCAGCCCTCTTCATTTCCCTCGGATCGCTGGAGGATAGCGTACGTGATAACTCTGAAGTCCGGGAGGGCTCTTGCCTGGGGTACGGTGGTGTGGGATAAACAATCCACAGTTTGCCTCAGACTGGAGGAGTTTGTGGCGGAGGTACGTAAAAGTGTTCGATTCTCCGTTGTCCGGGAGGGAGGCAGCTCGAAAGCTTCTCCAACTGCGTAAGGATTCCCGTAGTGTGGCAGAGTACGGGGTGGATTTTCGCATGTTGGCGGCTGAGAGTGCCTGGAAACCTGAAGCCTGGTTCAACCCATTCCTTCACAGATTAGATTATAGACGAGCTCGTGAGCTCCCGCTGGACCTTGACTCCCTCATAGCCTTGACCATCCGGATTGATGGGCGGTAACGGCAACGTAAGAGGGAGTCTGTTCACTTTCAATGACGCTTGTCCTCGATTTACACCTTGCCTCCGAGAAATCCCAGAAGCCCACATTTCCGAGTGGATCTGATGTCACCCGAGTTCTCTCAGAGGTCACGAAGGCTGTTGAGTCGTCACCTCCGGAACCCATGCAACTGGGCAGGGCTAGATGGTCTCCTGCTGAGCGCTTACGCAGACTTAACATCCAAAGCTGTCTGTATTGTGGAGCTACGGGACATTCTTTATCTAGTAGGTACTAGTACGCTGATGAGCAGTACGGGGAGTTTCCCATCTTCCATTTCTCGTACCCCTATCCATGCTACCGTGCTGTTGGGTCACCGGTCAAAATCTCTTCGGGTGATCATAGACTCTGGGGCCGACGAGAGCCTTATGGACGCTACCCTGTTGTCGGAGCTAGGAATCCCTACACAACCCCTCTCCATTCCCATGGATGTCAGAGCATTGGATGGGTGCTCTATTGGCAGAGTTACCCACACTACGTGTCCCATTAACCTGACAGTGTCGGGTAATCACAGCGAGTCTATGCAGTTCCTACCCATCGGATCTCCTCATGCACCTGTGGTTTTGGGGTTTTCCTGGCTCCAGAGGCATAATCCGCTGATCGACTGGGTTACTGGTTCTATCCATGCACATTGCCTGAAGTCGGCGCTGCCTGCCCCAGGACGTCTTCCTGTGGGCTTGGGAAAAGCCCCGGACCTCTCTGCCATTCCCGCGGAGTACCAGGACCTCCAGGAGGTTTTCAGCAGGCCAGTGCCACCTCGCTTCCTCCATATCGGCCCTGTGACTGCGCCATCATTCCTCCTGACAGAGCTGATATAACTGAGTCAGGTTTGTAGGCCTCCTGGCTCCTACAGACTTTTTCAGTTCTGCCCACACATTTTCTATAGGATTGAGGTCAGGGCTTTGTGATGGCCACTCCAATAGCTTGACTTTGTTATCCTTAACACATTTTGCCACAACTTTGGAAGTATGCTTGGGGTCATTGACCATTTGGAAGACCCATTTGCGACCAAGCTTTAACTTCCTGACTGATGTCTTGAGATGTTGCTTCAATATATCCACATAATTTTCCTACCTCATGATGCCACCTATTTTGTGAAGTTCACCAGACCGTCCTGCAGCAAAGCACCCCCACAACATGATGCTGCCACTCCCATGCCTCATGGTTGGAATGGTGTTCTTCGGCTTGCAAGCCTACCCCTTTTTCCTCCAAATTTAACGATGGTTATTATGGCCAAACAGTTCTATTGTTGTTTCATCAGACCAGAGGACATTTCTCCAAAAAGTACTATCTTTGTCCCCATGTGCAGTTGCAAACCGTAGTCTGGCTTTTTTATGGCGGTTTTGGAGCAGTGGCTTATTCCTTGCTGAGCGGCCTTTCAGGTTATGTCGATATAGGTTTTACTGTGGATATAGATACTTTTGTACCTGTTTCCTCCAGCATCTTCACAAGGTCCTTTGCTGTTGTTCTGGGAATGATTAGCACTTTTCACACTAAAGTGCGTTCATATCTAGGAGACAGAACGCGTCTCCTTCCTGAGCAGTATGATGGCTGTGTGGTCCCATGGTGTTTATACTTGCGTACTATTGTTTGTACAGATGAACGTGGTACCTTCAGGTGTTTAGAAATTGCTCCCAAGGACGAACCAGACTTGGAGAAGTCTTCCAAAGTTCTTGGCTGATTTCTTTTGATTTTCACATGATGTCAAGCAAAGAGGCACTGAGTTTGAAGGTAAGCCTTGAAATACATCAACAGGTACACCTCCAATTGACTCAGATGATGTCAATTAGCCTATCAGAAGCTTCTAAAGCCATGACATAAATTTCCAAGCAGTTTAAAGGCACAATCAACTTAGTGTATGCAAACTTCTGACCCACTGGAATTGTGATACAGTGAATTATAAGTGAAATAATCTGTCTGTAAAGAAATGTTGGAAAAATGACTTGTGTCATGCACCAAGTAGATGTCCTAACCGACTTGCCAAAACTATAGTTTGTTAACAAGACATTTTTGGAGTTGTTGAGAAATTATTTTGAACGACTCCAACCTAAGTGTGTGTAAACTTCTGACGTCAACTGTATCTGTCATTCTCATTGAATACACACAGACCTCATTCTCCATCTCTGTGTACTCGCTGACTCTCTCCACAGCTACGATGTTGGTCTCCAGTTCTGATGTCATCCTCACCAGCCAGTTCAGTGTCTGGGTCACCTACATGTCAGGGGTTAGGGTCATTACCATCAAGTCATCATCACTTCATTATCATTCCATCATCCATAAAATCCATTAAGTGCTTTTTGCAAATAGACATGTGTCAGGGAGTACTCAACAGTAACCCAGGACTGAACCCTGATTCATCTCCTTACATAATAATAATACATTAGTATTTTTCATCACAAGATCATCTCAAAGTGCAAACAAAATAAAGTAATAAAAATAATAATAATATATTCAGTATGTATGACCATTAAAGTACCACTGGGGCCTTCAGTTTACAGTTTTTCTCAGTCGCTTTGGTGCATTTTTCACATCATCCCTAACATGTGCAAAATAATAAGTGCATTTCTCAGAACAATTTGTACAATCTGCAATATACAATAGATATGTTTCTAAAGCTAGTCAGTCACTAAAAATCCTTAGTACATCTCTCAAAAGTAAACATTCATGCCATAATCATGTCAGTGTCATCAGAATGATAAGTCATTGAGTCATTGTTCACGAACAAGGTCGTCAAAATGGTTAGGCATGTTGTCAATGTAACTGTGTACTTTGACAGTATTACCTGATGTAAACTTAGGCTACAGTTTGGATGACAGTTACTGTATTGAAAATGCACAAGGCTGCACTTTTATGGCATGTATCAATTTCAACAGTACTATTTACATATTACTGTATGTGGGTTATTGATTGAAAGAGACTGGACAACCCAAGGGGCACAAAGCAAAAAAAAACTAAATTAGAAAGAAACACAGGAAACCACCCCAAGGCACAACTTTGCCCGCAGCACTGTTGTGCTGTCTCTACACATCCAGACGTTCCTGTCTGTCGGCCCACATATTCTCATCCACATCACACCGGATATTTTCCCTTCCAATGCAACGTGGAAAGAATCTTTTGGAATGCCTTATCCATCCTCTGCAGGCGTCTACTGTGATGTCCTCACATGCTGCATCCATTGCAGCCAGCAGGGTCATCTGTGTGTGTGGCTGACAATCGTACACCTTCCACCTCCATGCTGAAAATAACTCCTCAATTGGGTTAAGGAATGGTGAATAAGGTTGGAGGAATTCTACGAGCATCCTCGGGTGGCTCACAAACCATTGCCTTATGATGTTTGATCGATGGAAACTCACATTATCACAAATGACCACATACTTTGGCAAATCCTCTCTAAACAGACCCCTCTCATCATCAGGGATGAGAGCCCTGTAGAGATTCTCTAAAAAGTTGAGTAGATGCTGGGTGTTGTATGGCCCTATAATGGGGATATGGGTTAGGACACCATGCTCCGAAATAGCAGCACACATGGTGATATTTCCTCCCCGTTGGCCTGGCAAATCCAAATTGCTAGGACCATGGTGCAAATAGCCTCCTCCTGTTGAGGTGTGAAAAGGCGTCCTCTGCCACCGGTTTGAGGTAATCTTGCAGTCCTATGTGGGGAAAAATGCAGTGATGCATCGCACACTTTCACATAGACAAAAACTATGCGAACACACATTTTACTGTAAAACATTGCAACTCTGTGTTGTGGTCTGTCTATATATGCTTGCCAATTGATTCTTCATGAGATGCACCTTTGAGCAATTTAGACAACTTGTTGATTGTTGGTTGAACTAACACTTTACATTCCTTCATGAGTGAGGGTCAATTTCACCTGCACGATTCATCAATTCACGTTTTTGTATAAAAGGTCTAATAGAAATGTGTAAAACTATGCTTGACAGTTTATGACAAATAGTTCAACAATTTTGCATGTAATGGCTTATGCAAGGAACTAATGCCTAGATGTTTTGAGGGGTAAGACTATTCAACAGAGAACCATCTACTATATTTTGATCAACATGACATGAGCAATTGATAATGTGGAAAAAAGCTGACACTTGTACATTATCAATTGCAATTTGTTCAAAGGAATAAGAAATTGCTTTAATGATGTGCACAAGTGACTAGATGATTTGGAATTTGTACAAGTAGTATCAAGAATTACACTTTTGATCTAAGAAATGCACCAAAGCGACTGAGAAAAACTGTAACAGAACTGAATCAGAGTCGATTGGTTAGATGGTAACACAATGGCAATTACATTTGAGAGCATCTACTCTTCATATTTACAGTATACTGTATGTGACTTCTGCTGTCAGAATATGATGATCGCATATAAAAGACAGGTCTAGATGCAGAAGTTACATTGGATGCGTTTACACAGGCAGCCCAATTCGGATATTTTCCCACAATATTTATTTAAAATAATTGGGCAAAAGATCAGAATTCAGCTGCATGTGTAAACGCAGCCAGAGTGTTGTGAAGGGTCATAGCACAGGACAGAACAGGACACCTAATTAGTCCCAATTACCCCAGGCCACACCTGTTTTCTACTCCCTAGTCACCTCTTCTCTGCTGTCACCCCTCCCAGTTCCCTATATAAGCAGAATATACAGTACATATTAAGCCCATATTTCCCCCAATAGCCACCTGGCAGTACATTGCCATGAATGCACCGTTTATGTTTCTGTTTTTAATGTTTCCATTTTGTATCTCATCCAACCTCCCTACCTACCTACCTCCCTACCTACCTACCTCCCTACCTACCTACCTACCTACCTCCCTACCTACCTACCTACCTACCTACCTACCTACCTACCTCCCTACCTACCTCCCTACCTACCTACCTACCTACCTCCCTCCTACCCACCTCCTGCCTACCTACCTGCCTGCCCACCCCCTGCCTGCCTCCCTACCTGCCTCCCTACCTGCCTCCCTACCTACCTCCCTACCTGCCTCCCTGCCTACCTAGCCTACCTACCTCCCTACCTAACTACCTACCTACCTACCCCTACCTGCCTACCTGCACCTCCTCCCTCCCTCCCTCCCTACCTACCCCCTCCCTCCCTCCCTACCCTACCTACCTACCTACCCACCCTACCTACCTACCTCCCTACCTCCCTACCTACCTACCTCCCTCCCTACCTACCTACCTACCTACCTACCTACCTCCCTCCCCCCTACCTACCTCCCTCCCTCCCTACCCTACCTACCTACCTACCTACCTACCTCCCTACCTCCCTACCTACCTACCTCCCCTCCCTCCCTACCTACCTACCTAACTGCCCTACCTACCAAACCTACCTACCTACCTGCCTCCCCTACCCACCCACCTCCCTGCCTCCCTACCTCCCTCCCTGCCTCCTGCCTACCTACCCACCTACCTGCCTGCCTGCCTGCCTGCCCTCCTACCTGCCTCACCTACCTGCCTCCTACCTACCTCCCACCTACCCACCTCCCTACCTACCTACCTACCTACCTACCTCCCTACCTACCCTACCTACCTACCTACCTACCTACCTACCTCCCTACCTACCTACCTCCCTACCTACCTCCTCTCTCTGGTATAGTACAGTGAATTGAGAGATAAATAATCGGTTCCCCAAGGTCATATTCAGTAGGCACAACACAGAAGAACACTGTTTGTGTGTGTGTGTGTGCACGCGCGCATGTGGTGTACTCACGTTGAGGGCATAGGAGATGGAGAGGCCGACCAGGCCACTTTCCAGAGAGTCCCGGGCAATGACAGCAAGCAGAGCTGAGAAAAACACTACCAGGTTACCAAGGAACTCTAAACGGATGGCCAGCCACCTGCAGGACAGAAAGACAGACATTACATACAGACAGCCATTACAGACAGACAGACAGACAGACAGACAGACAGACAGACAGACAGACAGACAGACAGACAGACAGACAGACAGACAGAGACAGAAGATGAAGGCGGACAAACAAGACAGATAGACCACAGGCGTCTGCTGGCACCTTAATTGGGGAGGATGGGCTCAATCTTTACTAACGACATGTCACTGGCTTTGAGTGTCTATGTATGCGGATGACTCAACAATATACACATCAGCTACTACAACGACTGAAATGACTGCAACACTTAACAAAGAGCTGCAGTTAGTTTCAGAATTGGTGGAAAGGAATAAGTTAGTCCTAAATATTTCAGAAACTAAAAGCATTGTGTTTGGTACAAATCATTCACTAACCCTAAATCTCAACTAAATCATGTAATGCATAATGTGGAATTTGAGCAAGTTGGGGTGACTAAACTGGTTGGAGTAACCCTGGATTGTAAACTGTCATGGTCAATAACATTGGGAGAAGACTGTCCATAATAAAGTGTTGCTCTGCCTTAACAACAAGCACTAACAACAAGGCAGGTCCTACAGACCCTAGTTTTGTCGCACCTGGACTACTGTTTAGTCATATGGTCAGGTGCCACAGAAGGACTTAGGAAAATTGCAATTGGCTCAGAACAGGGCAGCACGGCTGGCCCTTAGATGTACAGAGCTAACATTAATAATATGCATGTCAATCTCTCCTGGCTCAAAGTGGAGGAGAGATTGACGTCATCACTACTTGTATTTGTGAGAGGTATTGATATGTTGAATGCACCGAGCTGTCTGTTTGAACTACTGGCACACAGCTCAGACACCCATGCATACCCCACAAGACATGCCACCAGAGATCTCTTCACAGTCCCCAAGTCCAGAACAGACTATGGGAGGCGCACAATACTACAGAAGAGCCATGATTACATGGAACTCTATTCCACAACTTTAATGAAATTTGATGAAAAAAACAGATAAAAATACACATTTTGGAGCAGCGGGGACTGTGAAGCAACACAAACATAGGCACAGACACATGTATACAAACACACGATAACGGACGCACTATACACACATGTACACATGGCTTTTGTGTGGTAGATATGTGGTAGTAGAGTAAGGGCCCGAGGGCACACACTTAATGTGTTGAGAAATCTGTTGGGAATGTATTGTAATGTTTTTAAAATTCTATAACTGCCTTAATTTTGCTGGACCCCAGGCAGAGTAGCTACTGCCTTGGCAGTGTCTAATGGGGATCCATAATTAATACAAATACAAATAGTAATGGCTGGAACGGAATAAATAGAATGGTATCGAACGCGTCAAACAAATGATTTCCATGTGGGTGATACCATTCCATTCACTCCATTCCAGCCATTATTATGAGCCGTCTTCCCCTCAGCAACATCCTGTGAGACAGAGAGACAAGACTGACAAGACAGACAGACATTTAGTCAAACATCAGACATCACAGATTCACCGTAACATTTCAGACAGAATGGAACTCATATTATCCCGTGCTGTTTTGACATGAACAAAACTGAGTGTGTTCCTGACCTGTTCGAGATTATCCACAGGTAGACCGACTTGAGGTTTTCATCAATTATTTTCTCGTTGTGTTTGAGGAAGCGGTCCTGGTGTCCATAGGCCCGGATGACCGATAGACCAGACACTGTCTCTCCAAAGTGAGAATAGATGGGAGACCGAGACACAGAGTCCAGACGACGCAGCTGCCGTGAGCTTGCCACGTAGAAACGCTGAGGGGAGAGAGTGGATGGAGGAGTGAAGGAGAGAGAGAATAAATGATTCACAAATCATATACTGAAGTGTCACTGACCATGTTTAGATGCACACCAATACCCCGTTATTATTTGGGATACTCAAGTATTCCGTTTTTGTGTTGACGCATAGAAACATCATATGCCGTTTACAAAAACCCAAATAAGCTCCTATCCCTGTTTTGAGAAACCCAAATAAGATGCCTGGGATATGCTGATCTTAGATGGACACTGTGGCATGTGAACATCTTATCCTGTAGTTTTTGCGGTTTGCGCAGGCTCAGTTTTGCATAGTATCACCTTTGAAGTTCAGATGGGAACAGTAATAGTTGGAATAGTAACTGAAGTCTGAACACTGACTGAAGGCCTCACATGTAGCCTATTACAGTATTAACACCTACAGAGTTAAGTGTTTCTTGGAGTAAAATTATAGACCGAATGTTAATTTTGTCTCGGGAACAGGAGTGGAGGAATATAATTTCTTTCATCTTGAGAAAATGTGAGCGAATGCACATGTAGGTTCCGTCTTATGTAGACTAAAAATTCAGTAACATAAAAATGGACCGTATTTAATTAACTTTCAACCACATAAAGTATGCATCCAAGACGAACTGAAATACTATCAGAAACATGTTGTATCGTTTTCAAAGCTTTTCATTTCCTTAAAACCGGTCAACAAACTGAAATTAAATTATACACGTAGATCTCCCTGGTTTACCGATGTCAACTAGATTGTTGATGATGCATTCATTCTATCATTCATGACATTCTTTAGAGCAAAGCTTTATTCAAGCAATAAGACACGAGAGGCCATGTGTTATGACATTTTTATCATGGGTGTGACGTGGTCATAGCCACAATGTGAACCCGAATGGTGTAGACCACCACAGCCATGATATACATTTCAATAATGTATACCATAATAGACTCGGGTGTATTATGCTTTAATACAACTGGTACCATTAAAAAAAAATCTAGATTATTTCCCAAACTATACATTTTTCAACAAAACGTGATGCTACATTCACTGGTAGTCAAATGACATTTTTGGCGTTCTCTGGTCGTTAGTTCTATTCATATTGTCTGAAAAGTAAAGCAAAACTACCCAAGCGCTGTTTGATAGTTCCAGAACCTTGGTTTCTAGAGACGATGTCCATAGTTCTGCCATACATGTAGCCATGACAATTCTCTCTGTCTCTTTCCATTGCATTTTTGTGGTTCTTGGTTTCTTCATTGAAACTCAGTGCTGCATATCTCAAACCATTTTTGTCGTCTTTTATTACGAATGAGTCTGGCTTCAGTTTGTGATTTCCTTCATTGCCTCGTCGGCAAAAGTGCAACTGCAAATCAAACCACTCCGTATTCAGTAGGTGGCATAGAAACTCCTGAGAATATTACCCATATTCTTTTTTGAAACATTTGCCAGATCACTGCTGTCATGACTGTCCTGATCAGGTCAGGTTACAGGAGACCACAACCCTAGAGATTATCTCTCAACCCCAACAGAGGAGGAGAGATCTAGGGGTCTGAAGATGTGGGGTTTTTATGACCCCTCACGCCCCTGGTAAATCTTAGACCACACAACAGTCCCGTATCCCCTCAATATGGAGAACCAGCCTCAGAACATTAAACATGAAATAAAGGAACTTTGGAACAATGGTTTCCATCAGCCACAATGGTGGTCATGAGGATAGATGGAATATGAAAATGTATGTCATTTTTGTTTTGTTATTAAAGGTTAATAGATGACGTTATTAAGAAAACATTGTAACGTCAACAGTTTACCTAGTATATGTTTGATGTTTATACATTGTATGTTTTATGGAAAATGTCCAAATCAAAGAGAATGTTTTGGTAAAGATGAAATGTGAAGTTAGTTGTCTAAAATTGGATTTGAGTAAAATCTAGACCTTGCCCCTAATTTGGTACGCCCAGGGAATTGCCCTAAAGGCGGCTACGCCCACTTCTGACCCAAGGGTATAAAACCTGTGAGTGAAGAATGAACAGATCAGACTAAGTGACCCAAGCTGCAGCCGAGGTCTAAAAAGTCAACGAACCCAAAACGCAACACAAGTTTGAAGACAAAGAACTCTTTTTCTACCCAAGCTACAGATGAGTAGCTGTGTCTAAGCGGGTGAATTCAAGTCGAACCACCTAGCCTCCACTCCCCATCGAATCGTGGTATCTACACTGTTTCGTTCCTACGCTGTGAGCTCTGAGTTACAGAGCTGTCTGTCCTCAGAAGAGCCCTTCCAGAGCAAGAGCGAGGGAACAGACTCCTAAGCCAAAAGGACACTGACATCGTGAGGACAACCGAAGAGTTTTGCCGGAGAAGTGCGTCATTGAGCAGCCTGAACGGTCCACGCGGAGAATCCACGGAGACCTTCACCACGTAATTACATCATTATATTCTGACTCACAAGAGCGGCAGTTTGGGGCAAGGCTAGGGTTAGAATAAGCATAGCTGACAAATTCACCCAAATGTATATTTCTCTCATGTACTTTCTCTTTTTCTCTCTCTTTTAAATCCCCATTTTGGGTAACACGCGCCACAGTGTGTTGGCTAGTTATACTAAGTTCTAATCAATAGCCTAGAATATGCTTTGTGTATGTATATCTTTTATCATCATTTTAGCTTTCTAGTAAATAAATACTCAACTAAGATTGGTGTGGTACGAACTCATTGGTGAGACCTGGGTCCGTGCAGATTCCCGGATTATGCGAAGTTCAGAACGAGACTGTAGAGGTAACTGATTAATTAGCGGCTGTTGTAAAATCGATATTCTGATATTCTTTGAGTTAATTTGGGAAATAGAAACTCAATAAAAACTCATTTTCCCATGGTGCCCCAGGTTAATGAATTAATAATTGCTTTGATTCAGTTAATCACGCAATTAGAACCCTTTAATCATTCGATGAGCAACAGTCGTCACATTAACTAATACGATGTCACGACACTGCCCAGTTGATTTCAAGGTTTTACTGCTAACCTACAAAGCATTACATGGGCTTGCTCCTACCTATCTCTCTGATTTGGTCCTGCCGTACATACCTACACGTGCGCTATGGTCACAAGACGCAGGCCTCCTAATTGTCCCTAGAATTTCTAAGCAAACAGCTGGAGGCAGGGCTTTCTCCTATAGAGCTCCATTTTTATGGAACGGTCTGCCTACCCATGTCAGAGACGCAAACTTGGTCTCAACCTTTAAGTCTTTACTGAAGACTCATCTCTTCAGTGGGTCATATGATTGAGTGTAGTCTGGCCCAGGAGCGGGAAGGTGAACGGAAAGGCTCTGGAGCAACGAACCGCCCTTGCTGTCTCTGCCTGGCCGGTTCCCCTCTTTCCACTGGGATTCTCTGCCTCTAACCCTATTACAGGGGCTGAGTCACTGGCTTACTGGGGCTCTCTCATGCCGTCCCTGGAGGGAGTGCGTCACCTGAGTGGGTTTATTCACTGATGTGGTCATCCTGTCTGGGTTTGCGCCCCCCCCCCTTGGGTTGTGCCGTGGCGGAGATCTTTGTGGGCTATACTCAGCCTTGTCTCAGGATGGTAAGTTGGTGGTTGAAGATATCCCTCTAGTGGTGTGGGGGCTGTGCTTTGGCAAAGTGGGTGGGGTTATATCCTTCCTGTTTGGCCCTGTCCGGGGGTGTCCTCGGATGGGGCCACAGTGTCTCCTGACCCCTCCTGTCTCAGCCTCCAGTATTTATGCTGCAGTAGTTTATGTGTCGGGGGGCTCGGGTCAGTTTGTTATATCTGGAGTACTTCTCCTGTCCTATTCGGTGTCCTGTGTGAATCTAAGTGTGCGTTCTCTAATTCTCTCCTTCTCTCTTTCTTTCTCTCTCTCGGAGGACCTGAGCCCTAGGACCATGCCCCAGGACTACCTGACATGATGACTCCTTGCTGTCCCCAGTCCAACTGGCCGTGCTGCTGCTCCAGTTTCAACTGTTCTGCCTTATTATTATTCGACCATGCTGGTCATTTATGAACATTTGAACATCTTGGCCATGTTCTGTTATAATCTCCACCCGGCACAGCCAGAAGAGGACTGGCCACCCCACATAGCCTGGTTCCTCTCTAGGTTTCTTCCTAGGTTTTGGCCTTTCTAGGGAGTTTTTCCTAGCCACCGTGCTTCTACACCTGCATTGCTTGCTGTTTGGGGTTTTAGGCTGGGTTTCTGTACAGCACTTTGAGATATCAGCTGATGTACGAAGGGCTATATAAATCAATTTGATTTGATTTGATTTGTATTTATGTAGCTACATAATGTCTCTCTATTTCTGTGTCGTTTATAGCAGCGCTAACATTCGTGATTTCTGCATGTCTAACGGTAACACTAGGCTCAGGTTGCTGGTTCACCTGCTCTTCATCTTGTTTTATTTTTTCCATAGCCTCTTCTTGTTGGCACCATTATTCAAACTTTAGTGGATAAAACAGGTCAAAAGTAAGTTTACTTTAAAATCATCCACGACGAGTTACAGGTGCTAATGCTCGCAGCTGTAGAAGTATGAGTGGTAGTGCATTGCTAGCTAACGACGTAAACTATGCCACTTTATATGAACGTGGCCATGTGCATGTTGTCTCATACTGTATAATGGGCAGGTGAGGCTTTAACAATGGGAATTCCAAACCACCCCAATAATTAGTATTCTAGAGCATCAAGTAATGACAGAAGAGAAGCTCCATGTATCTAATTATAGACAGGTTGACTAACATATAGCCTATTATGAGCAGACAAATACTATATCTAAATGAGACTTAAAAAACCCATGTCAAAAGAGTCATTACGCTGTCCCTGGGCAAATTGGGAATATTCTGTTTATTTGTGGATATTATTTATTTGTATATAGGGATACTCGTAAACAGGATATCAAAGGTGCACAAAGACCACACCTTACCCAGAAGGCCAGCACAAGGCGGCTCAAGGCTCAACCACCTTGTTTAAGTTCAAAATGAAAACACAACTCAAGGAGTGAGGCGGCATTTTTAAAAGTATGCATTAAGGTGTCTGTACTAGAATATACATACCTATATACTTGGCAAAAATGTATGTTACCATTAATAAATGCATTTATTTTGCTTCCCAAATGTTTTACAATGGTGGAGCAGTACAAAAATGGCTGCACAGTGGCTTCAAAACAGCACCCCCTATATACTTGGCAAAAATGTATGTTACCATTAATAAATGCATTTATTTTGCTTCCCAAATGTTTTACAATGGTGGACATCATCTAGGGTTTATATACATCATTGCTCAGTCCCTTTCCCTCCCTCTCTCCTCCTACCCCACCCATCCACACACTCCTTTCTCTCTTCCTACCTGAACGAAGTAGTAGACCACAGCCAGAGGGATGATGATGGCAGTGAAAATGGGTGTGGCCAGGCAGATGACAAACAGTGTTCCAAGTACACCCAGGAAACACATGATCCACGAACGAAACGATTGGGGGATGGCCTCGTCCACTGTGAATATGTCCTACAACAGGAAACAGGATGCGACATCAAACGATAATTGGCATCACCAACCAGGATAAAGCGAACGCAGGGGTAATGTAATATCCAAATATGCCAGGGCTACATTCATTAGGGCAAGCAACAGAAAGCGTTTTAAAACATTTTGCAAAATAAAACATTTGTGACCGAAGTCCAGATAGTCCCTTTGTGTTTCAGTCAGTTTTTTTGCTCATTTGGTGCCTAATGAGCAGGTTTGTCCCCTATACCTTGGCAAAGCGGTTGACAACCCTGCCGGATGGCGTAGTGTCAAAGAACATCATGGGAACACGTAGAATGTTGTTTAGCAGCCGGGAGTGGAGGATACGAGACGCATTGATAGAGCCGTTAGCCAGGAGCAGGGTGCCCATGAATACAAATACACCTGTTGTGAGGAGAAGAGACCATTTTAATAAAGCAGGTCTTGGGGGGGTTGCAAAAAAATCTACCAAAAAGCACATTTCCATTTCTACAAATGGACAACACGGTATTATTCTTCTCTCACTCTCACCTACTTCATAAGGTGTCTTTAACATGGTCTATGAAGCAACTTTGCTCTTCTTCTCCTCTTACCTTGAGCCACGCCTAGCGCACCGAATACACCAATCCGAGTGTCCCTCTTCCAGTTGGGGTAGGTCTTATTGTAGTAATCCTCCGCGTCATTGGTCCAGTCACTCAGCCAGAGGTTCTGACCAATGAAAGCAACGTTCTGGATGAAGTACACTAGGAAGAACATGGTGGAGTAGCCCCAGCCCATTGCACGTAGGTACTGGAGATACACCGAGAACTTCACCTGGAGAGAGAAAAAGAGACAGAGAGAGCGGGAGAAAGATAAAGAGAGAGAAAAATATAATATTTCATGCCAATAAAGCACCTTGAATTTAAATGAATTGAGGGAGAGACAACAAAGAGAGAATGATGGATATATTTTAACTACAGTACCAGTCAAAAGTTTGGACACCAAGCGTCACATCTGGAGGAACCCTGGCACCATTCCTTTCCTGTGGCGGGCCTCATGAGAGCCAGTTTCATCATAGCGCTTGATGGTTTTTGCGACTGTCCATGACATTTTCCGAATTGACTGACCTTCATGTCTTGTAGTAATGATGGACTGTCGTTTCTCTTTGCTTATTTGAGCTGTTCTTGCCATAATATGGACTTGGTCTTTTACCAAATAGGGCCATCTTCTGTATACCACCCCTACCTTGTCACAACACAACTGATTGGCTCAAACGCGTTAAGAAGGAAAGAAAATCCACAAATTAACAAGGCACATCTGTTAATTGAAATTACAACCCAAGTGACTACCTCATAAAGCTGGTTGAGAGAATGCCAAGAGTGGCAAAGCTGTCATCGAGGCTACTTTGAAGAATCTCAAATATAAAATATATTTTGATTTGTTTAACACTTTTTTGGTTACTACATGATTCCATATGTGTTATTTCATAGTTTTGTGTCACGTCTACTACCGCTCCTCCTCTCCTGCACTCGACGTTGCCATTTTATTCATTATTATGCAGACCTGCCATCATTGTTACGCGCATATGCACCTGATGAGACTCACCTGGACTCCATCACCTTCCTGATTACCTGCCCTATATCTGTCAATCCCTTTGGTTCTTTCCCCAGGCGTCATTGACTGTTTCATATTTGTACGCTACTCGTGGTTCTTGTTTTGTTCCATGTTTCATTTTTTTTGTATCACTCCCTGTACTTGCTTCCCGACTCCTTACAGTTTAGATGTCTTCACTATTATTCTACAATGTAGAAAATAGTAAAACATAGTATAAAAGAAAAAGAAAAACCCTTGAATGAGTAGGTGTGTCCAAACTATTGACTGGTACTGTATATACACTTCAAAGAGAGAATATTTACTGTTAGATGGGTTTTTTTCTCTGAATGCTTTTTATCTTTTAATATTAAACAAATTATAATTTCAACAGAATGTATTGGGGTTATTACTACTATTATTACCACTAGAAGGACTCTTTGGAGTGCATATGATTTCTCATTCCTTGAATGACCAGTTGCCACTGAGTTTGTAGATTAGTGTATTTGATTTTGGGTTATTGCAGGGTTCTACAAACAGTAAGTGGTCTTACTTTTCCCACCTCCATACCAAGGCTCTAAGTCAATACAGGCCATAGTACACAACCCACAATATACCTGTCCCGTCTCCATGGTTTCCTTCTCGATCAGCCTCTGGCCTTTCTTGGTCTTGTCATCAGCAGGTGGTTTCTTTAGGGAACTGTTCTTTCTCAACCTAACACTGGGAAACACACACACACACAGATTGTGAGAAGAGGTGTGTTGATGGAGAAAATGTGAGGAAAGTGTGAGTGTATATTTGATAATAAACACAAACACTTAAATGTCAGTGGCATTGGAGGAGAAAATGTTATGAAGGTGGAATGAACTAATATTGATTCTCACTGTAGAAGATGGAAGGATGTGAAAGAGAGAAGATGGAGTCATTCACAAATGATGCAATAAAGTGACAATGGCAGTAGGCCTATATAAAGTCTCTGTCTCCCGCTCGCTCTCTCTCTCTCTCCAGCCTTCACTCTCTGTTTGCAGAGGGGTCATGCCCTCAGCTTTGTTCTGTTGTTAAAAATAAACAATTTTTGTTGTTGTTTCTCTGTAATTCTACTAAACACCTAGCAATTTTATGAAGGTCGTTTTCAAGGGTACAATCCAAGGTTATTCTGGCTGGAAAAAGAAGAAACGACTTGAACAAGAAACTGAGTTGGAAAGGAAAATTAAAGTGCTAGAATTAGGTCATTACAGTGCATTCGGAGAGAATTCAGGCCCCTTCACTTTTTTCACATTTTGTTACGTTACAGCCTTATTCTAAAATGGATGAAAAAAAATGTCCCTCATCAATCTACACACAATAACCCATAATGACAACGCAAAAACAGGATTTAATAAATGTTTGCACATTTAAAAAATATAAAAAATAAAAACTGAAATACATTATTTAAATAAGTATTCAGACTCTTTGCTATGAGACTCGAAATTGACCTCAGGTGCATCCTGTTTCCATTGATCATCCATCACAACTTGATTGGAGTCCACTTGTGGTAAATTCAATTGATTGGACATGATTTGGAAAGGCACATACCTGTCTATATAAGGTCCCACAGTTGACAGTACATATCAGAGCAAAAACCAAGCCATGATGTCGAAGGAATTGTCCATAGAGCTCCGAAACAGGATTGTTTCGAGGGAAGAGATCTGGGGAAGGGTACCTAAAAATGTCTGCAGCATTGAAGGTCCCCAAGAACAATGGAAGAAGTTTGGAACCACAAAACCCTTCCTAGAGCTGGCCGCCTGGCTAAACTGAGCAATCGGTGGAGAAGGGCCTTGGTCAGGTAGGTGACCAAGAACTCGATGGTCACTCTGACAGAGCCCTAGAGTTCCTCTGTGGAGGTGGGAGAACCTTCCAGAAGGACAACCATCTCTGCAGCACTCCACCAGTCAGGCCTTTTTGGTAGAGTGGCCAGACTTAAACCACTCCTCAGTAAAAGGCAAATGACAGCCCGCTTGCAGTTTGCCAAAAGGCACCTAAAGACTCTCAGACCATGAGAAACAAGAGTCTCTGGTCTGGGCTAAGCTTCCTGCCATCCAGGACCTCTATACATGGCGGTATCAGAGGAAGGCCCTAAAAATTGTTAAAGACTCCAGCCACCAGCCACCATAGTCATAGACTGTTCTCTCTGCTACCGCACGACAAGTGGTACCAGAGCGCCAAGTCTAGGTCCAAGAGGCTTCTAAACAGCTTCTAACTCCAAGCCATAAGACTCCTGAACATCTAATCAAATGGCTGCCCACACAATTTTCACCCCCCCCCCCCTTTATATTTTACGCTGCTGCTACTCCGTTTATTATCTATGCATAGTCACTTTAATAACTCTACCTACATGTACATATTACCTCAATTACCTTGACTAATCGGTGCACCCGCACACTGACTCTGTAACGGTACCACCTGGCACAGCCAGAAGAGGACTGGCCACCCCTCATAGCCTGGTTCCTCTCTAGGTTTCTTCCTAGGTTTTGCCCTTTCTACGGAGTTTAGGTTTAGTCACCGTGCTTCTACACCTGCATTGCTTGCTGTTAGTTTTTTTTGGCTGGGTTTCTGTACAGCACTTTGATATATCAGCTGATTTAAGAAGGGCTATATAAATACATTTGATTTGAAATTTGATTTGTATATAGTCTCGCTATTGTTATATTACTGCTGCTCTTTAATTATTTGTTACTTTTATATCTTATTATTGTAGGTATTTTTCCTGTAGGTATTTTTCCTTCTACCTATTGTAGTGAGAAAGATCTTTAGAATTGTTTGGATTGCATTAAGTTACCAAAGTTGCATGATGAGTTTAAGCCGCAATTGGATGAACCAATTTCAATACAAGAAATCCCAGATGCCATTTTAGAGCTACCAAAATTAGAGGCACCGGGAAGTGATGTTTATATAAAATTTCATAAGCAGTTTGCAACTATACTTTCTTTCACCAGTACTGCTTAGAGTGTACAATTATTTTTGGAATACTATAGCACTCATTGATAAAGCGGGGAAATACCTGTCTCAATGCTTTAACCATAGACCAATCGCTTTTTTTAAGATACTTTCTAAATTATTAGCAAACATACTTAGGAAAGTTATTCACCCTTTGAGTTCAACTGACCACGTTGGTTTCCTTTCTGTAGTGCCTTGCGGTCGTAGGCCGAGCAGTTGCCATACCAGGCGGGGATGCAAACAGTCATGATGCTCTCGATGGTGCAGCTGTATAAATTTGAGGATCTGAGGACCCATGCCAAATCTTTTCGGTCTCCTGAGGGGGAATAGGCATTGTCGTGCCGTCTTCACGACTGTCTTGATGTGTTTGGATCATGACAGTTGATTGGTGATGTGGACAACAAGGAACCTGAAGCTCTCGACCCATTCCATTACAGCCCCGTCGATGAGAATGGGGGCGTGCTCCACCTTCCTTTTCCTATAGTCCACGATCATCTCCTTTGTCTTGAACACATTGAGGGAGAGGTTGTAATCCTGGTGGCACACTGCCAGGTCTCTGACCTCCTCCCTTTAGGCTGTCTCATCGTTGTCAGGGATCAGGCCAACCACTGCTGTGTCGTCAGTAAACTTAATGATGGTTTTGGAGTCATGCTTGGCCATGTAGTCATGGGTCAACAGGGAGTACAGGAGGGAACTAAGCACACACACCTGAGGGGCCCCTGTGTAGAGGATCAGCGTGGCAGATGTGTTGTTACCTACCCTTACCACCTGGGGGCGGCCCGTCAGGAAGTCCAAGATCCAGATGCAGAGGGAGGTGTTTAGTTCCAGGGTCCTTAGCTTAGTGATGAGCTCTGAGGGCACTATGGTGTTGAACGCTGAGCAGTAGTCAATTAATAAAATTCTCACGACGGTGTTCCTTTAGTCAAGGTGGGAAAGGACACTGTGGAATAGAGATTGCGTCGTCTGTGGATCTGTTGGGGCGTTATGCCAATTGGAGTGCGTCTAGGGTTTCTGGGACAATGGTGTTGATGTGAGCGATGACCAGCCTTTCATATCACTTGACTACAGACATGAGTGCTACGGGTCGGTAGTAATTTAGGCAGGTTACCTTGGTGTTCTTGGGCACGGGGACTATGGTGGTCTGCTTGAAACATGTTAGTATTACAGACTCGGTCATGCTCGGAGTACAAGTCCTGGTAATCCATCTGGCCCTGCAGCCTTGTGAATGTTGACCTGTTTTAAGGTCTTACTCACATCGGCTATGGAGAGTGTGATCACACAGTCATCCAGAACAGCTAGTGCTCTCATGCATGCTTCAGTGGTGCTTGCCTCGAAGCCAACATAGAAGTAATTTAGTTCATCTGATAGGCTCATGTCACTGGGCTCACTGTTGTGCTTCCCTTTGTGGTCCGTAATAGTTTGCATGCCCTGCCACATCCGACAGGCTTCGGAGAGGGTGTAGTAGGATTCAATATTAGTCCTGTATTGACGCTCTGCCTGTTTGATGGTTCGTCGGAGGGCAGAGCTTGATTTCTTATAAACGTCCGGGTTAGAGTCCCGCTCCTTGAAAGCGGCAGCTCTACCCTTTAGCTTAGTGCTGATGCTGCCTTGTTATCCATGGTTTCTGGTTGGGGTACGTACGGTCACTGTGGGGACGACGTCATCGATGCACTTATTGATGAAGCCAATGACTGATGTGATGTACTCCACAATGCCATCGGAAGAATCCCAGAACATATTCCAGTCTGTGCTAGCAAAACAGTCCTGTAGCTTAGTGTCTGTGTTATCTGACCATTTCCGTATTGAGCGAGTCACTGGTACTTCCTGCTTTAGTTTTTGCTTGTAAGCAGGAATCAGGAGGATAGAGTTATGGTCAGATTTGCCAAATGGAGCGCTCTGTATGGAGTAAAGGTGGTCTAGAGTTTTCTTTCCTCTGGTTGCTCATGTAACATGCTGGTAGAAAGCTGGTAGAGATTAGGTAAAACGGATTTAAGTTTCCCTGCAAGTCCCCGGCCACTAGGAGCGCCGCCTCTGGATGAGCATTTTCTTGTTTGCTTATGGTCTAAAACAGCTCGTTGAGTACTGTCTTCGTGCCAACAGTGGTTTGTGGTGGTAAATAGACAGCTACGAAAAATAGAGATGAAAACTCTTGCTAAATAGCGTGGTCTACAGCTTATCATTAGATACTCTACCTCGGGCGAGAAAAACCTTGAGACTTCATTAATATTACATTTTGTGCACCAGCTGTTATTGACAAATATACACAGATCACCACCCCTTGTCTTACCGGAGACAACTATTCTATCTTGAAGATGCTCTGAAAATATCCAGCCAGCTGTTTGTTATCCATGTCGTCGTTCAGCCACGACTCGGTGAAACATAAGATATTACAGTTTTTAATGTCCCGTTGGTAGTATAGTCTTGATCGGAGCTCATCCAGTTTATTATCCAATGATTGCACGTTGGCAAACAGGACTGATGGTAGAGGCAGGTTACCCACCTGCCGTCGGATTCTTACAAGGAATCCCAACCTACGACACCTATATCTCTGACACCTATATCTCTGAAGTAAATCCTTTGTGTCCAACTCGTTAAAGAAAACATCTTTGTCCAGTACGAGGGGAGTAATCGCTGTTCTGATATCCAGAAGCTCTCGGTTATTCAAGATGGTGGTAGAAACATTATGTGCAAAATAATCGATTAGGAGCCCTAAAATAGCAGCCATCTCCTCCGGCGCCCATCATGTGTATCGATACAAATTCATTATACAAATCAATAATATATCATTCATAAAAATCATGTACAGTATATAATGAGCAACTTTATAATTATTCATAATTTTAAGTAACTATTTATTGTTTTTGTTTTTGAAATTTCTTTGCAGCCCGCCCATATATGCAATATTCTTATTTTGATTTATTGTTAGGATGAAAATGTGATATGCAAAGAAAATAAAGGAAAGTATAGAAATGTACCTTTATGAGTCAAATTACTTGGACCAGGATGAGAGAGAACAATGTGTCATGTTTGCATGAGGTGTGTTTTGTTGTTTGATTAGTTTGATTGTGTTGTATGTACTGTAAATGCTAATATTCATACAAAAAACTATAGCAATAACTTGCTTGAATCCATTTCAGGCTATCAATTAAGTTATAGTAGCTTGTCCGTCTTTTAGATTTTTTTGACATTTGAAAGCAAGCAATTACTACATGTACTGAATAAGACATACATTCCTTTCCATCTTTTACCCAGATTTTTACATACGGTAGATGCAGAGAGGCATATGTTTTTTCTTTAAAAAAATAACCAACAGGCCTCCCGAGTAGCACAGTGGTCTAAGGAACTGCATCGCAGTGCTTTAGGCGTCGCTACAGACCCGGGATTGATCCCAGGCGGTGTCCCATTGGGCGGTGCACAATTGTCCCAGCATCATCTGGGCTAGGGAAGAGTTTGGCTGGGGAAGCTTTACTTGTCTCATCATGCTCTAGCGACTCCTTGTGGCTGGCCGGGCACCTGCAGTCTGACTTCGGTCGTCAGTTGAACTGCGTTTCCTCCAACACGTTGGTGCGGGTGGGTGTTAAGAAGTACGTTTTGTGGTGTTATGTTTCGGAGGACGCATGACTTGACCTTCGCCTCTCCAGGGCCCGTTTATTAAAAATGGCTGTGAAGTGCTGCTTTGTTGTCCACCCTTTAACCATCCAGGGATCTGGCTCTGAACTAAAGAGTCATTTCAGACGCTTTCTCCCTCTTTCTCTTTCGCTCTCTCTCTCTCATACCTTCCATTGCGTTGGCTGCGTCGGATGCTGCTCTCTCTCCTCAGGGTCATTGAGACGATGTCATCAGGAGGGGTGTCGGCCTGAGGATCCTGTAACTCAGGGACTAGCCCCACCTCCTCACCATCAGAGGTTGGGTCTGTTGATAAACACACACACATAACCAGTTATACACACACACACACACACACACACACTGCCGTTACACAAACACAAACACAAAGCCAGTTATACACACACACTCACCAATGTGTTTCTTGCCCTCGTCTTTAGCATAGGTGTCCAGGAACTCAGAGAAAGCCCCCTTGCTGTCCTTGAGACTTTGGTATGACCCGACCTCAGAAACACATCCCTCTTTCAGTACAACGATCTCGTCCACGTAGGGCAGGAAACTCACTCCATGGGTCACCAAGATACGGGTCTACAGAGGGAGAAAGAGTAAGAGAGGAGGAGGATAAGGAAGAGAAGGAGGAGGAGGAGAAGAGGGAGGAGATGAGAGGATGTTGGGCAGGAGAAATGGGAGGAGAGGAGAAAATCTGTACTCCATCGGTCACAAGTCCACAGAGGGATCAGAGAGATAGGACATCTGTCCGTCCATCCATTCATTCATCTGTCTGTCTATTGATCTAATTTAGCCAATTTAATTGGTTAGCCATTCTACTCACCTTATCTTTGAGTATGCCTTTAGGTCCCACCACCTCCTCAAACAGATGTTTGCCCACATGAGAGTCTACAGCTGAGAGAGGGTCATCCAGCAGATAAACGTCAGCCTGGCTGTAGGCCGCCCTGGCCAGGCTCACACGCTGCTTCTGACCCCCGGACAGGTTTATACCCTGGGGGAGGAAAGGAGAGGGGAAGGGAAGGGAGGAGAAGAGAGCGGAGGAGAGGGAAGGGAAATGGGGACATACGTAGGTCATTACCTGGACACGAGAGACGGCATTAGCTATAGAGAGAAAACATAGTTGAATCTCTATGGCATTGGCATTTAAATTAGCTGTACATTTTACTTCTTGAGTTTTACCCCACCATGGTCATTAGCTGGACATGAGAGACGCTGTTATCGATAGAGATAGAACATCATTTTTGCATTTAAATGAGCTGTGTTGATGGAAAAACAGGGTCCATCAAAAACATGGTCCATCATCACTGGCACGTGGATTTGTTGTTTTTAGTGTACCTACTGACGGACTATGATTCATTTGGGATGCAGACTCAATCTCAGTGCATTCTCCTTAGCACCAGCCCCTCTCCCCTAACCACCTCCAGACCATCCAGTCATCTCTCACCTTCTCCCCGATCTCAGTCTGGTCTCCCCCAGGCAGCAGCTCCAGGTCGGGCCCCAGGGCGCAGGCCTCCAGCGTAGCCTGGAAACGAGAGTCCTCCAGTGGGTAGCCAAACAGGATGTTGTCCCTGAGAGTGGCATTCTGGATCCAGGCCTGTTGGGGCACGAAGGCTACCGACCCCTGGAGAGAGCAGAGACGGAAAGGGAGACAGAGAGAGGGAGTGGGTAGGAAAAGAGGGAGGGGAGTGAGTGCAGAAGGAGGAGAGAGAAAGGGAGTGGGTGGGAAGAGAGGGAGTGGAGAGAGTGCAAGAGGAGAGAGAGTTTTAGCAATGACATTTACTTTCTCCTCCATATGTATTTTGACAGTAAAGCTGCATTTTTCAATTTGGCTCTATACTCCAGCATTTTGAATTTGAAATAAAATGTCAGGCAACAGTAGAGAATATATAACAGTAAAGTATTTGGACAAATTCACTTATAGGGCTCTATTTTCGCCTGGCGGTAAGGAGGCGGAAGTGTCAAATGCAGATCAGTTTTGCAATTTAATTTAAGGGGTGGAAAAATTTGAGGTGTTTCCTTAAAAATGTGTACCAATAGGCCAAATTCGGTGAGCACAACTAGGGATATTTAAGACTGACCACAAGCTGGTGTTAGCTGTGACACAATTGGTTATAGCATTGACTTCGCCAGCGGGGCGCACACAGTAAGTAGCCTTACGTACATCACCAATGTTTTATTAAAATATCACAAGGAGCAAAACTGTCAGACATACCCCTTTTTAATTTAAATTGGACATCATTTTTGTCCAGCTTCTGTGAAGTGTTTGGACTCATTATGTGCAATGCCCATTGCATGAAAGGTGTCAGTGACTGTAGGAAGCATGTTTAGGAACAACAAGTTATTTAAAAAGACTACTTTTGTCAAACAACACATCTTCCACTTCCCTCTGTTGGACCTAACTGTCAAATCGAGGGTATTCCAATCGCTGTCTGTGGTTCTGAATCTATTTGTAGGCTATATTTGCCTGTTTGTTTACTTTTCACGTGGCAAAGCTCACTACTGTCCATATCAATATTTGGGAGCCGTAACAGGGAGTGGACAGTCCCCCTTTCTCTTTATATTGGATCATTTCCCAGCTCCTGTGAAAAGTTCCACAGTCATCGTTGTCTTAGGCCTAATAAATGTGATTTGAATGTCCTATGCCCTTGGGAAACAATTATGGTGCCTGTAACTGTAATTAGACATAGCCTATTTAAAACAAGTTGTTGTTTCTTTTTATTAGAATTTGATTGAAATTAATTACTTTTTTAGGTCTAATCAATGGTGAATTTAATCTTGCTTATTGACAATGTTTGGCACGTCCATAGCTCAGACATAATGCCTTATACAGTAGACCTATATGAGTGTGAATGCCCCCCCAAAAATGCTAACCTCCCCTGTTATTAGGAATGTTAGCATGTTTTGTTTTTGTAGCCTCTGTAACTTTCTCACTCACTGTTATTCATGGAATATTTCTTAATCGTGGCATATCGGAATCATTTAGAATTATTCAGAAACATCTAATCACTTAGAATGAAAAGGACTGCAGTCGTCATTCACCATTCAGTTCCTATTGGGCAGAACTTAACCCCAAACAACTAAATCCAACTACAAATGCATCCAACAACTTTGCAGAGTCACAAGCCTGATATAGTCATTGCGTGCCAGGAATATGGGACCAAATAATAAACGTTTGATTACACTATAAATGAATTTGTCCAAATACTTATGACTTCTTCAAATGGCGGAGTAGATACATAAAGAGCTTTCATTTCTAAACGGTTAAACAGATATGTATGAACGTGCCCTCAAATAAAAGGTGACATTCTGTACTGTGGCCTCATATAAAACATTTTGATCTCAATTCCAAAGGGCTGGAGTATAGAGACATGTTTAAATGTAAGCTTCACTATCCAAACAAGGAGGTGCAGCCAATTCAATTCACATCACTGGCAAACGGTTCCATCGACCTGCAGCGGGCGCAATCATACTTTTTTCCAGCGTTCTTACATCGGAAAGGTTAACTGTGAGGCTGCAGATCGTCAACTTGGACCAGAGTTGTGAGTTTCGTCAAGCACTGTATCTAACCAAAGGCAGGTAGCCTAGCAGTTAGAGCAATGAGTCGGTAACCGAAGGGTCGTGAGTTTGAAATGACTGAGCCGACAAGGTGACAAATCTGTCGTTGTTGCCCTTGAGCAAGGAGCTTAACCCTAATTTGAACCAGGGAAGCCATACTACTATGGTTGACCATGTTAAAAACAATACATTTCACTGGTCATTTATTGTCATATCAATCATTATTTTTTAAATAGTTCATACTGAGAAATTTGAGTATTTAATGTGAGGATAAAAGCAGTAAATACTATGATTATTATTACCTGCATGGCGTGCGTGTGTGTGTGTTACCTGTACATTGATGAAGCCCTTTGAGCTGTGCATCTCTCCCAGCATTGCTGATATCAGAGACGATTTCCCAGAACCCACCACTCCCACCACTGCTACCAGCTTGCCGGGCTTAATTTCCAATGACACACTGACACACACACACAAACACACACGCACAAACACGGACACACACAACACGTTTAACAAAGCAGAGGTGATGATTGCAAAAGCCACACCTCTCAATGCATATCTGAGTATTTATTTGATGCTTTTTTTATACTTTTAATTGCTGCTGTACTGACAGGAGAGGTTCAAATGAAAGTGAGCAATTAATTGTACTGTGTACACTACGCTGTATCCAGTGCATATGACAATAAACTTTGATTTGATATGACTTCTCTGTTAAAACAGACACGCACCCATAGAGAGAAACTCACTTTTTGAGAACAGGTTCAGCATGTTTCTCCCAAGCGAAGGTTCCATTACAGACACTCACGGCTGTGTCTGGGAACAGACATAGACACACGTTTGAGGCACAGGAGGTTGGTGGTATCTTAATTGGGGAGGACGGGCTCATGTTAACGGCTGGAGCGGTGTCGGTGGGATGGGATCAAAACAAAAACATGGTTTCCATGTGTCTGATGCCATTCCATTCGCTCAAAGTGTGTGACATTTGACCCTTGACCTACTGAAGCTGGGGTCGTGACGCACGATGTTGGTGTCCAGGTCGTCTCCTCCCAGGAACTTTTCCAGACGCTTCTTAGAAACACTGGTCTGGAGGGACAAACACACAGGTGTATTTAGGGAGTGTGTGTGTTTTACCAAGCTAATATATATTCCTGCACTGGTATATCATTTTGCTTATTTGAACCAAAAAATGTTTTGATACCAAGTCAGAATATCTTCATACAATACAATTTATCTTGAAGTAAATGCATTTTTGGGTTAAGCGAAATTAACTAAAAACAAGCCATTTAGACTTGAATAAAAATGTAAGATGTGTGTGCATGTGTGTGGACGTATGTGTGTGTATGCGTGCGTGCGTGTGTGCTGTCCTACCTGCACCATTGCAGCTATGAGCATGGGCAGGAAGGCCAGAGGGAAGCGCAGGATGTTGAAAAGAGAGATGGAGGTGAAGGCTTTCCCGGCATCCAGAACGTTATCTGAGTCCACTGCTACAAACACTGCAAAGGTTGCCAAGGAGACCTGGAGACATACACGGGTTAGTTAGAGTGTGTGTGTGTGTATGTCTCTCTCTCTCTCTCCATTTATCTCAGTACTCACCAGGGCGGGGGCGCAGGAGAAGACGAAGGTGGAGACGGAGGAGAGGTAGGCAAACTTCCTCATGACCACCAGCTCTTGTTCTCTGATCCCCATCACCTGGTTCTGGAATGATGGTTCCCATGCATATAGCTTCAGGATCTGGAAAGTGGGAGGGGAGATTGGCCTTTAGATTGGCCTCTACCTCAAGTACTCTTAATAATGTACTGTTGACAGAATATCTCTAAGATATATAGTCAAATGCACTGTTTAGCGCTGGGACGAAGGAAACTGTAGATATGAAGTAGGACAAGCACACACCATTGCGCTAGCATACTTTTAATTAGGTATATTGAACCTTATTATTATTCAAGCTAATACCTTGATGCCATTCAGCATCTCGTTCACGATTTTCATCCGTTTGTCTTTGTACCTCATGTTCTCAATCTGAAAATAGAGACACAGATAGAAATGGGAACGTGAGGTAAGAAGGTTTTGCACTAACTGCTGATGATGACAGTTCATTAACGCATACGCCCAATAACCCCAGAAACAGATAAGTTTATGTAGAATACATGTGGTTGAAGCTTCGCCATTTAGATTTAGCACAGTGGAGAGCAATTCAAGTATGATAATATTGTAGCAAATTCCAGGGGCTGGCCTGTCCCGAACTCAAACTCCAGAGACTCCTGAGACTTCCAGTCCAACACATCAGCCTCTCCCTCCCCCATCCTCCCCTCACTCTTGTTATTCCTCCTCCAGAACATTGATGGCCACCATGCACGAGAACTATGAACTATGAGGATCTACCTCCCTCTTCCCAACCTTCTCCCTCCCCTTTTTCCACCCTCTCATCCCCCTCTCCCCCTTCCTAACCTGAACGTTCTTGGACATGTTGGCCAGCAGACCATTGATGGGCACCATGAGGACCATGACAGCCAATCCAGCCAGTACAGCAGGCCCAAGCTCTATCCATAGGAAGGCGATAGCGAGCGCTATCTGCAGTGGGCACGACCACAGCAGGTGGATGAAGTTAACGACATCGTTGAATCGATGAGCGTCGGCTGACATCAGGTTCACCGTCTCCCCGACCGTCGACTCCTTGCGGGCGTCGTTCGATACGACCAGAGCCTGGGGGAGAGAGGGGAGGAGTGAAGGAAAATGTGGAAAGAGGGGAGAGAGAGGGATGAGGGGAAATAAGTTAGAGTGGAGGAGAGGGAGGAGAGAGCGAAAGAGGAGAGAGGGGGGAAGGAGATAGAAATGGAAGAGGATAGAGAGCAGGATGGAGGGGGAGAGTTGAACGAAAGGTTACTAAAGAGTAATAACACGTCTTTGAGCAGGCTAGATCACACACATAATCCCACACTCCCTCCCATCCTATCCCATAAGCACCCATAAGCACTCATCAACTCATTGATTGTTTTAGAGAGAAAGCCAGTATATTGGAATGCATAGATAACAGCAGATTGTTAAGCTCCTATATGAGATGGTACAAAATAGTGTTCTGTATCTTTCCAATCTCTGGCCCTTAAATATACACGGGAAGCTTAACATCAATAACAATAAGAGCTAACATCAATAACATCAATACTTCTCAAAGTAGAGAAGAGATTGACTGCATTACTACTTGCCTTGGCAGCAGCTAATGGAGATCCGTAATGAATACAAATACAAAATCTCTGTCAAATCTCCGTCACTGTTAGATCAAGGAAGCCAGGGGGGTTGAACCCCGATCCTCAAGGAACACAAGTGCAAGACAGTAACACGTACCTTCTTGTACACAGCAGCCATGATGGCTGTTTTGACTTTCATCCCCAGAACGAAGCAGCGTTGGAAGTATTGCTGCAGGAACAGAGACTGAAAGATGGCCACCAGGATAAGCAGCACTGCATACATGTACCCTGTCCACGTGTAGATGGATTTGTCCGTAGTGAAGGATATCATCAACCTGGGATATACCAAAACCACAAATTAAACCACTACATTTTGGGCAGAAAAAAATATGCATACTGGTATATGCACAAAACATAGCATTATTTTAACTACAAATATACAACAAAGTTTTGAACTTGCAATGTAGTATTTGGACAGTTAAGAACAGTTAAGGTAAATACATTTGATTCAATCCCTTTTTGACAGCATCCCTATTGATTTAGGCAAAACTTTCCATACATCAGAAAGAGACTTTTTCGACCTGAATGCCAAGACATTCAGGAGATATTGGGGCTACATGTTGACCCATTTTACATACATACCATGAGACGTCCATGTCTTCATCACCGGAAAAGGTAAACAATTAAAAGCTTACCAAGAGGGTTGTCAAACGTAATTTTATATTCTTCTATAAAAAATGTTTTCTTTACTGAAATACCCTGTTCAAAGGTACTTCAATATTTTGTCTTGCTCATACAACCTATGAATGGCACATACTGTATACACAATCCATGTCTCAATTGTCTTAAAGCTTAAAAATCCTCCTTTAACCTCTCCTCCCCTTCATCTACACTGATTGAGGGGGATTTAACAAGTGACATCAATAATGAATCATAGATTTCACCTGGTCAATCTTTGGCATGGAAAGAGCAGGTGTTATTAATGTTTTGTACACTCAATGTATAACCCCACTGTCCGTTTTCATGTTGTCTAATTAAAAAAGGAATTAACCACGAATATACACACACACTTTAGAAATTCCAAAAACGTATCAACCTACTTTAGTATTTGATCCTAATTTGATCCTAATCCAGAGAACAAGAAAACAGCTTACAGTTTACCCCCCCTTGGGTTGTGCCGTGGCGGAGATCTTTGTGGGCTATACTCTGCCTTGTATCAGGATGGTAAGTTGGTGTTTGAAGATATCTCTCTAGTGGTGTGGGGGCTGTGCTTTGGCAAAGTGGGTGGGGTTATAGCCTGCCTGTTTGGCCCTGACTGGAGGTATCGTCGGACGGGGGGGACACACTGTCTCCCGGCCCCTCCTATCTTAGCCTCCAACATTTATTGCTGCATTAGTTTATGTGTCGGGGGCTAGGGTCAGACTGTTATATCTGGAGTATTTCTCCTGTCTTATCCGGTGTCCTGTGTGAATGTAAGTATGCTCTCTCTAATTCTCTCTCTCTTTCTCCCTTTTTCTCTTTCTTTCTCTCTCTCTTTCTTTGTTTCTCTCGGAGGACCTGAGCCCTAGGACCATGCCTCAGGACTATCTGGCCTGATGACTCCTTGCTGTCCCCAGTACACCTCACCATGCTGCTGCTCAAGTTTCAACTGTTCTGCCTGCGGCTATGGAACCCTGACCTGTTCACCGGACGTGGTACCTGTCCCAGACCTGCTGTTTTTAACTCTCTAGAGACAGCAGGAGCGGTAGAGATGCTCTGACATTTACTCCTGAGGTGCTGACCTGTTGCACCCTCGACAACCACTGTGATTATTATTATTTGACCCTGCTGGTCATCTATTAACATTTGAACATCTTGGCCATGTTCTGTTATAATCTCCACCCGGCACAGCCAGAAGAGGACTGGCCACCCCTCATAGCCTGGTTCCTCTCTAGGTTTCTTCCTAGGTTCTGGCCTTTCTAGGGAGTTTTTCCTAGCCACTGTGCTTCTACACCTGCATTGCTTGCTGTTTGGGGTTTTAGGCTGGGTTTCTGTACAGCACTTCGTGAAATTAGCTGATGTAAGAAGGGCTTTATCAATACATTTGATTGATTGACTGATTTACTTCTATAAAAATGTTTGATTACCATCTCGTGGACACGAACCAGCGCAATGCTCACTCACCATAAAAATGTTTCAATTTTATTAGTCAAGTTTAAAAGATTGATGTCAATCTTTTAAACGTGTCTAATAAAACTAGACACGTCATTCTCTCTGGCACCAAAAGTGAAAAAAAGTGTTGAAAGGGGACAGAATGCGGTCGGATCATTACATAATTGGCATATATATTACTCTTACAGAATTTCTACGTGGGCGAGGATATTGGACATTTTATCAAAGCCTACTGGATGATAACTTGTTTATAACTAGGACAGAATCATTTATAACTGACTTTTTCCGACATAACATAGGTACAGCAGATCCCCTTATTGTATGGGACACTTTTAAGTGTGCTTTTAGAGGCCATGCAATTCAGTACACATCTATAAAACAAAAGCAATTTAGATCAAAAGAGACCATATTAACAAAGGAAATTGAAGGACTAACAGTACAGTTAGAGAGTCATAAAAACTGTGCAATAGAGGAACAGAATAAGTTAGAGGAAAAACCAAAATAAATGGAGGAACTTATTCAAGAAAGATCCTGTGTAAAAATAAAGCGAACTGGATGGAATATGGAGAAAAATGCACAAAATAATTTTTCAATCTTCAATATAGAAATGCTACCAAAGATTTTTGGGGGAAACTTGTTACTAATGATGGAGTCACGCATCATTCACCAAATTATATTTTGAAAGAGGAAGTAAAGTACTTTAAGAATATGTTTTCGTTTCAGTCTCCTACATCCACTAACCGAAGCTTAATTTTTTGGATTTTTTTCCAACAACCTGCCCGCTTGACCCTATCCCCTCCTCTCTTCTCCAGACCATTTCCGGAGACCTTCTCCCTTACCTCACCTCGCTCATCAACTCATCCCTGACCGCTGGCTACGTCCCTTCCGTCTTCAAGAGAGCGAGAGTTGCACCCCTTCTGAAAAAACCTACACTCGATCCCTCCGATGTTAACAACTACAGACCAGTATCCCTTCTTTCTTTTCTCTCCAAAACCCTTGAACGTGCCGTCCTTGGCCAGCTCTCCCGCTATCTCTCTCAGAATGACCTTCTTGATCCAAATCAGTCAGGTTTCAAGACTAGTCATTCAACAGAGACTGCTCTTCTCTGTATCACGGAGGCCCTCCGCACTGCTAAAGCTAACTCTCTCTCCTCTGCTCTCATCCTTCTAGACCTATCGGCTGCCTTCGATACTGTGAACCATCAGATCCTCCTCTCCACCCTCTCCGAGTTGGGCATCTCCGGCGCGGCCCACGCTTGGATTGCGTCCTACCTGACAGGTCGCTCCTACCAGGTGGCGTGGCGAGAATCCGTCTCCTCACCACGTGCTCTCACCACTGGTGTCCCTCAGGGCTCTGTTCTAGGCCCTCTCCTATTCTCGCTATACACCAAGTCACTTGGCTCTGTCATAACCTCACATGGTCTCTCCTATCATTGCTATGCAGACGACACACAATTAATCTTCTCCTTTTCCCCTTCTGATGACCAGGTGGCGAATCGCATCTCTGCATGTCTGGCAGACATATCAGTGTGGATGACGGATCACCACCTCAAGCTGAACCTCGGCAAGACGGAGCTGCTCTTCCTCCCGGGAAGGACTGCCCGTTCCATGATCTCGCCATCACGGTTGACAACTCCACTGTGTCCTCCTCCCAGAGCGCTAAGAACCTTGGCGTGATCCTGGACAACACCCTGTCGTTCTCAACTAACATCAAGGCGGTGGCCCGTTCCTGTAGGTTCATGCTCTACAACATCCGCAGAGTACGACCCTGCCTCACACAGGAAGCGGCGCAGGTCCTAATCCAGGCACTTGTCATCTCCCGTCTGGATTACTGCAACTCGCTGTTGGCTGGGTTCCCTGCCTGTGCCATTAAACCCCTACAACTCATCCAGAACGCCGCAGCCCGTCTGGTGTTCAACCTTCCCAAGTTCTCTCACGTCACCCCGCTCCTCCGCTCTCTCCACTGGCTTCCAGTTGAAGCTCGCATCCGCTACAAGACCATGGTGCTTGCCTACGGAGCTGTGAGGGGAACGGCACCTCAGTACCTCCAGGCTCTGATCAGGCCCTACACCCAAACAAGGGCACTGCGTTCATCCACCTCTGGCCTGCTCGCCTCCCTACCACTGAGGAAGTACAGTTCCCGCTCAGCCCAGTCAAAACTGTTCGCTGCTCTGGCCCCCCAATGGTGGAACAAACTCCCTCACAACGCCAGGACAGCGGAGTCCATCACCACCTTCCGGAGACACCTGAAACCCCACCTCTTTCAGGAATACCTAGGATAGGATAAAGTAATCCTTCTCACCCCCTTAAAAGATTTAGATGCACTATTGTAAAGTGGCTGTTCCACTGGATGTCTTAAGGTGAACGCACCAATTTGTAAGTCGCTCTGGATAAGAGCGTCTGCTAAATGACTTAAATGTAAATGTTAAATGTAATGTTTTCTTTTAAAATCACAATTAGAAATCCTCCACAGCCTCATAGAGGATCTAGAAACTTAAGCTAACCTCTCTGGATTAAAATGATTATTAGTGTACTATATTACGTATTGGATCACAAAAAAAAATCAACTTTTACATTACCATGTAATTTACCAATAAAATGGCCTGACGGGGACATAGACCCTAAAGATTGGAAAGCTGCCGTGGTCATCCCCCTCTTCAAAGGGGGTGACACTCTAGACCCAAACTGTTATAGACCTATATCCATCCTGCCCTGCATTTCTAAAGTCTTTGAAAGCCAAGGTAATTAACAGATCACTGACCATTTCAAATCCCTCCGTACCTTCTATGCTGTGCAATCCGGTTTCCGAGCTGGTCATGGGTGCACCTAAGCCACGCTCAAGGTACTAAACGATATTATAACCGCCATTGATAAAAGACAGTACTATGCAGCTGTCTTCATCGACCTGGCCAAGGCTTTCGACTCTGTCAATCGCCGTATTCTTATCGGCAGATTCAATAGCCTTGGTTTCTCAAATGACTGCCTCGCCTGGTTCACCAACTAATTCGCAGACAGGGTTCAGTGTGTCAAATCGGAGAGCCTGTTGTCCGGACCTCTGGCAGTCTCTATGGGGGTACCACAGGGTTCAATTCTCGGGCCTACTCTTTTCTCTGTAAATATCAACGATGTTGCTCTTGCTGTGGGTGATTCCCTGATCAACCTCTACGCAGACGACACCATTCTGTATACTGGCCCTTCTTTGGACACTGTGTTAACTAACCTCCAAACAAGCTTCAATGCCATACAAAACTCCTTCCGTGGCCTCCAACTGCTTTTAAACGCTAGCAAAACCAAATGCATGCTTTTCAACCGTTCGCTGCCCGCACCCGCCCACCCGACTAGCATCACTACTCTTCTGACCTAAAATACGTGGACAACTACAAATATCTAGGTGTCTGGCTAGACTGTAAACTCTCCTTCCAGACTCATATCAAACATCTCCAATCCAAACTCAAATCTAGAATCGGCTTTCTATTTCGCAACAAAGCCTCCTTCACTCACGCCACCAAACTTGCCCTAGTAAAACTGAGTATCCTACCGATCCTCGACTTCGGCGATGTCATCTACAAAATAGCTTCCAATACTCTACTCAGCAAACTGGATGTAGTCTATCACAGTGCCATCCGTTTTGTTACCAAAGCGCCTTATACCACCCACCACTGTGACCTGTATGCTCTAGTCGGCTGGCCCTTGCTACATATTCGTCGCCAGACCCACTGGCTCTAGGTCATCTATAAGTCTATGCTAGGTAAAGCTCCGCATTTTCTCAGCTTACTGGTCAAGATAACAACACCCATCCTAGCACGCGCTCCTGCAGGTATATCTCACTGGTCATGCCCAAAGCCAACACCTCTATGTCCGCCTTTCCTTCCAGTTCTTTGCTGCCAGTGACTGGAACGAATTGCAAAAATTGCTGAAGCTGGAGACTTACATTTCCCTCACTAACTTTAAACATCAGCTATCTGAGCAGCTAACCGATCGCTGCAGCTGTACATAGTCCATCTGTAAATAGCCCACCCAATCTACCTACCTCATCCCCATATTGTTTTTATTTACTTTGCTGCTCTTTTGCACACCAGTATCACTACTTACACACCATCATCTGCTCATCTATCACTCGAGTGTTAATCTGCTAAATTGCCATTACTTTGCTACTATGGCCTATTTATTGCTTTACCTCCTCATGCCATTTGCACATACTGTATATAGACTTTTTTTCTATTGTGTTATTGACTGTATGCTTGTTTATTCCATGTGTAACTCTGTGTTGTTGTTTCTGTCGCACTGCTTTGCTTTATCTTGGCCAGGTCGCATTTGTAAATGAGAACTTGCTCTCAACTAGTTTATCTGGTTAAATAAAGGTGAAATATATATATATTTAAAGACATACTCGGTATACAAATCCCAAAAGAAAGAAATGTTCTCACTCCAATACATTTTCATAGAAAGTTAGCAAACATATAGATAAGATCTTGCTACCATGGAAAGGAAAATGTCTATTTGTGGAAAAATCACCCCTGGTTAACTCTTTAGTCATATCACAGTTGACCTATTTGCTTATGGTTTCGCCTACACCTAGTGACCTGCTTTTTAAATTATATCAACAAAAAATATAAAATGTTATTTGGAATGGCAAGTCATATAAAATTAAAAGGGCCTATATATATACCGAATATGAATTCGGAGGGCAGAAATGCATTAGACCTCTCACTAAAGGCATCAGTCATACAAAAATGATTCTTAAATCCGAAATGGTTCTCCAGCAAATTAGTAAGAATGTCTCACCCCATGTTCAAGAATGTTCTTTTTCCCTTTATTCAGATTACAACTGCTAACTTTCAGTTATTTGAAAACAAAATAATCCCCAAAATATCGTTATTATTTAAACAAGCCTAAGAAAGTTGGTTGCAATTTCAATTTAATCCACCTGAAAAGACAGAACAAATAATACAACAAATATTGTGGTTAAACTCAAATATACGAATTTATAAAAAAAATATTTTAAAAATCTATAAAATGTTTAAAACATGTTTAATTTTTGTAAATTATATCATAAATAGGACTGGTGGAGTTATGTCATACATGCAGCTAACACAGACATATGGAAATGTCTGCTCTACCCAAAAGTACAAGCAACTAATTGCAGCATTACCACAAAAATGGAAGAGGCAAGTAAGAAGGGGAGGAAAGAAAGTAAGGAACTTGTATGTCGGCCCTGCATTAAAGACGGTTAAAGAAAATTGTGATAAATAAAATCATATACCAATTTCATTTAAGGACTAAAAAATTGACAGCTGTGCCATATAAATTGCTAAATAGTTGGGAAAGGATTTTCGATGTACCAATTCCATGGTACATAGATTATGAATTGACATGCAAAACAACGCCAGATTCCAGATTATTTAAATGATTATACAAAATTCTTGCAACCAAAACACTGTTATATATATGGCGGATACTATCTTCCCAGCTCTGCAGATTTTGCTGTGAGGGGGCAGAGTCATTAGATCATTTATTTTGGTACTGTCCATATGTAGCTCGTTTTTGGTCACAAGTCCAGGAATGGCTGAAGAATTGCAACATTTACCTAGAACTAACGCTGCAGATAGCAATACTGGGTGATTTGAAAGCCATAGTCAATCAATCAATAATATAATAATTATTTTAGCCAAAATGTTTATCTTTAATTTACAATCTATAGAAGCTATGAGAATAGAGGGGTTCAGTACTTTTGTGAAGCATCACAGCACAGTTGAAAAATGTATGGCCAATAGAAATCCAAATTGGATTGTGTTAAGAGATAGATGGGAGGGGTTGAATGGAGCCGAAGGGTGGGACTAATAACAAGATAACCAATGTAAAACATACGGGGTTTGTAAAATGTATATAGGTTCAGAAATGTTGTGAAATAGCACAGTTTCAAATGGAAATCAAACTGGATGGACATCAGAAATAGAGGAAGGACTAAAAACAAACAAAAAATAACTATTGTAAAATAGATTGTGTCTGTAAAATGTGTATAATATGTATAAACTGAAGGTAGAAGCTAAAGTGTTATTGTTTATTAGTTTTCTCCGTTTGGGGGAAGTGTGGTAGGGTTTGCAGGGAACAATAAAGGTATATTCTAAAAGAAATGTGTATATGTATGTGTATATGTATATGTATGTGTATGTATGTATATATGTGTATATGTATGAATGTTTATGTATGTATATATACTGTGTGTATATATACAGTTGAAGTCAGAAGTTTACATACACTTAGGTTGTAGTCATTAAAACTGTTTTTTCAACTACTCCACAAATTTCTTGTTAACAAACTATAGTTTTGGCTGACGGTGGGACATGCCTCGCATCTGCTCTGAGCACTGTTCACATTTGGTCAATAATGGCTGATTTGAGCCAGAATATATTCAACAGGTTTGAAAACGATCAGGACTCTCTGTAAATACCTATGTGCTTACACTTTACGGTCTGCGGCATTACGTTTTACTCAGGGTTTGCTCTGATTTATTCTGATTTGGAAAAATGCGCTGGGAAGGTGATTGGGAGCTGGTAGATCGGGCTAAAACGTGTATCGTTCGCCTGGCTTAATTGCAAGAGAGAAGTGTTAATTTGGCAAACACTTGCAATTTAATGAGCGTTAACTGTTTTGCAAAAAGGATCCCTATTTACAGACATCCTGTACTGGCCTAGTTTAGGCAAGGTATTTGTATTTGTATTTATTATGCATCCCCATTACTCTTCCTGAGGTTCAGCAAGAATTAAGGCAGTAATACACATTATAACACCCTTTTTAAACATTAAAATACATTTTACAACATATTTCATAATACATGTTAGCCAGCCTGACAGCTTAGTGGAGTCTGCCACAAGCACAGTCAATGTAGTCAGCTCAGATATGCCCATTGAGACCGTGTCTGTGCCTCAATCTAGGTTGAACAAAACAAAATATGGCGGTGTTCACCTTAGCAATCTCACTGTTATAAAGACCTCCTCCATTCCTGTCATTATTGAAAAATAGGGTTACTTTATGTTAGATCCCTCACTTCCAAGGCATCTTGATGTGATTGGCCTGACTGAATCATGGCTCAAGCCTTATGAATTTACTGTGTTAAATGAGGCCATCTCCTCCGGGTTACACTAGTGACCATATCCCCCACGCATCCCACAAAGGCGCAGTTGTTGCTAACATTTATGACAGCAAATTTCAATTTAGAAAAAAAAATGAATGCATCTTTTGATTTTCTAGTCATGAAATCTATGCAGCCTACTCAATCCCTTGTATAGCTACTGTTTACAGGCCTCCTGGGCCAGCGTTCCTCACTGAGTTCCCGGAATTGCTATTGGACGTTGTATTCATGGCAGATAATATTAACATTTTTGGTGACTTTAATATTCACATGGAAAAGTCCACAGACCCACTCCAAAAGGCTTTCGGAGCCATCATCGACTTAGTAGGTTTTGTCTAACATGTCTCCGGACCTACTCGTTGCCACTATAAGGGCACAAGGCGAGACCCAAATGCAGACACAGGAGGCAGATGGTTGAGCTCCAATATCTTTTACACCACCAACAGGATAGGCAAAAGGCTGGTCGGGGACAGGCGGGAGTTCATAAACCAGGTCAGAGTCCAAACAGGACAAGGGGACAGGCAGGCTCGGGGTCAGGACAGGAAGAGTGGTCAGACGGGCGGATTCGGCGTCAGGACAGGCAAGGGTCAAAACCAGGAGGACTAAGAAAAAAACAGAGACTGGGAAGAATAGGAGCTAGGAGAAACGCTGGTTGACTTGGCAAAACACGACGAACTGGAACAGAGAGACAGGAAACACAGGTGTAAATACACTGGGGACTAATTGGGAAAACAGGAGACACCTGGAGGTGGGTAGAGACAGTTACCAAGACAGGTGAATCAGATCAGGGCATGAGAGCCACAGTCATAACGTGGATCTAGTTTTGCCCGTCTAATAAATATTGTGGATCTAAATCGTTAACCACCTAAGTTGAGGATCGAAATGTAACCTTGCATAATACCCTAGATGCAGTCACACCCCTAAAAACAAAAAACATTAGTCACAAGAAATGTTATCACTGGTATACAGAAAATACCAGAGCCCTGAAGCAAGCTTCCAGAAAATTGGAACGGAAATTACGCTCCAGGACCTAGGATCATTGGAGACACTCAGTTTTTTAATCCTGTATCTCTTGACACATTCATGAAAAGAGGCATGGCCTCTAAACTGTCAAGACGCATACTGGAGCCTATTTCAACTAAACTACTGAAAGAGTTACTTCCTGTGCTTGGCCCTCCTATGTTGAACATAATAAATGGCTCCTTATCCACCGGATGTGTACCAAACATCACTAAGAGAGACAGTAATAAAGCCTCTCCTAAAAAAGCCAAACCTTGACCCAGAAAATTTAAAAAACGATCAGCCTATATTGAAACTCCCATTCCTCTCAAAAAATGTTTTTAAAGCTGTTGCGCAGCAACTCACTGCCTTCCTGAAGACAAAAAAATGTATACGAAACGCTTCAGTCTGGTTTTAGACCCCATCAGAGCACTGAGACTGCACTCGTGAAGGTGGTAAATTACCTTTTAGTGGCTTCAGACCAAGGCTCTGCATCTGTCTTCATGCTCGTAGACCTTAGTGCTACTTTTGATACCATCGATCACCACATTCTTTTGGAGAGATTAGAAACCCTAATTGGTCTACACGGACAAATTCTTGCCTGGTTTAGATCTTATCTGTCGGAAAGTTATCAGTTTGTCTCTATGGATGGTTTGTCCTCTGACAAATCAATTGTAAGCTTCGGCTTCCGTTTTAGGACCACTATTGCTTTCACAATATATTTTACCTCTTGGGGATGTCATTCGGAAACACAGTGTCAACTTTCACTACTATGCGGACGACACACATCTGTATATGAAACTTGGTGAAGCCCCAAAATTGCCTACCCTGGAAGCTTGTGTTTCAGGCATAAGGAAGTGGGTGGTGGCAAATGTTTAACTTTTAAACTCGGACTAAACAGAGATACTAGTTCTTGGTCCCAAGAAACAAAGAGATCTGCTTTTGGATCTGACAATTAATATTGATGGTTGTACAGTCTCAAATAAAACTGTGAATGACCTCGGCGTTACTCTGGACCCTTATCTCTCTTTTGACTAACATGTCAAGAATATTTCAAGGACAGCTTTTTTCCATTTTCATAACATTGCAAAAATCTAAAACTTTTTGTCCAAAAATTATGCAGAAAAGCTAATCCATGCATTTGTCACTTCAGGGTTAGACTACTGCAATGCTCTACTTTCCGGCTACTTGGATAAAGCACTAAATCAACTTCAGTTAGTTCAAAACAAGGCTGCTAGAATCCTGACTAGGATTTGATCATATTACTCCAGTGCTAGCCTCTCTACATTGGCTTCCTGTTAATGCTAGGGCTGATTTCAAGGTTTTACTGCTGACCTACAAAGCATTACATGGGCTTGCTCCTACCTATCTTTCCGATTTGGTCATGCTGTATATAACTACACTTACGCTAAGGTAACAAGACACAGGCCTCCTTATTGTCCTTAGAATTTGTAAGCAAACAGTTGGAGGCAGCGATTTCTCCTATACAGCTACATTTTTATGGAATGGTCTGCCTCTCCATGTGAGAGACGTAGACTCGGTCTCGACCTTCGAGTCTGTTTGAAAATCTATGGCAAGACATGAAAATGGTTGTCTAGCAATGATCAACAACCAATTTGACAGAGCTTGAATAATTTTTAAAATAATAATGGCAGTTTTAATTGCTGCCAACGGTGATTCTAACTTTTATTGATTCAGGGGTGTGAATACTTACAGTATGTAAATGAGATATGTCTGTATTTAATTTTCAATAAATTTGCCAAAAACTTTACAAACATGTTTTCACTTTGTCATTATGTGGTATTGTGTCTAGATGGGTGAGAGAAAAAAATATTTAATACATTTTGAATTCAGGCTATAACACAACAAAATGTGGAATAAGTCAAGTGGTATGGATACTTTCTGAAGGCACTATAAATCGAGTCGCCACTTAAATACTGAAACAGCTAAAAAGGTATGCGTTATCCTGCCAGATTCCCGCTTCCTTGTCATATATTTTAACAATTATTCTAGATCAAATCTCTATTACTGATTTCACAGATGGATTCAATGTTGTCCTTAGAAATATCCTAGACTCTGTTGCATCACTTTGAACAAAGAAATATAACCTAAAAGAACTATCCCCTGGTACACTGAAGTTACTAGAACCCTTAAAGAGGCCACTAGGAAACTAGAACGCATTTGGTGTAAGTGTCACGTCCTGACCTTAGAGAGCCGTTTTATTTCTCTATTTGGTTAGGTCAGGGTGTGATGTGGGGTGGGCTTTCTACATTTTTTTTCTGTTTCTTTATTTCTATGTTTTGACCGGGTATGGTTCTCAATCAGCGACAGCTGTCTATCGTTGTCTCTGATTGGGAATTATACTTAGGTAGCCCTTTTTCCCTCTTTTCAGTGTGGGTAGTTAACTTTGTTAGAGGCATCATAGCCCTGTTAAGCTTCACGGTCATTTTGTTATTGTTTTTTTTTTTGCAACATTCTAATAAAAAGGAATATGTACACTCACCACGCTGCACCTTGGTCCACTTCTTACGATGCCCGTGACAGTAAGACCAAGCTAGAGGTTTAAACAAGTCATCCGATCTCAATGATGAAAATAAGTATAATCCAAATTTGTATTCAATACAGTTACTGAAATTACCAAAAGCCATAGTGCTATAAATACTACCTACCCTTTACAATATATTAGCTCTGATTACATTACTTTCTTTACAGACAAGTTTGAGTTGATTAGAGATTTCTTTTAAATAATAACTTAAACTGCTGCCTTACCAATTAACCACTCATATGTATTTGACACGCCCATAATACACAAGCACCATGCCACCTTAGCTACTCTGGAATATTTTAGGCCAATCACACTAGGTGGACTGTCTAAAATTGTTGTGTCCTCCAAACTGTCCACTTGCTCATTAGAACCCATTCCCACTAAGCTACTTAAAGAGCTATTTCCAGTTCCTGTAACCACTTTCCTGAACATCATAAACTCATCCCTGTCCTCCGAACACTTTCAAAATGGTTGTAATTAAGCCTCTATTGAGGCTTTGAAAAGTTGCAGACCTATTTCAAACCTACCCTTCCTATCTAATATCAAATGTAAAAAATCAGTTGTCCAGCAGCTTACAGATGTTCTAAATATCCGTCCTTGAGTCCTATCAGTCTGGTTTTAGACGTCAACACAGCACTTAAACCACGCTTATAAAAGTCACAAAATACTTACTACTTGATTCCGATAATGGCCCCAGCTCTATACTCATGCTTCTCGATTTAAGCGGAGCATTTTATACTATTGACCATCATATTCTTCTCAGACAGCTAGAGACAAATGTTTCGCTCTTACCTGTCAGACAGACTCCAATTCATTCATTTAGACAATGAATCCTCGTCCTTTACTCGTGTCAAATTTTGAGTCTCTCAAGGGTCGGTTTTGGGACCGTTCTTGTTTTCATTGTATATGCTATCCTTAGGAGATATAATTCGTAAACACAACATTTATTTGAATTGCTATGCTGATGATACTCAGCTTTGTCTGTCAATGAGATGTGCGGACAACACAGATATCTCACTAAGAGGTCTGTATTGCAGACATAAAAGAGTGGATGACTGCAAACTTGCTTCTTATAAATTCATTTTAAAAAGCAATGATAATATTCGGCCCCAAAAAACATGGCAGTATGTGATGGAAATTTCATACGTGCTTTTCTCACATAACTAATTTATGTGTTCTATCCATGTGCTGTTCTAATAACCAATTTCTGTGTTCATGCAAGTGAACGAATTCTCACTTTTCAGTAGCTGCAATCTGGCACTACACCCAGACCTTGTTTTGAGAATGAAAGATATCTCAGTTTCAAGGTCTCAGCTTAGAGAGAAAAAGCCTTGTGAGGTATTGGTCGGTCACATGAATGAAACAAAACGGTAATGATTAATTCATTATGCTAAATCATGCAAATATAACTTGTCTGTGTATAGTTGTATGTAAGACAACTGCTGGGACTGCACATGGAGAGCTCCTGATTGACATGTGTACTATGGTGCATTGAGTTGGTTGGACTTTTGAGTGTCGCTGTGTAAGAATTTCCACAACAAGCGTACTATCAAATTCCATTGTTAAAATATGCGTCTCTATTATTGTAGCAAAACAATCTGTCAAAGACCTTGGTGTAACACTTGACTATGACCTCTCCTTCAAAAACATCATAAAGAACACTACCAAATAAGTCATTTTTCATCGAAGGAATTTAGCAAAAATCTGAAACGTCCTTTTATTTACTGTTTCAGAAAAATACACACGGGTTTGAAAAGACAATTTTATTCCTCAAAAATGTCATGACTCTCTCTCCTGGGTGAGGATCAAAAGGACCCATCAGCTAGGCCAATGGCTGACCGATAGCCAAACTCTCACTCTCTCCTGGGGGAGTTGTCCCGATTTTGTGACTTAACAACTAGATCATAAATACCTGGCAGAAACTCTCTATTTGGCTCTGCAGTATTGAGAAAGTAATTTGATGTGTGTAGAGAGAGACTTTGCCAAAACTCCAACCTCCAAAAGTGGATAATTGAACAATATTTCTAACATAAAGAATGTGGGAAATGGTTGGTGGGGATGAAACAATAATCATGTCATATCATTTCTTATTTTGTGATGTCATTAACTTCTCTAGGGTAGGGGGCAGCATTCGGAATTTTGGATGAAAAGCATGCCCAAATTAAACAGCCTACTATTCGGGCCCAGAATATATGATATGCATATAACTGGTAGAAAACACTCTAAAGTTTCCAAAACTGTTAAAATAGTGTCTGAGTATAACAGAACTGATTTGGCAGGCGAAAACCTGAGAAAAATCCATTCCGGAAGTAGTTTTTGGGGGGTTTTGTAGTTTTCTATTCAATGCCATTACAGTATCCATTGACTTAGGCCTCAAATTGCAGTTCCTATGCCTTCCTATGCCTTCCACTGTCAACCGTCTTTAGAAATTGTTTCAGGCTTGCATTCTGATAAATGAGGGAGTAAGACCAGTCTGAATGAGTGGATACACATGTGTCACAGAGCTTTTTCATGCACAATCCCGAGAGAGTGCCTTTCTTGTTTACCTTTTATATTGACAACGTTATTGTCCGGTTGAAACAAGAAGTTCATCTTTAAGGATGGTAAAACAAGATAACTGTAACTCTGAAGATGTACACATTCTAGTTTGCATGAGACTGTTGTATGAAATAAATGACTAAGTATAAGAATACTTTTGTGAAGATAAAATGTGATTTTAGACTTCTAAATCAGATAATTGTTTTTCATATAAAATTTTGCCAAGTCAGTAACCACACCCATGTGAGCACAGACTTCGTGTCAACTTGATGGAACGTCCCCTTTTTACCCAAGCTTAAAAAAGAACTCTTAACCAAATTTACATTAGACCAAAACATGCTTGGTTGCTGCCGGTGTGTAAAGTGGTCCTAGCTGTACACTGAATAATCAACCATTGAGACCAGTCTACGTGCAGCGCGAGCTGAATACGTAACAAATGGTTTAAAAGGACCAGAAAATGGTAAGACCCTCTGAAACTCTCGACGAGTGAAGAAGATGAAGACTACACCGGAACAGTCACAGTCTGCAGCTGTTTAAGTGCTGTAGTCTAGGAAACTCGACCGAAGACGAGAGGGAAAGAACATTTCCATCTCACCACCGTGTGGTACATCTGATATCCATTCTAACGAACACTCCAAAACAAAATAAGCCTACAACTACAAAGGACATTGTGTCTTGCATCCCTCGAACTACTCGCAATAGACGGACGAGTGGTTTCAACAGAGAGACGAGAGAGAAAGACTATCATAAATATATGTTGCATTTCTAAATCCGAATGAGCGGTTGTTAGGGTGCTAAATATTCATATTTACGGTGAGCATAGTTTCCAAATGTTGTTAGGATAAGCCCACTCTCTTTGTCTTTCCCGCTCTTTCTGTCCCTACCCCCTTTTCCATTGTGTAACAAGCCATCATACTGGGTTAGTCCACTAGGGACTGTATTTCATTGCATTATGATAGTAATCAATAATCTATACTGTGTGTGTGTTTATGTATTTCTGTGTGATTATTTAGTTAGTTAATAAATAAAAAGGTAAGCCAATTTGTGTATCGCTGAATCATCACTTAGGTTAGGGTTTGTGAAGATTTATGAGGTCAACGACGTTCAGAATGAGACTGATGAGGTAATAATAAATGAATAACTGACTGTTATCTATAGATATGTACATATCTTATAAGAGGTTAATTCGGGAGATAGTAACTTGTTAAATAAGTTTTCCCGTGGTGCCTCAAGTTACTAATGAGTTAACTTCTTTGGGACTGTGAGGCAGTATTGAGTAGCTTGGATAAAAAGGTGCCCAGAGTAAACTGCCTGCTATTCAGGCCCAAAAGCTAGAATATGCATATAATTAGTAGATTTGTATAGAAAACACTCTGAAGTTTATACAACTGTTTGAATGATGTCTGTGAGTATAACATAACTCATTTGGCAGGGAAAAACCTGAGACAAAATCCATCCAGGAAGTGGGAAATCTGAGGTTTGTAGGTTTTCAAGTCTTTGCCTATCCAAGATACAGTGTAAATTTAGTCCGATTGCACTTCCTAGGGCTTACACTAGATGTCAACAGTCTTTAGAACCTTGTTTCAGGCTTCTACTGTGAAGAGGGAGCGAATAAGAGCTGTTTGAGTCAGGGGTCTGGCAGAATGCCATGAGCTAAATCATGCGCGCGGAAGTGAGAGCTAGCTGCGTTCCTTTTCATTTCTAAAGACAAAGGAATTGTCCGGTTGAAACATTATTGAAGATTTATGATAAAAACATCCAAAAGATTGATTCTATACATCGTTTGACATGTTTCTACGAACTGTAATATAACTTTTTTGACTTTTCGTCTGGTCTAATTGTGCCTGCGCCTCATGAATTTGGATTTGTGAACTAAACGCGCAAACAAAAAGGAGGTATTTGAACGTAAATGATGGACTTTATCGAACAAAACAAACATTTATTGTGGAACTGGGATTGCTGGAAGTGCAGTCCGATGAAGATCATCAAAGGTAAGTGAATATTTATAATGCTATTTCTGACTTCTGTTGACTCCACCACATGGTGGGTATCTGTATGGGTTGTTTCGGTGCCTGAGCGCTGTACTTACATGGTGTGCTTTTTCCGTAAAGCTTTTTTGAAATCTGACACAGTGGTTGCATTAAGGAGAAGTATATCTTTAATTCCATGCATAACACTTGTATTTTCATCAACATTTATGATGAGTACTTCTGTAAATTGATGTGGCTCTCTGCAAAATCACCGGATGTTTTGGAAGCAAAACATTACTGAACATAACGCGCCAATGTAAACTGAGATTTTTGGATATAAATATGAACTTTATCGAACAAAACATACATGTATTGTGTAACATGAAGTCCTATGACTGTCATCTGATGAAGGTCATCAAAGGTTAGTAATTAATTTTATGAATATTTCTGCTTTTTGTCACCTGACCTTGTCAGCCAATCAGAGGCCCACCTGGGGTAAGAGAACTACAAGGCTGACCACAGCTCCAGGCTGACCCCAAGTTCTTTAAACTCATGGGCTCCCCACCAACACACCAGGTGGACAGTCCTCCACTCTGGACTTCCTAACTGTGTGTTAGTGCATGAATTACCATGTAAATGGACTTTGTTGGGGTTCATGTGTGTAATAATACACACTCTCTATTTCTGTCCTATGACAGGAAACCACTTCCACTGGGTTCCCTCCTACTTCCTGTTTGCTGTGTGTGCCTGTCTTAAGTGTGGCAATAAACGTGTATTCTGTATATCTGTCTCCTACTGGTCATTACCAAGCCTTATAACTGAGACGCCAGGACAGTTGTACCTATATCTAAACTGGCACCTCTTTCGAGACCACTACCAGTTGGTGGTGTTCTATTTTAATACTACTTTTTCTAAATTTACTATAAAACATTCTATTTTCGCACACCCAAAATCCCTACTATTTAGAACGCAAGTACGGGTTTTCGGACACGGCCAAAGTCCATAGGCCTATAACTGGTTGACTCACTTGAGGATCTGTGGACTGGCAAAGGATAGCAGGTCCGTTATGAGCTTGAAGATAGCTGATTCCCACAGGACCCCTTTAAATGTGGTAGCGATGGTGGGGATGAGCCACGACTTGGGGTAGTCCTCCTTCTCTTCTTTCTTCTTCTTCTTCTTCTCCTCCTTCTTCTTCTCCTTTTTATCCCATTTTTCCTCCTAGTACAGTGAAATAGATCAATCAGTACTGTTTCAGAGAAAGTTGAGGTATTCAGGTAACTCAGCCTATTTAAACGGTTATGGCAGACTAAAATAAAATAAAAATCACGGCCATTGTCCATAATTGTCAGTTACATGATTATACAATGCACGTGCCAACCCTATTCAGAGCTGGAAAGTAGTGAAAATAAATAAATGTTTGTGGTATAAAATATTAATATAAGAACATTTATTGAAATTAACATATACACACCATCTTATGTAATGAAATAGGTCTAAGGTAAGATCTCTGTATAAATATCTTTCTACCTTGGTAGCTTGAGTCCATAGAGCCATTAGAAATGTTCTCCTTTTAGTAAGTATAAAAGCTGATCATTGTTCACAAAGCTGGAGTATTTGTCACGGAGTGTTTGGGGGAAAACATTTGTTTTATACTGATACTGCTCACCTTGCACGATATGAGCCAAATAGAAAGTGATTGACTGTGTGAGAGACCAAACTAAATAAATCCCCTTTTCTGTGTGTGTTTTTTAACGTGTTTTTTTGTGTGTTATTTATTTTGTGTATGTTTGTGTGTGTGCGCACGTGCATGTTTGAATATTTTTACGAGTGTGGGTTGCTCTCACCATCATCAGCACATCCTGGCTGACCCGCTTCCCCAGCCTATTCTGATGCCCGTTTTGGAGGCCCTCTCCCTGGCCTTTGCTTGCCTTCTCCTTCCCTCTCTTCCTCATTTTGGTCTGAAGCCTGGTTCTGGCTGCTTTCAGCTCTGTCTGCATGGTCTGCTGGAAACGCTGACTGATCTGGAGAGTACTCTCTGCCTCACTTAGCTCCCACAGGTCCTTCTGGACCAGAGGGCGCTTGAAACCATTTAGCACCATGCTGAAGGAGGTAGGAAGGGAGAGAGAGTGAAAAAGAGAGTCAAACCCAGATCCTTAATAAAGACCCAGACCAAGACCAGAACCCTTGAGATCCAGATCTACATCCAGACCCAATCTCTTGTGAGCCAGACTTACAGACTGAAAGACATGTTTTGAAGACAGTGAGGAAAATCCGCGATACTATACCTGTTGAACCAATTGAAAGTGATTCTGCTGAGAAATGCGGCTCCAACCTCTGGGTTCTAAAACACACACAACAAGACAGAGTGAGCCAATTCTTAGGCAAAACAATATCTTTAGAATAACTTTATTCATATACGTTGTTGAAATGCTCTTTTCCAGTATATCGACCTGAGTAGTCAGTATGGGTAAACAATGTAAAACAATTGACAATAATATCTGGCAACTGTTCAGCACGTAGGTAGGTACCTTTTTGACTAGATCCTCTGCTTCCCGGGGGACATCTGCGAAGGCAGACAGGATGAGGGCGATCAACTCCAGCCCGAAGGAGATGTAGAAGAGACAGAAACGAGGGAGGTCTGGGATCTCTCCCTGGAGAGAGAGGGGGGGATGCATATAGAGAAGGAGTCAGAGGCTGATGTCCAAACGCGCCGACAGGCATGGCAGCTCTACTTCTAGCTCCTGAGCAACTTTGCTGTAATTGTGTTTTGAATTGTTAGATACTACTGCACTGTTGGAGCTAGGAACACAAGCATTTCACTACACCCGCAATAACATCTGCAAAAAAAATGTATATGTGACCAATAACATTTTATTTGAAGTAGACAGCCCTCGGCCCTCAACCCTCAGCCCTTGAATGATGTTTTACATCCTCACATCTGAGTGAACCTTCAAATGTCCTTGCCCAAGCGAGGGAGAATGATGATCTGATAGTCAACGTACTTAGTTGAAAGCTTGGAAGTTGTGCCTAATAAGAACCAACCTCAAGCAATTTATGCACCTAGCAAGCTAATGCAGCACTCTTGTCAGGTTTATCATTTGGTTATTTATTCCAATACATTATAGAATTTCCAAAAATATGTTTAGGTAGATAGCTAGCTACGTTTTATAGACTCCTTGCTATGAGTCTGAGCCACTTTGAACATCATATTCCCATTTGCCACCACTAAAATGAATGTAATCTATACATATTTATTTGCTAGCTAGCATGCAAGCGTAATAATGTTCTCTCACATGCCGACTAATGAAGTCAGGTTGATTCAATTTGACACTTTGCGGCCGCCGGAGTTTGACATGTGACTACAGTTTTCATTGACTTGTGGGCCATAACAACCCCAATAAGTGATCAAAGTTGTTCAATTGCTCCCTGAAGCTAAATCGAGGACCGAGGGGGTAACTTTTGTGAATTGGACCACCACTTAAGACGGGAATCAAACTGCATTTGGTTTCGATGTGGATTCCTCCAAGAGAAAGTGGCTAGCGCGAGGGTTGAGGGGGTAAAAATTACGCGATTGGACCACTGCCAGAGAGAAAGAACATGAGCATTAAACACCCTGGCTGTACTTAAGTGATCTTTTTCTGTATCATATAAAGTGAACACAAGTTAGTCATTTGTTTATAATTTGCTCAGAGGGTTGATATAGAAGGAGTCAAATAGAGTGAAAGAGAACATGAATCATCCTGACTGTATGTACCACCTAAAGTAAACATAAATATAATATTTTATTTTATTTTAAACACTCCCACTTGTCTTTTCCGACTAGCACTGACTTTGCTGATAACTACTTTATTGATGAAAAATGTGACTATATGACTATGATATGTGGTTGTCTGACCTGACTGTCTTAAGGTGAATGCTGTAAGTCACTCTGGATAAGAGTGTCTGCTAAATGACTCAAATGTAAATTTAATCATCTGTCATTGCTTCCCCTTTCCCTCCTTCCCTTCAGCCCTCCCTCCCTCCCTCTGTACCATTCTGAGGGCCTCTCGTAGCAGGGTCTGGAAGGGGAAGACATCACAGACCACCAGGATCAGCCAGAAGAGGAACAGAGTAGTAGAGTCCACCGCTCCCTCTCTCCTCCTCATTCCCTCCTGACAGAGTATCAGCAGGATCTAAAGGGGAATACAATAATACAGTCTTTTATTTAGCAAACAGCCACAGTGGGAAAAAAAGACACAAGGAAAACCACAACGAATCACAACCGAATAGAAACTAGATACACTGTCACATCTATACACTGTGGTACGAACAACACAAAATGTTTGTGTCTGTCCCAATTTTTTTCAACTTCAGTTAATACATAAATAGATCAATGAAAAGGTTTACCCATGAGACAGCGAACAGAATGGGGTTGGCATAGAAAACCCAAGGGTTTTTCTCTGTCGCAGTGGTGTCTCTGGTTGGACCATAGTCCTCTCCTAACGTCACAGCTAGACCTGCTATGGCGGTCAGGAACAACAGGCCAACCACAATCTGGGGATGAGGGAGAGGTGGGAAGGAGGGCGAGATAGTGACAGATGAAGCGATGCAGAAATAATCTCTGTTACTTGCTTGAAGAAAGATTCAGGGTCAATGTCACAGAGATAAATAAAATACCTCACTTGAATGTGCTGATAAGTCCCAGAGTAGGCTTAATTTGAGTTTGTAAACGGTGAATAGAGTTAACCTGTTTACAGAAGTCTGAGGGGGCAACGTCGTAATGAAGTCATGGCAATGACATCATTACAACTTTTATTACATCATGGTCAGGTTTTATACTGGTTGAGTAAGGACGTTTTCTTAACGTATTTTTAGTAACCCAAAAAGTATGTCTTTGTCAGGTTGTAATCTGTGTATCTGACCAAAAAACTACCCAAATATGAAATATTTACAATGTCTGTATGCCTTTACCGGTTTGTAATCAGAAACCAGTTTGTTGCACTCTGGTTGTACAGTGGGGCAAAAAAGTATTTAGTCAGCCACCAATTGTGCAAGTTCTCTCACTTAAAAGGATGAGAGAGGCCTGTAATTTTCATCATAGGTACACTTCAACTATGACTGACAAAATGAGAAAAAAAATCCTGAAAATCACATTGTAGGATTTTTAATGAATTTATTTGCAAATTATGGTGGAAAATAAGTATTTGGTCACCTACAAACAAGCAAGATTTCTGGCTCTCACAGACCTGTAACTTCTTCTTTAAGAGGTTCCTCTGTCCTCCACTCGTTACCTATATTAATGGCACCTGTTTGAACTTGTTATGGGTATAAAAGACACCTGTCCACAACCTCAAACAGTCACACTCCAAACTCCACTATGGCCAAGACCAAAGAACTGTCAAAGGACACCAGAAACAAAAGTGTAGACCTGCACCAGGCTGGGAAGACTGAATCTGCAATCGGTAAGCAGCTTGGTTTGAAGAAATCAACTGAGGGAGCAATTATTAGGAAATGGAAGACGTACAAGACCACTGATAATCTTCCTCGATCTGGGGCTCCACGCAAGATCTCACCCCGTGGGGTCAAAATGATCACAAGAACAGTGAGCAAAAATCCCAGAACCACAAGGGGGGACCAAGTGAATGACCTGCAGAGAGCTGGGACCAAAGTAACAAAGCCTACCATCAGTAACACACTACGCCGCCAGGGACTCAAATCCTGCAGTGCCAGACGTGTCCCCCTGCTTAAGCCAGTACATGTCCAGGCCCGTCTGAAGTTTGCTAGAGAGCATTTGGATGATCCAGAAGAAGATTGGGAGAATGTCATATGGTCAGATGAAACCAAAATATAACTTTTTGGTAAAAACTCAACTCGTTGTGTTTGGAGGACAAAGAATGCTGAGTTGCATCCAAAGAACACCATACCTACTGTGAAGTATGGGGGTGGAAACATCATGCTTTGGTGCTGTTTTTCTGCAAAGGGACCAGGATGACTGATCCGTGTAAAGGAAAGAATGAATGGGGCCGTGTATCGTGAGATTTTGAGTGAAAACCTTCCATCAGCAAGGGCATTGAAGATGAAACGTGGCTGGGTCTTTCAGCATGACAATGATCCCAAACACACCGCTCGGGCAACGTAAGAAGCATTTCAAGGTCCTGGAGTGGCCTAGCCAGTCTCCAGATCTCAACCCCATAGAAAATCTTTGGAGGGAGTTGAAAGTCCGAGTTGCCCAGCAACAGCCCCAAAACATCACTGCTCTAGAGGAAATCTGCATGGAGGAATGGGCCAAAATACCAGCAACAGTGTGTGAAAACCTTGTGAAGACTTACAGAAAACGTTTGACCTCTGTCATTGCCAAAAAAGGGTATATAACAAAGTATTGAGAAACTTTTGTTATTGACCAAATACTTATTTCCCACCATAATTTGCAAATCAATTCATTAAAAATCCTACAATGTGATTTTCTGGATTTTTTTCTTCTCATTTTCTCTGTCATAGTTTAAGTGTACCTATGATGAAAATTACAGGCCTCTCTCATCTTTTTAAGTGGGAGAACTTGCATAATTGGTGACTGACTAAATACTTTTTTGCCCCACTGTATGTCTTCACGACCAGAAAAGTAGAGATTACAAACAGAAAATAACAATGGGGGTGCCACAGGGTTCAATTCTCGGGCCGACTCTTTTCTCTGTATATATCAATGATGTTGCTCTTGCTGCGGGCGATTCCCTGATCCACCTCTACGCAGACGACACCATTCTATATACTTTCGGCCCGTCATTGGACACTGTCCTATCTAACCTCCAAACGAGCTTCAATGCCATACAGCACTCCTTCCGTGGCCTCCAACTGCTCTTAAACGCAAGTAAAACCAAATGCATGCTTTTCAACCGATCGCTGCCTGCACCCGCATGCCCGACTAGCATCACCACCCTGGATGGTTCCGACCTTGAATATGTGGACATCTATAAGTACCTAGGTGTCTGGCTAGACTGCAAACTCTCCTTCCAGACTCACATCAAACATCTCCAATCGAAAATCAAATCAAGTCGGCTTTCTTTTCCGCAACAAAGCCTCCTTCACCCACGCCGCCAAGCTTACCCTAGTAAAACTGACTATCCTACCGATCCTCGACTTCGGCGATGTCATCTACAAAATGGCTTCCAACACTCTACTCAGCAAACTGGATGCAGTCTATCACAGTGCCATCCGTTTTGTCACCAAAGCACCTTATACCACCCACCACTGCGACTTGTATGCTCTAGTCGGCTGGCCCTCGCTACATATTCGTCGCCAGACCCACTGGCTCCAGGTCATCTACAAGTCCATGCTAGGTAAAGCTCCGCCTTATCTCAGTTCACTGGTCACGATGGCAACACCCATCCGTAGCACGCGCTCCAGCAGGTGTATCTCACTGATCATCCCTAAAGCCAACACCTCATTTGGCCGCCTTTCGTTCCAGTACTCTGCTGCCTGTGACTGGAACGAATTGCAAAAATCGCTGAAGTTGGAGACTTTTATCTCCCTCACCAACTTCAAACATCAGCTATCCGAGCAGCTAACCGATCGCTGCAGCTGTACATAGTCTATTGGTAAATAGCCCACCCATTTTCACCTACCTCATTCCCATACTGTTTTTATACTGTTTTAAAAAATAAAATAAAAATTACTTTTCTGCTCTTTTGCACACCAATATCTCTACCTGTACATGACCATCTGATCATTTATCACTCCAGTGTTAATCTGCAAAATTGTATTATTTGCCTACCTCCTCATGCCTTTTGCACACATTGTATATAGACTGCCCATTTTTTTTTCTACTGTGTTATTGACTTGTTAATTGTTTACTCCATGTGTAACTCTGTGTTGTCTGTTCACACTGCTATGCTTTATCTTGGCCAGGTCGCAGTTGCAAATGAGAACTTGTTCTCAACTAGCCTACCTGGTTAAATAAAGGTGAAATAAAAATAAAAAATGTGCCAAATGTTGCCCAGCGGGGCATATCGTGGACAGGGGCTTTGTTTACCTGTTTACAGAGGTATAATTTGGACAGGTGTTTAGTGGGGGTGGCCTTCCTGCAGAGCACTGCTATGTGCCAGGGGGCACAAAGCCACAGGAAGCCCAGCGGAGCCCACACCAACACGGTCTGCTCCACACACACTGGCAGGTCTGGGTCCTCACGCTGCAGGAACGACGAGTTCTAACAGAGAGAAACACACATTTTTCATAGTGTCTCACACACACACGCTTGTATGCATGCAGACACACACACGCACAAATACGCACACACACACACAGGTCCAAACTCACCTATGTACTGACCCAAAAGCACTAAGCCTTCCCTCCAACTCCCTGATGATCAATTTAATCAAATATGACTCATAGGTCATTAAATATGAAGGCCAAAGAGGCATGAACCCCACCTGGAGGGAATGTGTGTGTGTGTGTGTGTGTGTGTGTGTGTGTGTGTGTGTGTGTGTGTGTGTGTGTGTGTGTGTGTGTGTGTGTGTGTGTGTGTGTGTGTGTGTGTGTGTGTGTGTGTGTGTGTGTGTGTGTGAGTGAGTGAGAGAGACAGATACAGAGGGTGGCTGTGTAATTGTGTTTTTACAAGCCATGTTTGGGCTTATGTGTTTGTGGACATGTTCCAGGTGGCTTCTGAAGAGGCTGTGGTTGCCACTTTACAGAACTGGGATCTGAGTGCCACTGACTCCATGCTGTTGAAGATGAAGGCAGAGGAACAGTGGAGGGTGGAGGAAGAGGAAAAGCAGAACGCGCGCGCACGATAAGATGAGCTGTAAGATTCCCACAAGCCTCTCTGGTTTAATAACTCCAGATATGGTCCAGAGCAGGTCATAGTGTCAGACAGCTCGACGCACAGCTCGACACACACACAAACTGATTAAATGTTTTAAACTTTCAAATTAATTATATATAGCCATTGATTCTTAAAGAATGTAACTTATAAAGGCCTCATGAGCTTAGTTCAACTGTCTAACCCCATCAGAACCCAAAATATAAGCTTATTTTACCCCACTGTTTGTAAACAATGTAATTGTAAATTGTAGAATTTGGCAGTACGTCCAACCGGCCTCAGAAACGCAGACCACGTGTAACCACGCCAGCCCAGGACTTTCACATCTGGCTTCTACACCTGCGGGATCATCTGGAACCAGCCACCCAGACAGCTGATGATACTGTGGGTTTGCACAACCAAATAATTTATGCACAACCTGTCAGATACAGTCGCAGGAAAGCTCATCCGCGTGCTCGTCGTCCTCACCTAGGTCTTGACCTGACTGCAGTTCGGGGTCATAACCGACTTCAGTGGGCAAATGCTCACCTTCGATGGCCACTGGCACGCTGGAGAAGTGTGCTCTTCATCCCGGTTTCAACTATGGCATCGTTTGGGCTAGCAGTTTGCTGATGTCAACGTTGTGAACAGAGCGGTGGGGTTACGGTAAGGGCAGGCATAAGCTACGGATAACGAACACAATTGGATTTTATTGATGCCAATTTGAATGTACAGAGATACTGTGACGAGATCCTGAGGCCCATTGTCGTGACATTCATCCACCTCCATCACCTCATGTTTCAGCATGATAATGCACGGCCCCATGTCGCAAGGATCTGTACACAATAGCTGGAAGCTGAAAATGTCTCAGTTCTTCCATGGCCTGCGTACTCACCAGACATGTCACCCATTGAGCATGTTTGGGATGCTCTGAATCGACGTGTACGACAGCGTGTTCCAGTTCCCGCTAATATCCAGAAACTTCGCACAACCATTGAAGAGTGGGACAACATTCCATAGGCCACAATCAACAGCCTGATCAACTCTATGCAAAGGAGGTGTGTCGCGCCGCATGAGGCAAATGGTGGTGAAACTAGATACTGACTGGTTTTCTGATCCACGCCCTTTTTTTATTTACCTGTGACCAACAGATGCATATCTGTATCCCCAGTCATGTGAAATCCATAGATTAGGGCATATTTATTTATTTCAATTGACTGATGGCCTTATATGAACTGTAACTCAGTAAAACCTTTGAAATTGCTGCGTGTTGTGTTTATATTTGTGTTCAGTGGTAGTACTTTTAAGTGTGGTATCAATGGGTACTTTCTGGTACTACTTCAAATAATTAATCGCTATTTATCGCTAAATGATTTATGGTGAGAGAAAGAGACTGCACTCTGAATTACTAGCAATAGCATGTACCAAGTCTAAAGAGCTGAGTCAAGATGACAACAGTGTCATAACAACCCAGTCACGTTTTCACTCAATGAGCTCTCTCCCTGCCCTGACCATGTCCATGGTGAGATAAGAACATTAGCGTGATCTAAATAAAGAAAACTGTTACGACAAAAGCCACAATTACTAAAGGATACACTAAAGAGCACATTAAAGAGCTAACCTCACATTAGAATCCTTTATAATCAAAAATAGATCATGCTTTTAGAGTGAAAAAATACAAGAAGGCTCAAATGAACTTATCAATGTCTTGAAAATACTCTGCGATTCATCTTGAGATTCATCTTGGAATAACTTTAAATGTGGTCTTTACATAAATGTTTGGTTAGGTAAAAAAAAAAAAATGCAGTAACCCACCAAATGGCTTTGAAAATGTTTTAGTAACCTACAGTACTAAACAAACAGAGGCCAATGTCCTCCTGATACAGACAAAACAATCATCCCCGTAGGTTCTCTGAAGGTTAACTGGGAGTTATTTAAGATTTAAAGATAATTAAATATTTTTAGGACAATGGATTTTTTTGAAGCAAACTTTCGCTGCGCTACCAAGAGTCTTTTCATCTTCGGTTGGCACCACTACTAGCTTGAAAGCAAGGTTATGAGAGCATTTTTCTCTGGTAGTTCTACTCACCCAGAAGATGGATCCACAGTACTTCTCCAGAGCTTCAGCCGTCATTGTGTCCCCGGAGTCAGCTCTGGTCAGGAAGACACGACAGGACAATAACACACACACTCCTCACACTCCACAGGCTCAGCTCCGATCAAGGCTAGTCTCTCTGGCCTTTCTGCTTCAACAAAAGTAGAAAACAAGCACACGCTCCAGAGGTTCCCCTCCAATCAGAAGATGGGACACTATTGGTTGAGTCTTCTGAATTGCTCCACTCCGTCAACAGCAGAACACACAAACACACTCCGCAGATACAATTTGCTCACATACACCGAGATAATCGCAGGACGTGACTCAGCAGGCCTTTGAGCTTTGAAGCTCTTTAATGGACAAGAGATCTTACGGTCTCCTCACACACACACACACACACACACACACACACACACACACACACACACACACACACACACACACACACACACACACACCAGGCACAGGCCAGGGTTGTATTGGTAGTGTAAAGAGAGGTTAATGCTTAACTCCGACCCTGACTGAAGAGATCATTCCCTTTTTAGGGCTTCTTCTCCCTCTACTGCAAATGTAATAAAGTCATTGGCAACGTGTCTGAACATTCACACACAGAACACACGCACACATAAACAAATGTCTCCCGAGGGGTGTGTGAGCGCACCCCAGTCCGAAACACAACCAATCCAACCTCTTCCTGTGAAGATCCAGCCCGCTACGAGGCCCGCTGCCGCTTCTCTTCACTCGTAACAGGCCTGACTAAAGTCCAGAGTTTGAGTTTGTGAGAAGACAGAGAGAGAGAGAGAGAGAGAGAGAGAGAGAGAGAGAGAGAGAGAGAGAGAGAAAGGAGAAGACCCAAGCTTGTATAAAGACCTCCCACCCTTCCTCTCTCATTCCATTGTGAGTGTTTGGGGCTGAGTTTTGTATACACCAGAAATATTCCCTCAGAAGAGGAAGTGGGGAGGGAGGGAGGGTAAGAGGAGAGGATGGGCCTCTTTAAGTCTCTTATTTTCTCCTCTGCCAAACATGGCCCCTCACTCTCTTTTTTTCTCCCGTTTTACTTACTTTCCTTCTGCTCATACCTATTCCTCCGTGTTTATGTAATGTCCGATAAACATCACAGGATAAGTGATTTGCATCATTAGATGGGAGGGGAGCTAACTGAGTGTAGCCTGAAAAACACGTGTCAGACACAATTTGCTTTGATAGTCTGTGGCTGAACGAAAGCCAAAGAGAGGGAGGGATGGGGAGAACTGTGAAGAGCTTGAGTGTTGTCCAACTGGGTACCATTGTGCCCAGTCAAACCCAGTGAGACACACACCCATAAACACAACACACACACGCATACTATCACACACACATACACATACACCCATATGAACACACATACACACATACGAACACACAAGATGGCGCCGACAGAGATGGTCGCCCCGCTTCAAGTCCTTAGGAAACTTTTTTTATGTATTATTTCTTACATTGTTACCCCAAGAAATCTTAAGTCTTATTACATACAGCCAGGAAGAACTATTGGATATTAGAGAGACGTCAACTTGCCAACATTACGACCAGGAATACGACTTTCCCAAAGTGGATCCTCTGTTTGGACCACCATCCAAGACAATGGATCTAATCCCAGAAGCTGACCCAAAAAAACGGTGCCGCAAAAGGGGCAGACGGAGCGGCCTCCTGGTCAGGCTCCGTAGACGTGCACATTGCCCACTGCTCCCGAGTATACTACTCGCCAATGTCCAGTCTCTTGACAACAAGGTAGATTAAATTTGAGCAAGGGTTGCCTTCCAGAGAGATTGTAACATTCTCTGTTTCACGGAAACATGCTTCTCTCGGGATATGTTGTCAGAATTGGTTCAGCCACCGGGCCGACAGAGATAAACACCTTTCTGGGAAGAGGAAGGGCGGGGTGTATTCTTCATGATTAACGACTCATGGTGTAATCATAACAACATACAGGAACTCAAGACCTTCTGCTCACCCGACCTAGAATTCCTTACAATCATATTACCTCACAAGAGAATTCTCTTCAGTTACCGTCACAGCTGTGTACATTCCCTCTCAAGCAGACACTAAGACGGCCCTCAAGTAACTTCACTATGTAAACTGGAAACCATATATCCTGAGGCTGCGTTTATTGTATCTGGGGATTTTAACAAAGCAAATTTGAGAACAAGGCTACCTAAATTCTATCAGCATATTGATTGCACTACACGCGGGGGTAATACATTCTTTCACTGCTACTCTAACTTCCGTGATGCATACAAATCCCTCCCCCGCCCTCCCTTCAGCAAATCCGATCACAACGCCATCTTGCTCCTGCCGTCTTATAGGCAGAAACTCACACACAATGTACCAGTGACTAGAACTATTCAACACTGGTCTGACCAATCGGAATCAACACTTCAAGATTGTTTTGATCCCGCGGACTGGCATATGTTCAGGTCAGGCTCAGAGAACCACATTGATGTTTACGCTGACTCAATGAGCGAGTTTATGAAGAAGTGCATTGGAGATGTTGTACCCACTGTGACTATTAAAACCTACCCTAATCAGAAACCATGGATGGAATGGTGGCATTCGCGCAAAACAGAAAGCGCAAACCACTGCATTTAACCATGGAAAGAGGTCTAGGAATATGGCTGAATATAGATAGTCTAGTTATTCCCTCCGCATGGCAATCAAACAAACAAAATGTCGGTACAGAGACAAAGCGGAGACGCAATTCAACGGCTCAGACACGGGACGTACTGTCACGACTTCTGCCGAAGTTGGTGCCTCTCCTTGTTCGGGCGGCTTTCGGCAGTCGTCGTCACCGGCTTTCTAGCTACCACCGATCTACGTTTCTTTTTCCATTTATTGTACACACCTGGTTCCCATTACGTTAATATTATTTCCCTATTTAATCCTCTGGTTCCCATGTTTGTTCCTTGTCTAGTGTTATTAGTCTTCTGTGTGATGGTGTGTTTTCCCTGCGTGGAATTTATGGTTGATAATTTTTTTGAGTAAAGTATGTTATTTTACTCAGTTCTGTGTCCTGAGCCTGACTCCGTCCTCACCTCTGCATACTGATACATGACAGAAACACGTACCTCCAATGGAGTCAGCAGGTGCACACAGTCCTCCGGTACCAGTGGAGGAACGCGTCCAGCAGCATGCGAAAATGCTCCAACATCTTGGCACAGCCATGGATCGCGTGCTGCTCACCATGGGGTGATGGGAGAGAGGGGTTTTCCCACACCCCCATCAACTTCACCCCAACCAACACCACAACAAACACCGCTGTCCACCCCTCCGTCACCTGGACCCAGTGGGATTCGGCTTATGATGGGACGGCTGCCGGGTGCCAGTTGGAGCTCTACCTGGCGACCATCCACCCGGCTCCCTCAGGATACGAGAGCGTGTCCGACCCTCATCTCCTGTCTGTCAGGGAAAGTGCTTGAGTGGGCCAACGCTGAATAGGGAAGTATAGTATCCGCTATGACTATTTCACCCACTGCTTCCGGGCGGTCTTCGATCATCCACCTGAGGGGAGAACGGCGGGGGAACGCTTGTTCCATCTCAGACAGGGGATGAGGAGCACACAGGAATTCGCACTGGACTTCAGGACCCTGGCTGCCAGCGCGGGATGGAATGAGAGCGCCCGCATCGACCATTACCAGTGTAGTCTATGTGAGGACTTCGTCGGGAGCTGGCCTGCAGGGACACCACCCTTACCCTCGACCAGCTGGTGGATTTATCCATCCGGCTGGATAACCTGAAGGTCACCCGCGGACCTCCGGATCAGGGTCTGTCCATTCTATCCCCCAGCACCTCCGATCCTACACCTATGGAGCTCGAGGGGGGCCGTTTCCTGCACTACTTGTGGCCGCAGAGGACACAGTGCTGGTCGGTGTTGGAGAGGTTCCCCAGGAAGTCGAGGCAGCAGGCAGGGCACTGGTGGATCATCCCAGGTGAGTAGGCACCCAACTCACCCAGAGCTTCCTGTTGCACACATGTGTATATTTATAGAATTTCCTGAGTTTTCCCCGCATTCCCAGCATAAGGCGCTAGTAGATACAGGCGCAGCTGGGAACTTCATTGACCGTTCGTTTGCTCTTAGAGTAGGGATCCCTATTGTTCCTGTTGATGTGCCCTTCTCTGTACATTCCTTAGATAGTCGTCCTTTATGGTCGGGCCTGAATAGGGAGGTCACAGCTCCACAATGTATGATAACGCAGGAGGGTCATGAAGAGGGAATTAGTCTCTTCCTGATCGATTCTCCTGCGTTTCCTGTGGTGTTGGGGCTTCCCTGGTTGGCCTATCATATTTCGTGGCAACAGAGGGCTCTTAAGGGGTGGTCACACCAGTGTTCAGGGAGGTGTATAGGTGTTTCCATAGGTGCAACTACGGTGGAGAGTCCAAACCAGGTATCCACCATGCACATCCCCCCTGAATATGACGATTTGGCTCTCGCCTTCTTTTGAAGGCAACACAACTACCATCCCATCGACGGGAGGATTGTGCGATAAATCTCCTGGTAGATGCAGTACTTCCCAGGAGTCAAGTGTATCCTCTGTCACAGGAGGAGACGGCGGCTATGGAAACATATGTCACCGAATCTCTGGGACAGGGATACATTCGGCCTTCCACTTCACCTGCCTCCTCAAGTTTCTTTTTTGTGAAGAAGAAGGATGGAGGTTTACGCCCATGTATTGACTATAGAGGTTTAAATCAGATCACGGTGAAGTATAGTTATAGTATAGCCTCTCATAGCCAGTGTGACCGAGTCATTGCATGGGGAACGCTTCTTCACCAAATTGGATCTCAGGAGTGCTTACAACCTGGTGCCTATCCGGGAGGGGGATGAGTGGAAGACGGCATTAGGTACAACCTCTGGGCACTATGAGTACCTCGTCATGCCGTACGGGTTGATGAATGCTCCATCCGTCTTCCAATCCTTTGTAGATGAGATTTTCAGGGACCTGCATGGGCAGGATGTAGTGGTGTATATACTGTAGATGACATTCTAATATACTCCGCTACACGCACCTAGCATGTGTCTCTGTTGCGCAAGGTGCTTGGTCGACTGTTGGAGCATGACCTGCACGTTAAGGCTGAGAAATGTCTGTTCTTCCAACAGTCCGTCTCCTTCCTAGGGTACCGCCTGTCCGAGTCAGGGGAGGAGATGGAGAATGACCGCATTTCAGCCGTGCGTAATTGGCCGACTCCAACCACGGTAAAGGAGGTGCAGCGGTTCATAGGGTTTTCCAACTACGACCGGGGCTTTGGTCAGGTAGCGGCTCCCATTACCTCTTTGCTGAAGGGGGGACGGGTGCGACTGCAGTGGTCAGCTGGGGCGGACAGGGCTTTTGGTCACCTGAAGGCTCTGTTTACCTCGGCTCCTGTGTTGGCTCATCCTGATCCCTCCTTAGCGTTCATAGTAGAGGTGGACGCATCCGAGGCTGGGATAGGAGCTGTGCTCAGCGCTCTGGTACGCCACCAAAGCTCTGCCCCTGTGCGTTCTTTTCGAAGAGGCTCAGCCCGGTGGAGCGAAACTATGATGTGGGGGACCGGGAGCTGTTGGCTGTTTTCGGGGCTCTGAAAATGTGGAGGCATTGGCTTGCGGGAGCTAAACACCCTTTTCTCATTTGGACTGACCACTGCAATCTGGAGGAGAATGAATCCTCGCCAGGCAAGGTGGGCCATATTTTTCACCCGTTTTGTGTTCACTCTATCCTACCGACCAGGTTCCCAGAACGCTAAGGCAGACGCACTGTCCCGGATGTATGACACAGAGGAGCGGTCCACGGATCCCACTCCCATACTTCCGGCTTAATGCCTGGTGGCACCGGTGGTATAGGAGGTTGACGTGGACATAGAGCGGGCGTTACGTGCGGAGCCCACTCCCACCCAGTGTCCAGTTGGACGTAAGTACGTTCCGTCTGATGTTTGTTATCGATTGATCTGTTGGGCTCACACATCACCCTCCTCTGGTCATCCTGGCATCGGTCGGACAGTGTGCTGTCTTAGTGGGAAGTGCTGGTGGCCCACTATAGCTAAGGACGTGAGTGTGTATGTTTCCTCCTGCTCGGTGTGCGCCCAGTGCAAGGCACCTAGACACCTGCCCAGAGGGAAAATTACAACCCCTACCCATTCCGTGACAGATCTTTCTAAGTCCTGCCGTCTCATTCTTTTGCCCGGTCTCCCTACGGCCCTACAGACTGCAGAGGCCCTGTTTACACACGTCTTCCGGCACTACGTGGTGCCTGAGGATATAGTGTCTGATCGGGGTCCCCAGTTCACGTCAAGGGTCTGGAGGGCGTTCATGGAATGTCTGGGGGTCTCGGTCAGCCTGAACTGAGGGTTTCACCCCGAAAGTAATGGTCAGGTGGAGAGAGTTAACCAGGATGTGGGTAGGTTTCTGCGGTCTTATTGCCATGACTGTCAGGGGGAGTGGTCGGCTTTCATCCCATGGGCAGAGATGGCCCAAAACTCCCTCCGCCACTCCTCCACTAACCTGTCTCCATTTCAGTGTGTACTAGGTTATCAGCCGGTTCTGGCACCGTAGCATCAGAGCCAGATCGAGGCACCTGCGGTGGATGAATGGTTTCGGGCGCTCGGAGGAGACCTGGGACACTGCCCATGTGCGCCTGCAACGGGCCATCAGGCAACAGAAGGCGAGAACCGAGTGCCACCGCAGTGGGGCCCCGGTGTATGCACCGGGAGAACGAGTCTGGCTCTAAACCCGAAACCTGCCCCTTCGCCTGCCCTGCCGGGAGCTGGGTCCGCGGTTTATGGGGCCATTTAAAGTCCTGAGTAGACTGAACCAGGTATGTTATAGGTTACAGCTTCCCCCTGATTATCGTATTAACCCCTCATTCCATGTGTCTCTCCTCAGGCCGGTGGTGGCTGGTCCGCTCCAGCAGTCTGAGGTGCGGGAGGTTCCTTCGTCCCCTCTGGACATCGAGCGGCGTGTACCATAATTTGCAAATAAATTCATTAAAAATCCTACAATGTGATTTTCTGGATGTTTTTTCTCATTTTGTCTGTCATAGTTGAAGTTTACCTATGATGAAAATTACAGGCCTCTCTCATCTTTTTAAGTGGGAGAACTTGCACAATTGGTGGCTGACTAAATACTTTTTTGCCCCACTGTATGTATATACTCTATTTTATACCATCTATTCCACTTTGCCTATGCCGCTCGGCCATCGCTCATACATATATTTATATGTACATATTCTCGTTCACCCCTTTAGATTTGTGTGTATTAGGTAGTTGTTCGGAAATTGTTAGATTACTTGTTAGATATTACTGCACTGTCGGAACTAGAAACACAAGCATTTCACAACACCCTCATTAACATCTGCTAACCATGTGTATGTGACCAATAACATTTTATTTGAATTGATTTGAAACATGAATACATGCACAGACATGCACAGGCTACATCTGTTTTCCATTCTGACCGCCTCCTCCTGGGTTGGACTCCACTCACATGAGATTACACTGTGGCCTGTTCAAATACTCTAAAATCCATCCTTCCCTTCCTTTTTTCCTTCGTGAATAATCATTGATCTGACATGGATGGATAGTCAACAGTGAGGGTTTCTTTGGTGAGCAGTGAGCTTTGATGGATAGTAAACATGGCTGTGTGTGTTTAAATATGTGTGTAAGGTAAGAGTATGTGTGTGTCAGACCTGGTTTAAATATGTCAAATATTTTCAAATACTTGAGCTGTGCTTCATTTACTAAATTCGGTTCAATGGATCCAATGGAAAAGTCTTAATTCAAGAGCATCTGATAAATGTTCAAGTATATTAGAGTATTTGAGTATGTATTTAAGCCAGGTCTAGTATAGTTGCTACAGTATATGTCTCTAACAGTTCATATTAAATCTGATCTGACTCTCTTAGGCTGCACAGGGACAACCCCTGTGCAGCCTAACCCCCGATGCTTACATGGCCTTCAGCACAGAGTAAACACAATGGTCACCACCACCACCACACACACACACACACACACACACACACACACACACACACACACACACACACACACACAAACAGACCACTAAGAGATACACAGTATAGTGAAAGCAGCTGCTTCCACACAAGTGTGGTTCCTGAGTTAATTAAGCAATTAACGTCCCATCATTCTTTGGGTCATGTATAAAAATGCTGGGCAGGCCAATATTTTGGCTACCATGGCTATGCCCCCATGGGATGATAATGCCCCATCCACAGGGCACAAGCGGTCACGCTATGGTTTGATGAGCATGAAAACAAAGTAAACTATGTGCCATTGCCATCTGTCATTCACAAAACACTTCTTACGCAAAATAATAAGTTCATAAAATAGTTCGTAAGTGCAATTCCTCAGCAATATCTTAACATTGAATGATTTTCTTGCGAACTTCTCAAATATCTTCTTAAGATGTTTATTGCTAGGCAATCGTTTTAGCTAGCTATCTAGCTAGCAATGGCAATGATTTTAGTATATTTCTTTCTGAGATTACGGTTCTAAAACATGTTCTTGGGTTTACAATAATCGAAACAGAAACTTTCAGATTAACTTTGTGAGTGAATAAAACATGTTCAATTGCTTTCATGAGCTTTTTCTCTCACTGCCCTGAGTTTAAGACAAGGGTTTCACTATCTTAGAATTAAGATAATTATTTTCAAGAATTGTCACACCCTGATCTGTTTCACCTGTCTTTGTGCTTGTCTCCACCCCCTCCAGGTGTCACCCATCTTCCCCATTATCCCCTGTGTACTACCTGTGTTTTCTGTTTGCCTGTTGCTTGTTTGTCAAGCTTACCAGTGTTTGTCCTGTACAAGGAGCTGTCTTTTCCCAGCCTCTCTTTTTCTCACCCTATGGTTTTTGACCCTTGCCTGTCCTGACCTTGTACCCACCTGCCTGACCACTCTGCCTGCCCCTGACCCTGGGCTCCGGGCAGCCGAGCGGAAATGGAGGAAAACTCGCCTCCCTGCGGACCTGGCATCCTTTCACTCCCTCCTCTCTACATTTTCCTCCTCTGTCTCTGCTGCTAAAGCCACTTTCTACCACTCTAAATTCCAAGCATCTGCCTCTAACCCTAGGAAGCTCTTTGCCACCTTCTCCTCCCTCTTGAATCCTCCTCCCCCTCCCCCCCCCCCCTCCTCCCTCTCTGCAGATGACTTCGTCAACCATTTTGAAAAGAAGGTCGACGACATCCGATCCTCGTTTGCTAAGTCAAACGACACCGCTGGTTCTGCTCACACTGCCCTACCCTGTGCTCTGACCTCTTTCTCCCCTCTCTCTCCAGATGACATCTCGCGTCTTGTGACGGCCGGCCGCCCAACAACCTGCCCGCTTGACCCTATCCCCTCCTCTCTTCTCCAGACCATCTCCGGTGACCTTCTCCCTTACCTCACCTCGCTCATCAACTCATCCCTGACCGCTGGCTACGTCCCTCCCGTCTTCAAGAGAGCGAGAGTTGCACCCCTTCTGAAAAAACCTACACTCGATCCCTCCGATGTCAACAATTACAGACCAGTATCCCTTCTTTCTTTTCTCTCCAAAACTCTTGAACGTGCCGTCCTTGGCCAGCTCTCCCGCTATCTCTCTCAGAATGACCTTCTTGATCCAAATCAGTCAGGTTTCAAGACTAGTCATTCAACTGAGACTGCTCTTCTCTGTATCACGGAGGCGCTCCGCACTGCTAAAGCTAACTCTCTCTCCTCTGCTCTCATCCTTCTAGACCTATCGGCTGCCTTCGATACTGTGAACCATCAGATCCTCCTCTCCACCCTCTCCGAGTTGGGCATCTCCGGCGCGGCCCACGCTTGGATTGCGTCCTACCTGACAGGTCGCTCCTACCAGGTGGCGTGGCGAGAATCCGTCTCCTCACCACGTGCTCTCACCACTGGTGTCCCCCAGGGCTCTGTTCTAGGCCCTCTCCTATTCTCGCTATACACCAAGTCACTTGGCTCTGTCATAACCTCACATGGTCTCTCCTATCATTGCTATGCAGACGACACACAATTAATCTTCTCCTTTCCCCCTTCTGACGACCAGGTGGCGAATCGCATCTCTGCATGTCTGGCAGACATATCAGTGTGGATGACGGATCATCACCTCAAGCTGAACCTCGGCAAGACGGAGCTGCTCTTCCTCCCGGGGAAGGACTGCCCGTTCCATGATCTCGCCATCACGGTTGACAACTCCATTGTGTCCTCGTCCCAGAGCGCTAAGAACCTTGGCGTGATCCTGGACAACACCCTGTCGTTCTCAAATAACATCAAGGCGGTGGCCCGTTCCTGTAGGTTCATGCTCTACAACATCCGCAGAGTACGACCCTGCCTCACACAGGAAGCGGCGCAGGTCCTAATCCAGGCACTTGTCATCTCCCGTCTGGATTACTGCAACTCGCTGTTGGCTGGGCTCCCTGCCTGTGCCATTAAACCCTACAACTCATCCAGAACGCCGCAGCCCGTCTGGTGTTCAACCTTCCCAAGTTCTCTCACGTCACCCCGCTCCTCCGCTCTCTCCACTGGCTTCCAGTTGAAGCTCGCATCCGCTACAAGACCATGGTGCTTGCCTACGGAGCTGTGAGGGGAACGGCACCTCAGTACCTCCAGGCTCTGATCAGGCCCTACACCCAAACAAGGGCACTGCGTTCATCCACCTCTGGCCTGCTCGCCTCCCTACCACTGAGGAAGTACAGTTCCCGCTCAGCCCAGTCAAAACTGTTCGCTGCTCTGGCCCCCCAATGGTGGAACAAACTCCCTCACGACGCCAGGACAGCGGAGTCAATCACCACCTTCCGGAGACACCTGAAACCCCACCTCTTTAAGGAATACCTAGGATAGGATAAAGTAATCCTCCCCCCCCCTTAAAAGACCTAGATGCACTATTGTAAAGTGGCTGTTCCACTGGATGTCATAAGGTGAAAGCACCAATTTGTAAGTCGCTCTGGATAAGAGCGTCTGCTAAATGACTTAAATGTAAATGTAAATGGCTGCCTGCCATCCTGTACCTTTGCCCCTATCTGGATTTCTGACCTCTGCCTGACCTGACCCTGAGCCTCTGTTGCTGTAATAAACATTGTTACTTCGACACTGTCTTCACCTGGGTCTTACTGTAATGGCTGTTGGAAGGAGATGACCAAGGTGCAGCGTGGTACGTGTTCATACTTTTATTTGAACTGAACACTGAAATAACAAAGAGAACGAACGAAAACCAAAACAGTTCTGTCATGTGCAGAAAGACACAAAATAGAAAACTACCCACAAGACACAGGTGGTAAAAGGCTACCTAAGTATGGTTCTCAATCAGAGACAACGATAGACAGCTGCCTCTGATTGAGAATCACCGCCTCCCCCCAAAGGTGTGGACTCTGGCCGCAAAACCTATAGGGGAGGGTCTATCTGCGGTGGCGGCTCTGGTGCGGGACGTGGACCCCACTCCCCCTCAGGCTTGGCCCACTTAGGTGGTGCCTCTGGAGCGGGGACCCTCGCCGCCGACCCCAGACTGGGGACCCTCGCAGCGGGCCCCGGACAGGGGGGCGACTCTGGCAGCGGGCCCCGGACAGGGGGGCGACTCTGGCAGCGGGCCCCGGACAGGGGGGCGACTCTGGCAGCGGGCCCCGGACAGGGGGGCGACTCTGGCAGCGGGCCCCGGACAGGGGGGCGACTCTGGCAGCGGGCCCCGGACAGGGGGGCGACTCTGGCAGCGGGCCCCGGACAGGAGGGCGACTCTGGCAGCGGGCCCCGGACAGGAGGGCGACTCTGGCAGCGGGCCCCGGACAGGAGGGCGACTCTGGCAGCGGGCCCCTGACAGGAGGGCGACTCTGGCAGCGGGCCCCGCACAGGAGGGCGACTCTGGCAGCGGGCCCCGCACAGGAGGGCGACTCTGGCAGCGGGCCCCGCACAGGAGGGCGACTCTGGCAGCGGGCCCCGCACAGGAGGGCGACTCTGGCAGCGGGCCCCGCACAGGAGGGCGACTCTGGCAGCGGGCCCCGCACAGGAGGGCGACTCTGGCAGCGGGCCCCGCACAGGAGGGCGACTCTGGCAGCGGGCCCCGGACAGGAGGGCGACTCTGGCAGCGGGCCCCGGACAGGAGGGCGACTCTGGCAGCGGGCCCCGGACAGGAGGGCGACTCTGGCAGCTCCGGACAGGAGGGCGACTCTGGCAGCTCCGGACAGGAGGGCGACTCTGGCAGCACCGGACAGGAGGGCGACTCTGGCAGCACCGGACAGGAGGGCGACTCTGGCAGCACCGGACAGGAGGGCGACTCTGGCAGCACCGGACAGGAGGGCGACTCTGGCAGCACCGGACAGGAGGGCGACTCTGGCAGCACCGGACAGGAGGGCGACTCTGGCAGCACCGGACAGGAGGGCGACTCTGGCAGCACCGGACAGGAGGGCGACTCTGGCAGCACCGGACAGGAGGGCGACTCTGGCAGCACCGGACAGGAGGGCGACTCTGGCAGCTCCGGACAGGAGGGCGACTCTGGCAGCTCCGGACAGGAGGGCGACTCTGGCAGCACCGGACAGGAGGGCGACTCTGGCAGCTCCGGACAGGAGGGCGACTCTGGCAGCTCCGGACAGGAGGGCGACTCTGGCAGCACCGGACAGGAGGGCGACTCTGGCAGCACCGGACAGGAGGGCGACTCTGGCAGCACCGGACAGGAGGGCGACTCTGGCAGCACCGAACAGGAGGGCGACTCAGTTACACCAGCTCTGTCAGGAGGAATGGGCCAAAATTCACTCAACTTATTGTGGGAAGTTTGTGGAAGGCTATAAGAAATGTTTGACCCAAGTTAGAGGCAATGCTACCAAATACTAATTGAGTGGATGTAAACATCTGACTCACTGGGAATGTGATGAAAGAAATAAAAGCTGAAATAAATCATTCTCTACTATTATTCTGACATTTCACATTCTTAAAATAAAGTGGTGATCCTAACTGACCTAAGACAGTGAATTTTTACTAGGATTAAATGCCAGGAATTGTGAAAAACTGAGTTTAAACGTATTTGGCTAAGGTGTATGTAAACTTCCGACTTCAACTGTAAGTCATACTCATAGAGACTGACTGACAATCTACCCATACATGACCCTCTCCCCAGAAGCAGTGCATGATGGTTAATGATTACAGTGTGTTTAACAACATCACATTACCCCTAGTCACACTGACTCAGTAAGTCAGTCACACATACACACACATACACAAGTACACACACATTTTGTATGCATGCACACACCACAAAATTGGGCCTATCTGACTGGCAGAGGGAGTGGCTAGGAGTGAAGAGACAAATCAGTGACATCTTCTCTTGGATAAGACACTCCCATCCACCCACTCCCCTCCACCCACCTCACTCTAACTGGGTACAAGGGACACACCGCACCCACCCCCACACACACACGCTCACACACACCACACACACACACACACACTCTCTGTTTCTCTTTGTATAAGGCACAGGTCACAGGATATATCTCTCTATCTCTATCTCTCGCTCGCTCACACACACACACTCATGCTCGCTCGCTCACACTAAATTTAGCAGTTGTGTAACTGAAAAGATGTACAATTAAGAGGACACAACTAGTTAGAAAACACAAAAACTATCACATCAGATTGGAGGAGGAAAATCAGAGGAGGATTCTGATAGTAAAAGATCTGCAATAAGCTATGGAACTTTTACGCGCATTACTTTCTCGCTGTCAGATCCCTAGCCTCTGACAGACGACTCATAGGAGAGGTGACTCAGCAATCCACTGAAGGCTGAACACATGACAAAGACCTCACTCGAAAAGTCCTTACTTTTTCAGAAGTACGATGTGGTGAATCCTTGTAAATAATAACCATACTGTCCAACTGGGCACACCACGTCATTTCAAAGTGGAAATGTGGATAATATTTGGTTGAGACGTTGATCAATGAGATTTCAACCTTTCTTCACCCACTCAAAAAGACAGCCAGAAGTTTGTAGAATTTCCGATGTGTTACCACTGGTTGTAACCATCTAAAATCCCAACAAATTCCATTGGAAAACAATGTCAGATTTTTGGTTTAGTTATCATCTAAATGTGTTATCTGTCACGACTTCTACCGAAGTTGTTCCCTCTCCTTGTTCCTACTAGCTGCCACCGATCCATGTTTCATTTTTCCTTTTGTTTGGTCTGTTTTACACACCTGGTTCCCATCTCATGATTATGTTCCTTATTTAACCCTCTGGTTTCCCATTCTGTTTTGTGCGTGATTGTCTTTCGTGTGTTGGAGTTCGTATCCTGTTTTGTATTTGTTTTATAAGGGATTTTTGTTCCGATCTCGGATGGAGTAAATACAGTGGTTTTACTCTTACCTGTGTCCTGCGCCTGACTCCTTCGCTATCCTCTAGATAGACTCTGACAGAATCACGCACCAAAATACATGGAGTTAGCAGGTGCAGCCAGCCCTCCGCTTCAACTGGAGGAGCGCATTCAGCAGCACCCGACCATGCTGCAGAGTCTGAGTACAGCCATGGATCGTGTGCTGCAAACCATGGACCGATGGGAGAGAGGGATTTTTCCTGTGAACCCTGTGCCTCTCCTCAGAGGGCGTATGATGGGACAGCTGCCGGGTGTCAGGGGTTCCTACTCCAGCTGGAGCTCTACCTGGCATCTGTCCGGCCAGCTCCTTCGGGACGCGAGAGAGTGAGCGCCCTTATCTGCTGTCTGACCGGTAAAGCCCTGGAATGGGCCAACACCATTTGGGGCAGGTAAGGTCAGACGTTGGATGACTATGAGGAGTTCGCCCACCGTTTTCGGGCGGTATGCGATCATCCCCCGGAGGGGAGAGCGTCGGGGGAACGCCTATTTCATCTACGTCAGGGGATGAGGAGCGCTCAAGATTTTGCGCTGGACTTTAGAACTCTGGCGGCCGGCGCGGGATGGAATGAGCGGGCCCTGATCGATCACTACAGGTGTAGTTTACGAGAGGATGTTCGTTGGGAGCTAGCCTGCAGGAACACCACCCTTACACTGGACCAGCTGGTGGACTTATCGATCCGGTTGGACAACCTGTTGGCCTCCCGCAGTCGTCCTGATCGGGGTCTGTCAGTTCCATCCTGCAGCGCTCCTATTCCCTGCACCAACTGTGACCGCAGAGGGCACACTGCTGGTCGGTGCTGGGGGGATTCCCCAAGAGGTAGAGATAGCAGGCGGAGTGCTGCTGGGTCATCCCAGGTGAGTAGGCACACCACTCACCCAGAGCTCCCTGTTGCACACATGTGGTTGTCGATTGAATTTCCTGAGTTTTCCCATCAAACTTTATCAACCGTTCCTTGGCTATGAGATTAGGGATCCCTATTGTGTCTGTTGATGTTCCCTTCCCTATACATGACTTAGACAGTCACCCTTTCGGGTCAGGGTTAATTAGGGAGGTCACAGCTCCGCTCACTATGATAACGCAGGAGAATCATAGGGAGCGAATTAGTCTCTTCCTCATCGACTCTCCTGTGCTCCCTGTTGTGTTGGGGATTCCCTGGTTGGCTTCGCATGATCCCACTATTTCATGGCAACAGAGGGCTCTCAAGGGATGGTCCCGTCAGTGCTCAGGGAGGTGTGTATGTGTTTCCTTAGGTGCCACTGAGGTGGAAAGTCCAAACCAGGTCTCCACCATGCACATTCCCCCCGAATATGCCGATTTGTCACTCGCCTTCTGTAAAAAGAAGGCGACTCAATTACCACCCCATCGACAGGGGGATTGTGCGATAGATCTCTTGGTAGAAGCTACACTTCCCAGGAGTCACGTGTATCCTCTGTCACAGGAGGAGACGGCGGCTATGGAGACATATGTCACCGAATCTCTGGGACAGAGATACATTCGGCCTTCCATCTCACCTGTCTCCTCAAGTTTCTTTTTTGTGAAGAAGAAGGATGGAGGTTTGCGCCCGTGTATTGATTATCAAAGTTTAAATAAGATCACGGTAAAATACAGTTACCTGCTACCGCTCATAGCCAGTATGACCGAGTCATTACACGGAGCACGCTTCTTCACAAAATTGGACCTCAGGAGCGCTTACAACCTGGTGCGTATCCGAGCGGGAGATGAGTGGAAGACAGCATTTAGCACCACTTCTGGGCCTTTTGAGTACCTCATCATGCCATACGGGTTAATGAATGCTCCATCAGTCTTCCAATCCTTTGTAGATGAGATTTTCAGGGACCTGCATGGGCAGGATGTAGTGGTGTATATACTGTAGATGACATTCTAATATACTCCCCTACACACGCCGAGCATGTGTCCCTGATACGCAGGGTGCTTGGTCGACTGTTGGAACATGACCTGTACGTCAAGGCTGAGAAATGTCTGTTCTTCCAACAGTCCGTCTCCTTCCTAGGGTACCGCCTTTCCGAGTCAGGGGTGGAGATGGAGAATGACCGCATTTCAGCCGTGCGTAATTGGCCGACTCCAATCACGATAAAGGAGGTGCAGCGGTTTTTAGGGTTTGCCAACTACTACCGGAGGTTTATCCAGGGTTTTGGTCAGGTATCGGCTCCCATTACCTCACTGCTGAAGGGGGGACCGGTGCGACTGCAGTGGTCAGCTGGGGCGGACAGGGCTTTTGGTCACCTGAAGGCTCTATTTACCTCGGCTCCTGTGCTGGCTCATCCTGATCCCTTCTTAGCATTCATAGTTGAGGTGGACGCATCCGAGGCAGGGATAGGGGCTGTGCTGTCTCAGCGCTCAGGTACGCCACTAAAGCTCCGCCCCTGTGCATTCTTTTCGAAGAGGCTCAGCCCGGTGGAGCGAAACTATGATGTGGGGGACCGGGAGTTGTTGGCGGTTGTCAAGGCTCTGAAAGCATGGAGACATTGGCTTGAGGGGGCCAGGCACCCTTTTCTCATTTGGACTGACCACCGCAATCTGGGGTACATTCGAGCAGCGAGGAGACTGAACCCTCGCCACTCAAGGTGGGCCATGTTTTTCACCCGCTTTTCTTTCACCCTCTCCTACAGACCAGGTTCCCAGAATGTTAAGGCAGATGCACTGCCCCGGATGTATGACACAGAGGAGTGGTCCGCAGATCCCGCTCCCATTATTCCACCTTCTTGCCTGGTGGCACCAGTGGTGTGGGAGGTGGACGCAGACATTGAACGGATGTCACATTCAGAGCCCACTCCTACCCAGTGTCCGGTTGGGCGTAAGTATGTTCCGGTCGATGTCCGTGATCGCTTGATCTGTTGGGCCCACACTTCACCCTCCTCTGGTCATCCTGGCATCGGTCGGACAGTGCACTGTCTTGCTGGAAAGTACTGGTGGCCCACGTTAGGACGTGAGGGTTTATGTGTCCTCCTGTTTGGTGTGCGCACAGTGTAAGGCACCTAGACACCTGCCCAGAGGGAAATTACAACCCCTTCTCGTTCCACAATGACCGTGGTCACACCTCTCGGTGGATTTCCAGACGGATCTTCCACCCTCGCGGGGTAACACCACGATCCTAGTCGTTGTGGATCGGTTTTCTAAGTCCTGCCGTCTCCTTCCTTTGCCCGGTCTCCCTACGGCCCTACAGACTGCGGAGGCCCTGTTCACCCATGTATTCCAGCACTATGGGGTGCCTGAGGATATAGTTTCTGATCGGGTCCCCAATTCACGTCTAAAGTCTTGAGGGCATTTATGGAGCGCCTGGGGGTCATGGTCAGCCTTACCTCAGGTTTTCACCCCAAGAGCAACGGGCAGGTGGAGAGAGTCAACCAGGAGGTGGGTAGGTTTCTGCGGTCCTATTGCTAGGACCGGCCGGGTGAGTGGGCGGTGTTTCTCCCCTGGGCAGAGATGGCTCAAAACTCCCTCCGCCACTCCTCCACTATCCTGTCACCTTTTCAGTGTGTACTAGGTTACCAGCCGGTCCTGGCACCATGGCATCAGAGCCAGATCGAGGCTCCTGCGGTGGATGAATAGTTTCGGCACTCAGAGGAGACATGGGACGCTGCCCATGTGCGTCTGCAAAGGGCCATCAGGCGGCAGAAGATGAGTGCCGACCGCCACCGCAGTGAGGCCCCGGTGTATGCACCGGGGGATCGGGTCTGGCTCTCGACCTGAAACCTACCCCTTCACCTGCCCTGCCGGAAGCTGGGTCCGTGGTTTGTGGGGCCATTCAAAGTTCTGAGGAGACTGAACGAGGTTTGCTATAGGTTACAGCTCCCCCCTGATTATCATATTAACCCCTCGTTCCATGTGTCGGTCCTCAGGCCGGTGGTGGCTGGTCCGCTCCAGCAGTCTGAGGTGCGGGAGGTTCCTCCGCCCCCTCTGGACATCGAGGGGGCCCCGGCGTATACAGTACGAGCCATCATGGACTCAAGACGTCGGACGAGAGGCTTTCAGTACCTCGTGGAGTGGGAGGGGTACGGCCCGGAGGAGAGATGCTGGGTACCGGTGGGGGAATTCCTGGACCCATCGTTACTCCAGGAATTTCACCGACTCCATCCGGATCTCCATGCGTCTAGTCCCCCGGGTCATTCCCGAGGCCGGTGTCTGCGCGCTGCTGGAGCCGCGCGTCAAGGGGTGGTACTGTCATGACTTCCACCAAAGTTGTTCCCTCTCCTTGTTCGGGCGGTGTTCGGGCGGTCGACGTCACGTCACCGGCTTTCTAGCTGCCACCGATCCACGTTTCATTTTTCCTTTTGTTTTGTCTGTTTTACACACCTGGTTCCCATCTCATGATTATGTTCCTTATTTAACCCTCTGGTTTCCCTTTCTGTTTTGTGCGTGATTGTCTTTCCTGTGTTGGAGTTCGTATCCTGTTTTGTATTTGTTTTATAACAGGATTTTTGTTCCGTTCTCGGATGGAGTAAATAAAGTGGTTTTACTCTTACCTGTGTCCTGCGCCTGACTCCTTCGCTATCCTCTAGATAGACTCTGACATTATCACTGCACTTTCAACTATTTTTAAAGCACAACAAAGTTAAAATGTGAACACAATGTCAGATATTTTGTATTTATACAATTTAATATGTTATCATGTGCTTCATCGAATAGCACATCCAGATGACCTAGATTGCAGTTGAGATTACATTAATAATATCAGTTTAATACAGTGGGCTAAATCAGGGTCACACGGAGTGTTTCTTGGTAGTCTTAAACAAATCTACTTTGAAACAAAAGTATACACCTCATGCACATGGTTATGTGCTTATAAAGAAGAAGAAAAAGAAGACACCTTTTCCATGTCAGATATACAGTTGAAATGTATTCCATTTTTATTTGCATCCCAATATTGCACTTTATGTACATTTGAAGTCGGAAGTTTACATACACTTAGGTTGGAGTCATTAAAAGTAATTTTTCAACCACTCCACACATTAATGTGTTAACAAACTATAGTTTTGGCAAGTCGGTTAGGACATCTACTTGGAACATGACACAAGTAATTTTTCCAACAATTGTTTACAGACAGATTATTTAACTTATAACTCTGTATTAAACAGCTTGGAAAATTCCAGAAAATGACGACATGGCTTTAGAAGCTTCTGATAGGCTAATCTACAATTGAGTCAATTGGAGGTCTACCTGTGGATGTATTTCAAGGCCTACCTTCAAACTCAGTGCATCTTTGATTGACATCATGGAAAATCAAAAGAAATCAGCCAAGACCTCAGAAACAATTGTAGACCTCCGCAAGTCTGGTTCATCCTTGGGAGCAATTTCCAAACGGCTGAAGGTACCACGTTCATCTGTACAAACAATAGTACGGAAGTATAAACGACCACACCGCCATCATACCGCCCAGGAAGGAGACACATTCTGTCTCCTAGAGATGAATGTACTTTGGTGCAAGAAGTGCAAATCAATCCCAGTACAACAGCAAAGGACCCTGTGAAGATGCTGGAGGAAACAGGTACAAAGGCATCTATATCCACAGTAAAACGAGTCCTATATCAACATAACCTGAAAGGCCGCTCAGCAAGGAAGAAGCCACTGCTCCAAAACCGCCATAAAAAAGCCAGACTACGGTTTGCAACTGCACATGGGGACAAAGATCGTACTTTTTGGAGAAATGTCCTATGGTCTGATGAAAAAAAATAAAACTGTTTGGCCATAATGACCATCATTGTGTTTGGAGGGAAAAGGGGGAGGCTTGCAAGCCTAAGAACACATCCCAACCGTGAAGCATGGGGGTGGCAGCATCATGTTGTGGGGGTGCTTTGCTGCAGGAGGGACTGGTGCAAATCACAAGGTAGATGGCATCATGAGGAGGGGAAATTATGTGGATGTATTGAAGCAACATCTCAAGACATCAGTCAGGAAGTTAAAGCTTGGTCGCAAATGTGTCTTCCAAATGGACAATGACTCCAAGCATACTTCCAAAGTTGTGGCAAAATGGCTTAAGGACAACAAAGTCAAGCTATTGGAGTGGCCATCACAAAGCCCTGACCTCAATCCCATAGAAAATGTGCGGGCAGAACTGAAAATGTGTGTGCGAGCAAGGAGGCCTACGAATAAAGTGGTGATCCTAACTGACCTAAGATTACCTAAATCTTAGTAAATATTAGATTACCTCAAATTTACTGGGATTAAATGTCAGGAATTGTGAAAAACTGAGTTCAAATGTATTTGGCTACGGTGTATGTAAACTTCCGACTACAACTGTACATCACATAAAACTGAAATATAACAGAACCATTTGACATTGAAACACCGGATTTTCGTTTTTTAAATTTTTTATAATTTGGATATGTAATGAAATTATGAAAGATATTAATAACATTACAGCTATGAAGCCAGTTTCGTAATTTGACTGCAGGAAAGGGCTACAAGTACATATTGCAAGTGATCAATGCTGTTCGAGATTCTGCACAGATTAGTATAGCAACTGTGAAGATCTCCACAGACCTGCGACTTTTGCGTGCCATTTTGAACATGCACGCTTTCTATGATTACATAAGAACACAGTAACTGACATGTATTATTAATGTAAGCTAACCTCAAAATGTTGCCATGGATGTGTTACTCATTTTAATGTTGAATAAATACTGTTACATTAGTATGTAAGATAGCCTTTACTTTAGTATATTTACTGTATTACTAAAATAACATTGAATTATGTTTGGTTGGCAACGAAACCAAATACCAACATTTAAAGGATATCTAATGCTTGGATAGTTTCATCGGAAGCCCTGGCTTAATCCTGTTCTTGAACTTTTACTTTTGGTTTAGCTGGAGACGTGAATCCAACATACAGTGCATTCAGAAAGTATTCAGACCCCTTCACTTTTTCCACATTTTGTTACGTTACAGCCTTATGCTAAAATGGATTAAATAAAACATTTTCCTCATCAATCTACACACAATACCCCATAATGACAAAGCAAAAACAGGTTACATTTTTTGTGGCCAATATATTAAAAATTAAAAACAGAAATACCTTATGCTCATACAGTACCAGTCAAAAGGTTGGACACACCAACTCATTCCAGGGTTTTTCTTTATTTTTTTAATATTTTAAACATTGTAGAATAATAGTGAAGACATCAAACATATGAAATAATGTGTACTGTAGTAACCAAAAAAGTGTTAAACAAATCAAAATGTATTTTATATGTGAGATTCTTCAAAGTAGGCAGCCTTTGCCTTGATGACAGCTTTACACACTCTTGGCATTCTCTCAACCAAGGGTAGGCAGGGTAGCCTAGTGGTTAGAGCGTTGGACTATTAACCGAAAGGTTGCAAGTTCAAATCCCCGAGCTGACAAGGTACAAATCTGTCGTTCTGCCCCTGAACAGGCAGTTAACCCACTGTTCCTAGGCCGTCATTGAAAATAAGAATTTGTTCTTAACTGACCTGCCTAGTAAAATAAAGGTTAAAAAAAAAAAAAAAAAAACTTCCTGAGGTAGTCACTTGGAATGCATTTCAATTAACAGGTGTGCCTTGTTAAAAGTTCATTTGTAGAATTTATTTCCTTCTTAATGGGTATGAGCCAATCAGTTGTGTTGTGACAAGTTAGGGTTGGTATTCAGAAGATAGACATATTTTTTAAAAGAACAGCTCAAATAAGCAAAGAGAAATTACTTTGAGAAATGAAGGGCAGCAAATCTTGAATATTTCAAGAACTTTGAAAGTTTCTTCAAGTGCAGTCGCAAAAACCATCAAGCTCAATGATGAAACTGGGTCTCATGAGGACCGTCACAGGAAAGGAAGACCCAGAGTTACCTCTGCTGCAGAGGATAAGTTCATTAGAGTTAACTGCACCTCAGATTGCAGCCCAAATAAATGCTTCACAGACACATCTCAAGTAACAGACACATCTCAACATCAACTGTTCAGAGGGATCAGGCCATCATAGTCGAATAGCTTCAAAGATACCACGACTAAAGGACATCAATTAGAATAAGAGACTTGCTTGGGCCAAGAAACACGAGCAATGGACATTACACCGGTGGAAATCTGTCCTTTGGTCTGATGAGTCCAAATTTAAGATTTTTGGTTCCAACCTACATGTCTTTGTGAGACGCAGAGTAGGTGAACGGATTATCTCTGCGTGTGTGGTTCCCACTGTGAAGCATGGAGGTGGAGGTGTGATGATGTGGAGGTGCTTTGCTGGTGACACTGTTGCGCCTTTTTCACCACACTGTCTGTGTGGGTGGACCATTTCAGATTGTCAGTGATGTGTACGCCGAGGAAGGTTTTTCACCTTCTCCACAGCGGTCCAATCGATGTGGGTAGGGGTGTGCTCCCTCTGCTGTTTCCTGAAGTCCACGATCAGCTCCTTCATTTTGTTGACCTTATCAAAGCTAAGCAGGGCTTGATAAAACCCTGGATGGGAAACCAAATGAATAGCTACAGATATATTAACTCTCTAGTAGGAGGTGCTGCTCTATAGATTGTTTTGGGTTAGTTTAACGCTGAAGATCTGACTTTGTTTCAAATATCAACATATTTTATACAAAGTTTTGTCAATTGGTTGCAATGATGACATACTCCTGTGGTTAAAATTCCACCCTCAAAACCACAATATACGTTGATAACCTTTTGTCAAATCCAATGTATTTTCCAAGTAGATTGCAAGTCACAATATGTTGACAAAATACAATGAAATTATTTTGATTCAACCAGTTTGTGCCTAGTGGGGTATACCGTGCCTTCAGAAAGTATTCACACCTCTGGACTTTTTCCACTTTTTGTTGTGTCACAGTCTGAATTTAAAATGGATTCCATTGAGATTTTGTGTCACTGGCCTACACACAATAACCCATAATGTCAAAGTGGAAGACCCATGAGGCAGCGCACAATTTGCATAGCGTCGTCCGGGTTAGGGGAGGGTTTGGCTGGCAGGGATTTCCTTGTCCCATCGCGTTCTAGTGACTCCTTGCAGTGGGCCAGGAGCCTGCAAGCTGACAATGATGGACAGCTGGCAGGTGTTTCATCCGACACATTGGTGCGGCTGGCTTCTTTGTTAAGCGAGCAGTGCAGCTTGGCTAGGTCGTGTTTTGGAGGACGCATGGCTCTCGACCTTCGCCTCTCCCGAGTCCATAGGGGAATTGCTCTGCTAATTTTCTGTAAAGGGCAAAGGTGGAAGTAATGAATTACAAATAGTCTCATTACTGTAATTGAGTAGCTTTTCTGAGTACTTGTATCTTCTTTTTTTTAAGTCAGTCATTTTTATTTTACTTAAGCAAGTGTTGATTGTGGTATTGTACCTCGCTACCTCTTTAAAACCATCTATTACAATTTTGTAGGCCATCCATACGGGAGTGGTCGAAATGTACAGAATTGTTACCTGGTGGAAAATGGGGGAGGGTCATGCTTTTTCAATTTCAGTCAGGGGGAGGGTTTAGTATTTTGTATTTAGACCAGGGGAGGGTCATGTAATTTCTAATAATTTACATGTCAGTATTTGTCCGAATTTTGGAATTAAGTATTGAATTCAACTGTGTAACTTTGGTGTAAAACCCTGCTCTCTCTCTTTCATTCTCCTCACTGAGCCCGGCTGGGTGGGCATTTTAATCAGTCTCTCTTTGTGCTTGGCGTATCCAGAACGTGGCCGTGTAGAGTATCAGGCGAATCAAATAGTGCTTGTAATGATGATATAGGGAGCTAGCGCGCAACAGTAGAAATGCCACTATTCAAAACAACTGGGTTTTTCGGAAATCTCTGACTTTCAACATCAGTGTGTTCAAGACAACTGGGAACTCTGCTAAAAATGTGCTCGAACTGGGATTTTTTTTTTTACGGTCATCAAACTAGGATTTCAAAGTTCGAAACTCAGGCATTGAGCTGATGTTGCTTCCAGAGGCATTTTAGAACTCGGTAGTGAGTGTTGCAACCAAGGTGCCAGGAGCTTCGGCACTCGGCGGCCCCGTATATGCAATGAACAAAAATATAAACTCAACATGCAACAATCTCTAAGATTTTACTTAGTTACAGTTCATGGATTTCACATGAGTGGGGGAAAAAAGGTAGGGGCGTTGATCAGAAAACCAGTCAGTATCTGGTGTGACCACCATCTGCATCATGCACCACGACACATCTCCTTCGCATAGAGTTGATCAGGCTGTTGTTTGTGTCCTGTGGAATGTTGTCCCACTCCTCTTCAATGGCTTTGTGAAGTTGCTGGATATTGGCAGGAACTGGAACCTGCTGTCGCACACGCTGATCCAGAGCATACTGAACATGCTCAATGGGTGACATGTCTGGGGAATATGCAGGCCATGGAAGAACTGGGACATTTTCAGCTTCCAGAAATTGTGTACAGATCCTTGGAACTTGAGGCCGTGCATTATCATGCTGAAACATGTGGTGATGGCGGCGGATGAATGGCATGACAATGGGCCCCAGGATCTCGCCACGTTATCTCTATGCATTCAAATCCCAATCGACAAAATGCGATTGTGTTCGTTGTCCGTAGCATATGTCTGCCCATACCATAACCCCACCGCCACCATGGGGTACTCTGTTCACAAAGTTGACATCAGCAAACCGCTCGGCACACGCTGTCTGCCATCTGCCCGGTACAGTTGAAACCGGGATTCATCTGTGAAGAGAACAATTCTCCAGCGTGCCAGAGGCCATCGAAGGTGAACATTTGCCAATTGAATTCGTTTACCATGCGGAACTGCAGTCAGGGCAAGACCCTGGTGAGGACAATGATGAACGGAAATTCTTCGGGTTGTGCAAACCCACAGTTTCATCAGCTGTCCGGGTGGCTGGTCTCAGGCGATCTCACAGGTGAAGAAGCCGGATGTGGAGGTCCTAGGCTAGTGTGGTTACACGTAGTCTGCCAGTGTGACCGGTTGGACGTACTCCAAAATTGGCCATATCCGAAATTCTCTAAAACGAAGTTTGATGCGGCTTATGGTAGAGAAATTAACATTCAATTATCTGGCATCAGCTCTGGTGGACATTTCTGCAGTCAGTATGCCAACTGCACGCTCCCTCAACTTGAGACATCTGTGGCATTGTGCTGTGTGACAAAAGTGCACATTTTAGAGTGGCATTTAATCATCCCCAGCACAAGATTATGCTGTTCAATCAGCTTCTTGATATGCCACACCTGTCAGGTGGATGGATTGTGTGTATGGAACGTTTCTGGGATATTTTATTACAGCTCGTGAAACATGGGACCAACACTTGACATGTTGCTTTTATATTTTTGTTCAGTTGACCACATGGACTATTTGCATCAACCCTTTTTCCACTAACTATTTTTGACTCTATGCACACACACTGGACTCTACCCACACACTCACACATTCTTACACCGACACTCCAACACATACGCACAAACTCACTCACACAACGCGCACACACAGGCATACTGTCGCCACCCACACACTTACACAATTCCCCACTCATCACATTCGCTGCTACCATCTATTATCTCTACTGTTGCCTAGTCACATTAACCCTACCTATATGTACATATCTCACTCAATTTCCTCGTACCCCTGCACTTCAATTCTGGTACCCCATATAAATAGCCAAGCTATCATTGGTCATTATGTATTTATTCCTTGTGTTACTGTTTTTTTGCTATTATTATTATTATTATTATTTGTATTGTTATTTTATATTTGTATTGTATTATGCATTGTTGGGAAGAGCTGTAAGTAAGCATTTCACTGGTAATCTACATCTGTTGTTTGCGAAGCATGTGACAAATTAGATTTCCTTTTTTAGGATTTTGTTTAGGTCTATCGCAGTGCATTTTCTTGTATGTAAAGCAAATAAATAAATATATAACCTAAATAAGACCAGTTGGCTGGCCTACAATTGACATTGTAGTTGACAGCGTACTGATGTGTAGAGTGTATATAGTGTACAGATGATTCATTGAATCGCTCATCATCTGCGCTTTAAAATGTTCAATTGGGGACATTAAAGTTATCATTATCTTATCCAGGAGTCACAAAATGACCAAATGCACCCAACCAATTTGAAGTCTAATTAGTAAAAACTGTGAATTTCTAAATGAGAGAAATATTTAATTCATTCAGACATGGCCCAATTTCTCAAATTGAATTATTCAAATGCTGTCCAATACTGCCATTTGGTGGACAAGAAGATGATAGTCCAGACACATGCCACTTTTTGGAATCAAATCAAATGTTCAAATGAGGTAAATTCACATGAAAATGAACAAAATAAATAAGAGACTGTGTCCTTTCAGAAAATTATATTTTATTCATGCTTATTTTATCAGTGCAGACAAATGTGGTAATATGTACAAATTACATTAAAACATATTGGGTGAACAAACATGCATTTCTGAGCTGTCAGTCACATTTGATGACCAAAACACTGTTTTTTTGTGTGCTAATATTAAATTGAAAGTAAAAATGTAAAAAAATCCACGTTCACATGCTAGTCGGAACTAGGAAACTCTGACATTTCTGACTTGCTAACTGGTTAGAGTTCACAGGAGATTGGTGACACTTTAATTGGGGAGGACAGGCTTGTGGTAATGGCTGGAGCGGAATTTGTGGAATGGTATCAAATACATGCTTTCTATGTGTTTGATGCCGTTCCATTTGCACTGTTCCAGCCATTATTATGAGCCATCCTCCCTTCAGCAGCCTCCACTTTTGTAGTTATATACGCGCAGCATTCAACCAGTTAGCAAGTCAGAAATGTCAGAGTTCCGACTAGCAAATGAACGTGGCATTAATTCATGAAAAAAGCATCACACAAATTCCTTTACATCCAGGGATTTCACCCATCAGTCACCGACTGGCTTCTCAGAGAATCTGCAAACGGAGTAAAAACATTGACAAGATAGTCAAGTGACCTCTCTAACAATGGAAATACATGTCCTCAAAGATGGAAGGCAGGTCGGCAGAGGCAAGATCAGACGGGACCGTTCTATCCAATGAGAGGGCAGCTATGTGTGCGAACAACAGGCCATAGAGTTAGATAGAGAACTAATCTTTGTATTTGTGCTATTATAGCATCTGTGACATCATGGCAGTGACATTGAGGCTAGCTCCATTTTAAAGTAGTCAAATGTCTTCTTCTTAATTGGATGATTGTGCCCAACTCATAGGCATCTCCACCCAGTTCACTACTTTAAAATGGTGGAAGCTCTCCAAGGCCGTAGCTACATATGAGGACAATGAGGTCCAGACCTCAGTAATTTATTTCCTATTTCAACTCAGTCGGTGTCTCAACTTACTGTTGAGAATTAGAATAAATTCACATGGTGTTAAAACTTGTCTGTGTTTCAGCAGTTTTCCATGTGTTATATGCCACAGTCACTCAATTAGCCAATGTCAGTTAAATGCCCAGTAGAGCATCCTACTGGAAGCTAAATAGCTCATTATTAAATAATAATAAAATAAAGGGAACACTTAATTAAACAACACAATGTAACTCCAAGTCAATCACACTTCTGTGAAATCAAACTCGCATCCGCTACAAGACCATGGTGCTTGCCTACGGAGCTGTGAAGGGAACGGCACCTCAGTACCTCCAGGCTCTGATCAGGCCCTACACCCAAACAAGGGCACTGCGTTCATCCACCTCTGGCCTGCTCGCCTCCCTACCACTGAGGAAGTACAGTTCCCGCTCAGCCCAGTCAAAACTGTTCGCTGCTCTGGCCCCCCAATGGTGGAACAAACTCCCTCACGACGCCAGGACAGCGGAGTCAATCACCACCTTCCGGAGACACCTGAAACCCCACCTCTTTAAGGAATACCTAGGATAGGATAAAGTAATCCTTCTCACCCCCCTTAAAAGATTTAGATGCACTATTGTAAAGTGGCTGCTCCACTGGATGTCATAAGGTGAATGCACCAATTTGTAAGTCGCTCTGGATAAGAGCGTCTGCTAAATGACTTAAATGTAAAATGTAAATGTAAACTGTCCACTTAGGAAGCAACACTGATTGACAATAAATTTCACATGCTGGTGTGCAAATGGAATAGACAACAGGTGGAAATTATAGGCAATTAGCAAGACACCCCCAATAAAGGAGTGGTTCTGCAGGTGGTGACCACAGACCACTTCTCAGTTCCTATGCTTCCTGGCTGATGTTTTGGTCACTTTTGAATGCTGGCGGTGCTTTCACTCTAGTGGTAGCATGAGACGGAGTCTACAACCCACACAAGTGGCTCAGGTAGTGCAGCTCATCCAGGATGGAACATCAATGCGAGCTGTGGCAAGAAGGTTTGCTGTGTCTGTCAGCGTAGTGCCCAGAGCATGGAGGCGCTACCAGGAGACAGGCCAGTACATCAGAAGACGTGGAGGAGGTCGTAGGAGGGCAACAACCCAGCAGCAGGACCGCTGTGCAAGGAGGAGCAGGAGGAGCACTGCCAGAGCCCTGCAAAATGACCTCCAGTAGGCCACAAATGTGCATGTGTCTGCTCAAACGGTCAGAAACAGACTCCATGAGGGTGGTATTGACGGCCCGACGTCCACAGGTGGGGGTTGTGCTTACAGCCCAACACTGTGCAGGACGTTTGGCATTTGCCAGAGAACACCAAGATTGGCAAATTCGCCACTGGCGCCCTGTGCTCTTCACAGATGAAAGCAGGTTCACACTGAGCACATGTGACAGACGTGACAGAGTCTGGAGACACCGTGGAGAACGTTCTGCTGCCTGCAACATCCTCCAGCATGACCGGTTTGGCGGTGGGTCAGTCATGGTGTGGGGTGGCATTTCTTTGGGGGGCCGCACAGCCCTCCATGTGCTCGCCAGTGGTAGCCTGACTGCCATTAGGTACCGAGATGAGATCCTCAGACCCCTTGTGAGACCATATGCTGGTGTGGTTGGCCTTGGGTTCCTCCTAATGCAAGACAATGCTAGACCTCATGTGGCTGGAGTGTGTCAGCAGTTCCTGCAAGAGGAAGGCATTGATGCTATGGACTGGCCCGCCCGTTCCCCAGACCTGAATCCAATTGAGCACATCTGGGACATCATGTCTTGCTCCATCCACCAACGCCACGTTGCACCACAGACTGTCCAGGAGTTGGCGGATGCTTTAGTCCAGGTCTGGGAGGAGATCCCTCAGGAGACCATCTGCCACCTCATCAGGAGCATGCCCAGGCGTTGTAGGGAGGTCATACAGGCACGTGGAGGCCACACACACTACTGAGCCTCATTTTGACTTGTTTTAAGGACATTACATCAAAGTTGGATGAGCCTGTAGTGTGGTTTTCCACTTTAATTTTGAGTGTGACTCCAAAGCCAGACCTCCATGGGTTGATACATTTGATTTCCATTGATAATTGTTGTGTGATTTTGTGTTCAGCACATTCAACTATGTAAAGAAAAAAATATTTAATAAGAATATTTAATTCATTCAGATCTAGGATGTGTTATTTTAGTGTTCCCTTTATTTTTTTGAGCAGTGTAGTTAAGTTTGAGGTTAAAGATCTGCTTTCACACTTTTGGGAAAGGGCTTGTGAAGAAAAATCTTATTGCAAGAACTCGGAGCTCTTTAAATTTAGGTGTCCAAATACCTTAGAAAATATGGTAGTAATCTTGCTAAGACCAGAAGAGCTGAGGAGGAAAAGGTAATCATTAAGATGACTTCCCTTTCTCAGAGGTCCCCAGCCGGCCTCTCGGGGGAGGAGAAGGTGGAACTAATTGAGTTACAAAATAAACTGGATAATATGTATAGATTAAAAGCAGAAGGAGCCTTTATTAGATCTAGGAAAAAATGGATTGAGGAGGGAGAACAGAATTCATCCTATTTCTTTAGATTTCAGAAATTTCACTCTCAAAATAACACTATACATAAGTTAAACATTGATGGTGTTATTAGATTACCAAAAATGAATCGCTAAATACTGTAGCAATTTTTACAGACAATTGTATAGCTCTATGTACTGTCAGGAATCCACAGATATGTTTTTTGACTCACTGAATAATGTTAACTCTATCGCTGATATAGAATCTAAACAGTGTGATGAACCCATCAAAGTTGAAGAGATTATAGAGTCTATCAAACATCTAAAAAACAATAAATCACCAGGTGTTGATGGAATTACATCAGAATTTTACAAATTGTTTTCTGAACAATTAGCTCCCTTCCTGTTTGAAGTCTTTTTAGAGAGTATCAAAAACAATGTTCTCCCTCCTACAATGTGTCAGGGGTTAATAACACTGATACCTAAGCCTAAAAAAGAAGTGCTGCTCATCGATAACTGGTGTCCGATTATTCTTCTTAATAATGACTATAAGATTATTACTTGCAAAATTATTACTAGCCTTATTACATTCAAAAGGAATTAAAGAAGTCCTGGATGTAATCATTGATGAAACACAGTCTGGCTTTATGAGGAACAGACATATTGCAAACAATGTCAGACAAGTATTAGACATACTTGACTACTCAGACCTAATAACTGAGGATAGCTTCATATTATTTTTTGATTTTTATAAGCATTTGACATAGTAGAGCATCAGTTCCTCTTCTACTCCCTTGAGAGACTTGGCTTTGGGGATTTTTTCTGTAAGGCTATTAAGACTCTCTATACAAATGGTAACAGCTCTATCAAATATGACACCTCACCTAGATTTGAGTTAAAGAGAGGAATTAGGCAAGGTTGTCCTATCTCTCCATACCTGTTTTTATTAATTGCCCAACTTCTTACAAATTCTTTAAATACTAGTCCTGTACAAGGTATTTCCATATCTGGTAAAGAAATTATTATAAGCCAGCTGGCTGATGATACTACACTTTTTCTGAAAGATGCTAACCAAATTCCATATCGATCAATGTGATACAATCCTTTCCCAAAGGGTCTATATCTTAACATTAATAAATGTGAACTCATGGCTGTCAAAGATTGTGTGACACCTTCATATTATGGTATTCCAGTAAAAGAAGAACTTACATATTTAGGTATAACCATTACAAAGGATCAGAAGTCTAGAGGCGTACTAAATTTTTAACCCTCTTGTTTAAAAAAAACAGAAGAATCTAAATCAATGGCTACAGAGGGACTTATCTTTAAAAGGAAGAGTCCAAATAACCAAGGCTGAGGGTATCTCTAGACTAACATATGGCGCTCTATCTTTACATCTTGACAGTAAAATAAGCAAGGAGATAGACCAGATGCTTTTCAACTTTCTGTGGAGAAACCGTACCCATTACATTAGGAAAACTGTTGTAATGAACAATTATGAGAATGGTGGGCTGAATTTTCTGGACTTTACTACCTTAAATAATACTTTTAAGATGAATTGGATAAAACAATTCCTAAGAAGACCCACTTCTATGTGGAATTTTATTCCTCGTCATGTCTTCTCTACTTTTGGTGGCCTTAACTTCATGTTGGTTTGCAATTATAATATTGACAAAGTTCCAGTGAAACTTTCTGCTGTTCATCGGCAGGTTTTCTTGTCATGGTTCTTCATTTATAAGCATAAGTTTTCTCCACACAGTTATTATATATGGAATAATCGGGATATATTGTATAAGAATACTTCTTTGTTTTTAGAATATTGGTTCCGAAATAATATCCTATTGGTTAGCCAATTGGTAAATGCAGAGGGTCGTTTACTCAGTTATAAGGAATTCTTATCACTTTACAAGGTCCCTGTAACACCTAAAGATTTTGCAATTGTTTTAGGTGCCATTCCCTCAGGTGTTGCTTTATTATTCAGGAATGTGTCAAGACCTGACCTTCAGAGCCTAGCTTCCGTTGACCCTGTTGACTCATCAGTAGGGAAGATTTGTTTCTCTTTTGGTCCATTCAACAACAGAGCGATACGAAACTTGTTTCAGCAGGATGTTGCCTTATTGGAATGGATTTATTGATAATATCTGTTGGAAAAAAGTTTGGATGTCGCCATTAAGATTTGCAGGCAATTAGCTTTAAAACTGCACATACAAAAACATCTGTAAAACAAACATATTTGTTTACCTTTTGTTATTAAAATACTTTTTCTGCAAACAGTTCCCCTGTACATATTAAATTATAGTTTTTAATCCCGGTGCTCAGTTAATGTGTAGCAGCTAATTGTATAGGTTATGTGTTCTTAGATCGACTGAGGTGAATAAAAGCCACAGCATCCAATGTGATAACGGATGGGCAAATGTTTGCTTCTTTTTATGTTCTCCAAATAGTATTTAGTTTTTAAATTGTATAGAAATTCAGTAAATGGGTTTCAACTAAAGTCACGTAGCAAATGAGCAATTACATGTTTTGTTGACCAAATTCCACACTCTGACCTCCATGCAAAATTCCTCACTTCGTTATACTTCGTGGGCTTATTTTCTAGGACAGATTTTGGGCTGAGTAAAACCTCTCGCTTCGTCTCTTCCTCTCTGGTAAAAGAGGACATGGGGGGAGAGAGTGGAGGAAAAAGACGACTCCCTAAAACACTCCACTTCGATTCCGCTACGACCGGAAGAGACTTTTCGTAGCAGGTAGGAGACCGTTTCCTAATTGAATTATCCTAACCTCACGAAAAACTCACTTCCGGTCGTAGCTGTGTCGAAGTGGCGTGTTTATAGGGAATCTCGTAAAAATAAACCCCCACACCCACTGATTCACAGCTGTCAGTTGGAGGAAAAAAACACTTGTCAATCTTTGGGAGGAACCACTGTACATTATTTTAACAACCAAGACGAAGAAAGAGCAAATCCTGGAAACATCAACGTCGTTTAGAAGCTTCTACGAGCCAGGCGAATCTCTTTGAAAAGGCGTGACGTGAAGAGCAGTGTCAGTTTGCTCTGTCACACATTAGAAATTGGGGTTGGCTAGCTAGTAGCTGGCTAACCAGCTAGCCAGCTAAATTTATACTGCTCAAAGGGATTGGCCTTCTCTTTTGCATTGGGGTCATTACACCGGAAAGAACATCTCAGGATTCAATTAAACCTCATTTTTATGTTTTGGGTCCCAAGGAAGGGTAAGAGCCCAGGGTCATAGCTTTTCATGTCGAGGGAACATGGCATGGGGTTATCTTGCTACTAAGCTAGCGCTAGCTAGGTAGCTACCAAACCAAGGCAAACACTTTCCCAATGACAATGTGTTTATGTTAGCTAGCTAGCTAGCCAGCCCAGGAAAGTAGCTAACTTTCTAGCTTGGAAAACGCGTTGACTATACAATAACTAAATTAACGTTATCCCCGCCCGGGTAGTTAACTAGCTACTGTAGCTAACGTTAGGAATGATCTAGTTAACGTCTCCATCTGTAACGGTAACTAACGTTAGCTTCCTCGGCGTTTTAATTATTGAGCTAGCTAGGTATCTTCGCTACAAGAGTTTAACTACACAGAACAATGAGTTATAAATATATATATTTTAACGTTACCCATGCAAGGGGACATAGTTCACAATGATGGATAATTAGTAAGTTGAGCTAGCTAGCAATCCTAATTGTGTCATCGTGGAGGTTTATGGCCACCGTCTGACTTTATAACCGCCGAGTTAGTTAGCTAACGTTAGCCGATTCCTTATCTGGGCGTTTTCTTCTTGTAAATTGCCTGTACTAACCATTAACGTTACGTGACGCTGGTAACGTTAAACTTTTGTCAGAACACACACTAGCTAAATATTTGTAAGGTAACTTTGACAGCTCTAACAGTAAAATCAAATATGAATTTATAGCAAACCATATCAAGCTGTATGGGTAAAGCCTCCAAGCCCTGTGCTTAGCTGGAACTTTTACCTACGTGTAACCAGCTAACTTCAGCTATGTAATAATTTCCCCAAAACAATGTCAACTGTAGCTAGTCAATGTTTAAGAAAATAGATGGCTAGCATCTTCACTTGTCATTGTGTATTTAGGCCAAGTATCAATTGGCCTTTACAATGGTGGGGGGTACACAATAAACATGCCTCAAGGCCAGAGTTGAGCAGGCTAATGTTTGATTCAAGGATATAACTTGTGTCAGTTTGTGGACCTCATGTAAACTTGTGCTACCTTACAAGGCAACTTGGAAAGAATCTTGACTCTTTCTTTGCATTCCGCACAGAACAACTTGAGCTTTCTACAACTTCATACTTGTAATATTTTGCAGGTTTGTCAGTGTGTATGGCTTGTTTGTCAGCATCTGGCCAATGTCAGCCACAAGTGTTACACTCTTATAGGACCCAGACATCCGTGACCATGGCAGGATATTTTGTAGGAATGCACTCTGGCCATGGCAGACTATTTTGTAGGAATGCACTGAGTGTGTTCCTCTGTGTGCACACAACATGCATGCGGGTGCTTGCAGGGAAGTTTGCACATCCCTCTCAATTCAGGGTTATTTGATTGAGTTTCAGCTATGTCTTGATAATATGCTATTCATTACATTGTACTATGTCCAAGGACTTAGTTCAATACTGAGATTCCCAGCGCTTCATCATGGTGTGGTCTTCAATTGATCTTGAAATTGTGATTTATTAATGTAAACAAGGCATCAGATCATCTAATTTCAGTAAAATATTAGTGTCTTCATGTAAGGTGATAGAGGTGGATCTGACAGCCCTATCATTCATGTTTTTCAGATTTTTTCCCCCCACACTGTGTTGCTCTAATTTGGCCCTGAACGTGTTGGTGGAGCTGCAGTTGCACAGAAGCCATGGGGACACCAGGTAGAAAGCGTGCCCCTATCAAGGACCGGTTTTCAGCTGAGGATGAAGCCCTTAGTAGCATTGCCCGGGAGGTAAGTTAACCATCCATTTCAGAGCCTCCCTGCTTTTAGTTCATTTCTGTGATTCTTTCTTAGTTTAAGATCTTTAACTGGTGTTATTAGCTGAGCTTCCCTCACATTGTAGGCCTATGTGTAGTGCAAAAGTGATTTAGTACATAAGTCACATTGGATGTTGTTTGTGGTGACACTGAAGACATGTATTTCCCCAAATGCGGTCAAAGACAAGTTTGAATTTGATGATTTATAAAAGGATGCATGGCAAGCCGTCATGGATGTATTACTTTAAATGTAGGCTTCTCAACCCATACCCAACAACACCAACTGAGGTGAATGCAGCAAACAGCCCCCTGAAGCATATCCTGACACATGTTCACACACAGCTCTGCTTAGTCTGAGATGTGCTTGTAATGTGGATATTCAGGTTCCTTCAAGTTGTCTCAGCTCTGGCGAGTGCAGACAGCTGGTTTGCAATGGTGTAGTAGGATTGATTTGAAGAGATTTAGGGAAAATGGAGGGCAGGGGCAAGGAAGGTGGGATGGCCTGTAATGACTTGTCCCAGGATTATTCCATGTTCCTCAACTACCCGGCTGTCATTCCTGGCCTTTTCGTAGAGGCTGTGCAACTGTTCTCAGCGTACATAGTAGGCCCATGCATTTGTTGTGTAATTGTTATTGTTCATTACTATTTTGAGAACGATTTTGCTGTATTTGCATAATTATGTGGCTAGATGAAACTATGCCACAGTGTGGGAAAAGCCTAAAGAATCAGCAGAGTAGATTTTTGAGTCCATGTGATTGACTGCCTTGCTTAACTTACAGATGAACAGAACACAGGATCTCACATAGACTGGAAGTGAATGTTGTCTGAGCTCTTGTGAATTGCCTCATACTTGGGGACTTCTTGGTAGTGCCTCATACTTTGGCACAGAAAACAAGGTTACATTTTCCGTCTTTAACCATACAAGCCTGTTATATAGAATCATGACTCATCTGACCCACCCAGCCAGGTCCTGTCCTGAATGAATCAGGGTTTCTTCGTGGAGAGAACTAGATGTGCACAGAACAGTGAGGCCAAGTGAGTGTGTGCAGTGGGTCCATAAGGCCAACCTCTCTCCAACCTGTCACACACCACCACTCCCCTCCAAACAAAGCACCAGAAAAAAGTAATTGCATGAGGTCAGTCATCCTCTCTTAGGCTATGAGTGCTTGCCTGGTCGGCCTGTGCTGGACACGGATCACTGTCCTGCTGAGAAGGACTGTGAATTTGAGCCTGCGCTATCACCACCCCATATTGGAGGCCACTTACATTGCTGGGCTGTCAGTCACTTAAAATATCAGCAGCTTGCTTGCAAAACCATCAGCCAAGTAGGAGGATTCACCACATGTACTGTAGGCCTATCAAGTTTTCCTCGTAAGGATCATAATGTTAGAGAGATGATCAGACAGTCACTTACTGTGCCATTGATTGTAAGTGAATGTGTGGGAGTTGAGTGAGTCATAGTTCATAGTCCGTATTACACAGTTTCAGTGCTATCCTGGGTAATGATAGCTGTAAGCCATGCAGAGGACTACTGAAGAGAATGGCACATTGTCACACTGAGTAGAACAGGCTTGCACAGGGCGGGGTCGAGACCCAGGGTCTCCAGCTTAATGACGAGTTTGGAGGGTACTATGGTGTTAAATGCTGAGCTGTAGTCAATGAACAGCATTCTTACATAGGTATTCTTCTTGTCCAGATGGGATAGTGCAGTGTGATGGCGATTGCATCATCAGTGGACCTATTGGGGCGGTTAGAAAATTGGAGTGAATCTAGGGTATCGGGTAAGGTGGAGGTGATATATGATCCTTGACTAGACTCTCAAAGCACTTCATGATGACTGAAGTGAGTGCAACGGGGCAATAGTCATTTAGTTGAGTGCAACAGGGCGATGGCTAAGGTACCTCACGTGACAAGTGGCCCCCATCTCACCTGCTAATTGGGAAACTTTTGCAAATGTTTTGTTGAGGGAAATGCTGTGAATTAAGAGGACTTGATGTATACTAAACAAAAATATAAACCTGACATGTGAAGTGTTAGTCCCATGTTTCAATAGCTGAAATAAAGTATCCCAAAAATGTTTGATTTTGGTAAAGGAGAAAGGTTATTTCTCTAAAATGTTGTGCACACTAACTAAATCCCTGTTAGTGAGCATTTCTCCTTTGCCAAGATAATCCACCCACCTGAAAGGTGTGGCATATCAAGAAGCTGTTTTAACCAGCATGATGATTTCTTTTTTATTTTACCTTTTATTTAACTAGGTCAGTTAAAGTCAGTTAAAAACAAATTCTTATTTTCAATGATGGCCTAGGAACAGTGGGTTAACTGTTTTTTCAGGGGCAGAACGACAGATTTGTACCTTGTCAGCTCGGGGGTTTGAGCTTGCAACCTTCCGGTTACTAGTCCAACGCTCTAACCACTAGGCTACCCTGCCGCCATGTGCGGAGGACAATAAAAGGCCACTCTCTGGCAACAGCTCTGGTGGACATTCCTGCAGCCCTCAACTTGAGACATCTGTGGCATTGTGTTGTGACAAAACTGCACATTTCGGTTACCTTGTCCCCAGCACAAGGTGTACCTTGTGTAATCAAATTTTATTTATCACATGTGCGCCGAATACAACAGGTGTAGACTTTACAGTGAAATGCTTACTTACAAGCCCTTAAACAACAATGCATTTTTAAGAATAATAAGTGTTAATTAAACATAGATAAGTAAAAAAAAAAATACAAATAAAAGTAACAAATAATTAGAGAGCAGCAGTAAAATAACAATAGCGAGGCTATATACAGGGGGTACCGGTACAGAGTCGATGTGTGAGGTCACCGGTTATTCGAGGTAACATGTACATGTAGGTAGAGTTAATAAAGTGACTATGCATAGACAATAAACAGAGTAGCAGCAGTGTAAAAGGAGGGGGGGGCGGAGTCTGACAATTTTTGGTGCCTTCCTCTGACAACGCCTGGTATAGAGGTCCTGAATGGCAGGAAGCTTGGCCCCAGGGATGTACTAGGCCGTACGCACAACCCTCTGTAGTGCCTTGCAGTCTGAGGCCGAGCAGTGATGTAACCAGTCAGGATGCTCTCGATGGTGCAGCTGTAGGAACTTTTTGAGGATCTGAGGACCCATGCCAAATCTTTTCAGTCTCCTGAGGGGGTATAGGCTTTGTCTTGCCCTCTTCACGACTCTTGGTGTGCCTGGACCATGTTAGGTTGTTAGTGATGTGGGTTCCAAGGAACTTGAAGCTCTCAACCTGCTCCACTGCAGCCCCGTCAATGAGAATGGGGGCGTGCTCGGTCCTCCTTTTCCTATAGTCCATAATAATCTGCTTTGTCTTGATCACTTTTGAGGGAGAAGTTGTTGTCCTGGCACCACACGGCCAGGTCTCTGACCACCTCCCTATAGGCTGTCTCATCCTTGTCGGTGATCAGGCTGTATCATCGGCAAACTTATTGATGGTGTTGGAGTCATGCCTGGCCATGCAGTCATGAGTGAACAGGGATTACAGGAGGGGGCTGAGCACACGCCCCTGAGGGGCCCCCGTGTTGAGGATCAGCATGGTGGATGTGTTACCTACCCTTACCACCTGGGGGCACCCCGCCAGGAAGTCCAGGATCCAGTTGCAGAGGGAGGTGTTTAGTCCCAGAGTCCTTAGCTTAGTGATCAGCTTTGAGGGTACTATGGTGTTTGTCCCTCATTCAGGGACAGGTTGAAAATGTCAGTGAAGACACTTGCCACTTGGTCAGCGCATGCTCGGAGTATACGTCCTGGTAATCCGTCTGGCCTTGTGAATGTTGACCTGTTTTAATGATCTTTCTCGTATCGGCTACGGAGAGCGTGATCACATATTCGTCAGGAACAGTTGATGCTCTCATGCAAGTTTCAGTGATGCTTGCCTCGAAGTGAGCATAGAAGTAATTTAGCTCGTCTGGTAGGCTCGTGTCTCTGCTTCCCTTTGTAGTCTGTAATAGTTTGCAAGCCCTGCCACATCCGACAAGCGTCGGAGCCAGTGTAGTACGATTTAATCTTAGTCCTGTATTGATGCTTTGCCTATTTGATGGTTCGTCGGAGGTATAGCTTGATTTCTTATAAGCTTCCAGCTCCTTGAAAGCAGCAGCTCTACCCTTTTAGCTCAGTGCGGATGTTGCCTGTAATCCATGGCTTTTGGTTGGAGTATGTACGTACTGTAACTGTGGGGATGACATCATCGATGCACTTATTGAAGCCAGTGACTGATGTGGTGTACTCCTTAATGCCATTGGAAGAATCACGGAACATATTCCAGTCTGTGCTAACAAAACGATCCTGCAGCTTTGTATCTGCTTCATCTGACCACTTATCTTTATTGACACTGGTGCTTTCTGCTTTTTTGGCTGTATACAGCTCATTGAGTGTGGTCTTAGTGCCAGCATCGGTTTGTGATGGTAAATAGACAACTACGAAGAGTATAGATGGAAACTCTCTTGGTAATTAGTGTGGTATACAACTTATTATGAGATACTCTACTTCAGGCGAGCGAAACCTCAAGACTTCCTTAGCTTTCGTGCACCAGCTGTTGTTTGCAAATATACATAGACTGTCACCCCTTGTCTTACCAGAGGTGGCTGTTCTATCCTGCCGAAAAGTGTAAAACCCTCTAACTGTATGTTATTCATGTCGTCTTTCAGCCACGACTCGGTGAAAAATAAGATATTACAGTTTTTAATGTCCCGTTGGTAGGATATACATGCTCGTAGTTTGTCTATTTTATTATCCAATCATTGTACGTTGACTAATAGGACCGACGGTAAACGCACATTTCCCACTCGCTGTCAGATCCTTACAAAGGCACCCAGACCTCCGTCTCCGATATCTAAGTCTCTTTCTCCTGCGAATGACGGTCATGAGGGCCTTGTCTGGAGTAAATCCTTTGCGTCCGATTCATTAAAGAAAAAAATCTTCCAGTACTGGGTGAGTAATCTCTTTCCTTATATCTAGAAGCTCTTTTAGGTCATAAGAGACGGTGGCAGAGACATTATGTACAAAATAAGATACAAATAACTTGGAAAAAACACACAATAGCACTATTGGTTAAGGGACCGTAAAACGGCAGCCTTCTCCTCTGGTGCCATTGATGCTGTTTAATCAGCTTCTTGAAATGCTTCTCCTGTCCGGTGGATGGATTATCTTGGCAAAGGAGAAATGCTCACTAACAGGGATGTAAACAAATAGGTGCACATAATTTGAGAGGGAACCATTTTTTTTGCTTATGGAATATTTCTGTGATATTTTATTTGAGCTCATAAAACATCGGACCCACACGTTACATGTTGTGTTTATATTTTTGTTCAGTGTTGATTTAAAAAAACAAAAACAGTTTCACATGCGCATGGTCCTTGCGATCTGGGGTTTTTGAGAGGTCCATAACCCATTGAAGTTAAAATGGTTATGGGTAGGGTTTACGGATGTCCCAAGTAGAGGTCGACCGATTAATTGGAATGGCCAATTAATTAGGGCCGATTTCAAGTTTTCATAACAATCAGTATTTTTGGATGCCGATAAAAATATATATATATTTTTACACCTTTATTTAACTAGGCAAGTCAGTTAAGAACACATACTTATTTTCAATGACGGCCTAGGAACGGTGGGTTAACTGCCTTGTTCAGGGGCAGAACGACAGATTTTTACCTTGTCAGCTCAGGGATTCAATCCTGCAACCTTATGGTTAACTAGTCCAACGCTCTAACCTCCTGCCTCACGAGGAACCTGCCTGTTAGGTGAATGCAGTAAGAAGCCACGGTAAGTTGCTACAAATCGTATAGAGAGAGAGAGTCCTATAATTCCAATAATAACTACAACCTAAAACTTACCTGGGAATATTGAAGACTCATATTAAAAGGAACCACCAGCTTTCATATGTTCTCATGTTCTGAGCAAGGAACTTAAACGTTAGCTTTCTTACATGGCACATATTGCACTTTTACTTTCTTCTCCAACACTTTGTTTTTGCACTATTTAAACCAAATTGAACATGTTTCATTATTTAGTTGAGGCTAAATTGATTTTATTGATGTATTATATTAAGTTAAAATAAGTGTTCATTCAGTATTGTTGTAATTGTCATTATTACAAATAAATAAAAATAAAAAAATCGGCCGAATAATCGGTATTCGCTTTTTTGGGCCTCCAATAATCGGTATTGGCGTTGAAAAATCATAATCGGTTGACCTCTAGTCCCAAGGATCCCTAGAATGTACAAGTAATGTGAATGTCAATGCATAATGCAGTTGGAAAGGTCAATAAAAAAAAATGCATTATGGTAATGCATACTTTTTTGCATTCATTTTGGGGGATTTGTTTTTCTTCTGTAGGCTATTACAATTAAAAATAACATCTAAGTCCTTAAATAAAAAATGAAGTGCTTGAAAGTCCTTGAATTTGACTTGCCAATGTCTGTATGAACCCTGAATCGGATATTTTTTCAGCCCCAATGGAAAATTAAGGCCTCTGCTATTAAAATTACCCATGCATCTTTCGCTTTGCTGTCTTATCCCGGAGAGTATTTGTTTTTCATTCAGGCCAGTAGCTTTTATTGGAACTGGCCCGGTGTGCCACTAGAAAATGTACCTGAATGTCGAACCCTGTATGTAGTTCAGGATAATGGTAGGCAGGCCTATTTTTGCAACTATCTGCAAATACATATTTCAAATTTCACATCCTCTTTTTTTAGATTAGAAAGGTAGAACAAGTTTTCTGTTGTGCAAAACGCCTGATTGAAACTTGTCGGCTGTCAAACAATTTATCTACCTATGCTTGGGCTATTTTATGATTGGGTGTTATCACACGTAGCAGCATATAATTTAGCAACGTGTGTTGAAGGGGTCCGCCTAACATTCCGTCTGGTCTGATAAGGGGAGGGTTTTGAACGATTAGCCTAATGTTTGTTTCCATGGCAACTATAAACACTATAGTACTGAAGATAAACAACGTCAACTTTGACATAACATCCAGGGTGTGCCAACTTCATGGAGCCCTAGATGATGTAGTCTAGTGTGAGCAGAGGATCTGATCTACCCCTTGACGCTTAGGGTTTTGGAGGTGTGTATGATTGTGCATTTGTGCGGCTGCTGCTCAGATTACTCCTCTCCAGTCCCATAATGTGGGTGCAGGGGGAGGGAATGCTGGGGCCAGGCCGGATGGGCATGGCTATAGATAGGACAGAGCGACACAGAGCTCAGGTCATCCTGTCAGACAGCTCGACAGGTGCAGCGCAGAGGAGCCAGCCATCTCCTCTCCCTCTTTTCTCAGACACACACAGTGTTTTCCACTCGAGCCGGCTGTCGGCTAAACAGCCGATTAGACTCCTTTTAAGCCTGTTACTTTTTCCACCTAAATTAACAAGGCTACTTTTCAATTTGCTTGTCAGAAAGTCAGCCAAGCCCCCTCCCGCGAGAATGAACGATATGCATTTTCTAGCGATCTACCGGAGATTTCAGAGTTCCGGGTTTGTTTTGAACGCGGCATCAAACGGCAACAGAAGGCAGGCTTCATCAGCACGTCACACACCACTTTGCAATGAGCTGGAGGCAGTTACGTACCCAATGCATATGGGCCTGACAAATTTAAAATGTTGCCGGTCAAATATCCTACGTCACATTTTCCTAACACACACCCTGGTGTATCTGTGTGTATGGGTCTTGACTTGTCTAAAGTCAGTACAGCCAATCTGCCAACTTCTGTCTGTGGCGTCCACACAGTTTGGGTTACACATTAATATGACCCCACTGTGGAAAGGTGAGACTCTCACGAACACGTACATGTCAGTTGTTGCTGTAGCCCACAGGCCTCACGACTCGTCTGAAGATCCCCGGTACCAGTTGAAAAAATGAATGGAAGTATATATGGAGACCTGTGACAAAAATAAGGGTTTAAATACACTGTATTCGGAAAGTATTCAGACCCCTTTTTTCACATTTTGTTACATTACAGCCTTATTCTAAAATTGATTCAATAGGTTTTTTTTCTTATCAATCTACACACAATACCCCATAATGACAAAGCAAAAACATGTTTTTAGATTTTTTTTTTGCAAATGTCATCACATTTACATAAGTATTCAGACCCTTTACTCAGTACTTTGTTGAAGCACCTTTGGCAGTGACTCTGGTCTCGATTCTTCTTGGGTATGACGCTACAAGCTTGGCACACCTGTATTTGGGATGTTTCTCCCATTCCTCTCAGCAGGTCCTCTTAATCTTTGTCAGGTTGGATGGGGAGCGTCGTTGCACAGCTATTTTCAGGTCTCTGTAGAAATGTTCGATTGGGTTCAAGTCCAGGCTCTGGCTGGGCATCTCAACGATATTCAGAGACTTGTCCCGAAGTCCTATGGAGCAGCTTTTTATCAAGAATCTCTCTACTTTGCTCCATTCGTCTTTGCCTCGATCCTGACTAGTCTCCCTGTCCCTGTTGCTGAAAAACATCCCCACAACATGAAACCTGCCACCACCATGCTTTACTAAAGGGATGGTGCCAGGTTTCTTCCAGACGTGAAGCTTGGCATTCAGGCCAAAGAGTTTCATCTTGGTTTCATCAGACCAGAGAATCTAGGAATGGCTTTCGTCTGGCCACTCTACCATAAAGGCCTGATTGGTGGAGTTTTGCAGAGATGGTTGTCCTTCTGGAAGGTTCTCCCATCTCCACAGAGTAACTCTGGAGCTCATCGGGTTCTTGGTCACCTCCCTGACCAAGGCTCTTCTCCCCTGATTGCTCAGTTTGGCTGAGCGGCCAGCTCTAGGAAGAGTCTTGGTGGTTCCAAACTTCTTCCATTTAAGAATGATGGAGGCCACTGTGTTCTCGGATCTATAATGCTGTATAATTTTGTTTGGTACCCTTCTCCAGATCTCCAGACATGCATGCACTGTCAACTGTGGGACCATTATATAGACAGGTGTGTGTGCCTTTCCAAATCATGTCCAATCATTTGAATTTACCGCAGGTGAACTCCAAATTCACAAACACTTCACATTTCCATATCATAAAACTCATGTAATTTACAGTGTCAATGTTTATGGTCACTGTTTCATGTTCAGTATGGATGTAGCGTTTCACGGTATGCATCGGGCCCAGGTTCAAATGTTTAAGATATGAGTGCATCGGTTAGTGGGTCCGCAAACCGATCAAATTACTTTTTCTACCTTCCCAAAAATGCCTAATATTTTGTGACAACTGCGTCCTCTCATTCAGTGTCGAACTAAGCATGTAATTATGTTGACAGGCAATATCCGTAGCCAGCTTCAAAAGTTTGTAAAATGGCTTGCACATTATTAGGCTTCATTAGTTGAGTGACAACCAATTTTGTTGGTTAGGTTATTTAATATAAAATGTGCTGTTAAATGGCCTGCATACTCACCAGACATGTAACCCATTGATGTTTGGGATGTTTGATGTCTGGGATGTTCTGGATCACCGTGTACAACAGTGTGTTCTAGTTCCCGCCAAAATCCAGCAACTTCGCACAGCCATTGAAGAGGAGTGGGACAACATTCCACAAGCCATAATCAACAGCCTGATCAACTCTTATTTTTTTTACCCCTTTTCTTCTCCCCAATTTCATGGTATCCAATTGGTAGTTAGTCTTGTCTCATCGCTGCAACTCCCATACGGACTCAGGAGAGGCGACGGTCGAGAGCCGTGCACACAATCCAACCAAGCCACACTGCTTCTTGACACAATGCCCACTTAACCCGGAAGCCACAGTACTGTTCAAAAGTTTGGGGTCACTTAGAAATGTCCTTGTTTTTGAAAGAAAAGCACATTTGTCTATTAAAATAACATCAAATTGAAATACAAATAAAAATACAAATTGAAAAACTTTTGAACGGTACTATGTGTATTATTTGCTCTAGATTGTAGGAAATGGCAGTTACTGGTGTTAAACTTTGAGTCACATTGGCAATTGAACAAGGTTTCAAATTATGCCCACCTGACTCAGATTTCGGTTTATAACGGTGACATAACGGTTTATAACGGTGACACCTCTTTCAGGAATACCTAGGATAGGATAAAGTAATCCTTCTCACCCCCCCCCCCTTGAAAGATTTAGATGCACTATTGTAAAGTGGCTGTTCCACTGGATGTCTTAAGGTGAACGCACCAATTTGTAAGTCGCTCTGGATAAGAGCGTCTGCTAAATGACTTAAATGTAAATGTAAATAACGGGGATTTTTGGATTGCATGAACATAAACAGTAATTGTGTGACGGTGGGGATGCAGAGTTGTTCCAAACAAAAACTACACGTGTGGTTGCTTTAGTTCCTCAATGGCACAGCTAGGAGAGCTAAAAAGGAAATTTGGCGCCTCGCTCAAACCGAGGTACTACTTTTCCTATTTGGCTGGCAACTCCATGTGCTTGTGGAAAACGGTACACACACACTAGTCTATTAGCCTCACTAATCCATTTTAACAGTGCAAAAATACGCCCTAATTTTTTACTTTGAATCCCACCATTTTGTTTTCTTAGAAGAAGGTCCAATTAGAATCTGACATTTTAAGCCAAAGCATTGAAACAATTTTAGTTGGCTTGCGGTGCTCATAGTCACATAAACCTCAATGTGATGGTTGTGCCACTCTGCTCGCAAAGCTGTCATAGACAGCAGCTGTTTAGAGAAAGACAGACCATCCGCATGATTAGTCAATAGAAAATATCGAGAGGCTTATGACCAAAGGGTGAGTTCACCGACCCTAATCGAGAGTGGAAATCTCCAGAGATGGCTGAAGACTTCTGACAGATGCACTGTGGGTGAACCGCTCGGCTGTAACATAAGAGAGGCAGAAGAGACATTTGATTAAGGAAAACGTCCCACATGGCATGCATGTTTGCACAACAAAGGCATTTTTTTTTCCCCCAATGCTATTTTTTCCCCACTCAACAGGAATAGACCTACTGGTGGCCCATTCTGGCACCACAGATAAGCACTGGCTGGAATGTTGACTGTTTGTTTGCAAGGAGATAGCCTACACCATACCATTGATGCAGCATATTTTTGTTGAAGATAAGTGTTTTTCTGCTATGGTGTCTGTAGATGGTGGTGGTGTTGTCATAGCAGAGTAGTCAGAAGCTGGTGTGTGTCTCTCTCACACTCACTCTCACTCACACACATATTATGGGCCTCCTTGGGGGGGTGGCGGGAGCATGGTCTACTTAAATTAGCCACTGCTGCTGAGGCGCTTTGCAAAATTAACCCCGTTCCCCCTCTACCTCTGGGGTAAATGAAGTGAAATTGGGATATGCCTTCACCCCTCCAGAGTAGACTACCTATGTCATCTTTCAAATCCATTGCTGTGCTTGTAGAGTTACATGCATCTGCCTTCCTGCATGCATGTTGATTGAAAAAATATTGACTGCCATTGAATGATTGCATATTTAGCGACTGGTGAACCAACACCACATCTAACTTTGTTTAAAAGCCTTAAGGCCTAGTTTATCCTCCCAAATGTTTCTTTGTCACTGTGTTTGTCCACTGTCTTTTCCCCTTTTTGAGGTCCTTAAATTAGCCTCTCCAAACTGATGGTTAGCACATGTTGGGGATGAGGCATCCCAAGCACTCTACTAAGGACAGTATTATAGAGCTGTGACTCATGTGGAAACTGGTCAACCACTGCATGTGGTACAGTAGCTCTCTGTCACAGGTCTCTCAGGATAATTTATATTTGGTCTCCACAATTTTGTTCTGTTGATTTGTTTGGAGTTGGTCTCCATTGTGTTGCAGATTAGTACACACTTCCATAGCCTGCAGCAGAGTGAGGTGCAGATTGTATGCTGTTGTGTAGCCTAACGTGCAAGGGCGCGTTGTAATGCCAACCACCGCTTTTAGCGTGATCCTATCCTAACATGGCATTGCCTTATCATAAACAAGCTCATTGAGGGGGATTGGTGTTCCTATGTTTCATGAACTGAAATAAAAGATTCCAGAAATGTTCCAAATGTACAAAAAGCTTATTTCTCTACAAATGTTGTGCGCACATGTGTTTACATCCCTGTTAGTGAGCATTTCTCATTTGCCAAGATAATCCATCCACCTAAACGGTGTGGTATATCAAGAAGCTGTTTAAACAGCACGGTCATTACATAGGTGCAGCTTGTGCTGGGGGCAATAAAAGGCCACTCTAAAATGTGCAGTTTTGTCACACGACACAATGCCACAGATGTCTCAAGTTTTGGAGGGAGCATGCAATAGGCATGCTGACTGCAGAATGTCCACCAGAGCTGTTGCCAGAGGGTTGAATGTTAATTTCTCTACCATATGTCGTTTTAGAGAATTTGGCAGTACGTTCAACCGGCCTCACAACCGCAGACCAAGTTTAAGGGATCGTGTGGGTGAGCAGTTTGCTGATGTCAATGTTGTGAATAGAGTGCCCCATGGTGGCGGTGGGATTATTCTATGGTCTGCATACTCCCCAGACATGTCACCCATGTTTGAGATGCTCTGGATCGACATGTTCGACCGCGTGTTTCAGTTCCCACCAACATCCAGCAAGTTCACACAGCCATTGAGGAGTGGGACAACATTCCATAGGCCACAATCAACAGCCTGATCAAATGGAGGAAAAATGCTTTGTTTGTTTTAACATTTAAAAATGCAATTATGGGGGGCTTTAGAGACTACTGTTGTCCCTGTTGAAGAGCTTTTATTGCATCTCTCAATATTGAGCTAGTAGCTCACTGTTTTATAACCGAGATATCTGATATGGCTTTTGAGATATGGAGCTTGCGAAATGCACATCGGCCATTGCGAGTGCATATGTAGTTTTTTAGGACTTCACATTTACTGTTAGATTAATACATGGCTACTAGCAGTGGGTATTATATTTAGAGTTAGAGATCATCAACCTAATGTGTTATAATTTTCCACTTGCTCAGGTGGTGAACTGGCCCTGAATGAATGAATGAATCAAATTTATAAGGCCCTTTTTACATCAACAGATGTGCTATACAGAAACCCAGCCTAAAACTGGATTTCCAACAGCAAGCAATGCAGGTTGAGAGAGGGGGGTTCGAGAGAGGGGGGGTTGAGAGCCACAGCACAGTAGACTATATGATTACAGACCTTGACCATTTATCTCAGCTCATTCACCGTCAAGCCACTAACACCTCTGATCACGGCAAAATTACCTTGTTCCTCAAAAGAACAGACATGGAAATAACCATACATTCACAGCCAAGGAAGCTATACAAATTCAGAAATTCATACAGATTGTCCCAAAACAGCACAGAAGGATACCAGAAAGCAACCAGAATCCAAACACTCTAAGATAACATTCTGTATAGTACATCCACATCCACTCACAGTAAAGAAGGCATCAATCAAGCAGTAAAAAACATCAGTATATTCAGGCAAACGGCAAATGAAGCACAACTGAAATTGATTTAAAAAAAATACAAGACCACAGACAAGATGGCGCCGACGAACATGGCTAATGTTTTACATTCTCCCAACCAGTTGTGCTATTTTGTTAATGCCTTTTGTGTAACTTATTGTGTACGAAATGTTGCTGTTACCGTCTATGACCGAAAATAACTTCTGGACATTAGAACAGCGATTACTCACAGCGGACTGGAAGAAACTTTTTCCTTTAACGAGTCCGACGAGAAGGATATCCTGCTTTCACTGGAACAGGCCCAGACCCCCTGCCTTTTGTGTGAAGGAAAGACACAGGGAAAGGGCCGCAGATCGGGCAGCCTTCTGAGAATCCGTAGGCAAGCGAGTAAACTCCCAATGTCATCCGTTCTTCTTGCTAACGTGCAATCATTGGAAAATAAAATTGATGACCTACAATTAAGATGATCCTACCAACGGGACATTAAAAACAGTAACATCTTATGTTTCACCAAGACGTGGCTGGACGACGATACGGACAATATAGAGCTGGCGGGATTTTCCATGCACCTGCAGAACAGAGACGCTACCTCTGGTAAGACAAGGAATGGAGATGTCTATTTGTCAATAACAGCTGGTGCGCGATATTTAATATTAAAGAAGTCCCGAGGTATTGCTCGCCTGAGGTAGAGTACCTTATGATAAGCTGTAGACCACACTATCTACCAAGAGTTCTTATCTATATTATTCGTAGCCGTCTATTTACCACCACAGGACGAAGCTGGCACTAAGACCACTCGCAACCAACTCTATAAGGCCATAAGCAAAGAAGAAAATGCTCACCTGAAAGCGGCGTTCCTAGTGGCCAGGGACTTTAATGCAGGCAAACTTCAATCAGTTTAAAAATTTTACCAGCATGTCACATGTTTAACCAGAGAAAAAAATCCTAGACCACTTTTACTCCACACACAGAGATGCATACAAAGCTCTCCCCTCGCCCTCCATTTGGCAAATCTGACCATAATTCTATCCTCCTGATTCCTGCTTTACAAGAAAAAACTAAAGCAGGAAGTACCAGTGCATCGCTCAATACGGAAGTGGTCAGATGGCGCGGATGCTACATTACAGTACTGTTTTTCTAGCACAGACTGGAATATGTTCTGCGATTCATCCAATGGCATTGAAGAGTACACCACCTCAGTTATCGGCTTCATCAATAAGTGCATTGATGACGACGTCCCCACAGTGACTGTATATATCCCAAACAGAAGCCATGGATTACAGGCAACATCTGCATCGAGCTAAAGACTAGAGCTGCTGCTTTCAAGAAGCGGGAGACTAAACCGGACGCTTATAAGAAATCCCACTATGCCCTCAGATGAACCATCAAACAAGTAAAGCGTCAATACGGAATTAAGATTGAATCCTACTATACCGGCTTTGACGCTCGTCTGATGTGGCAAGGCTTGAAAACTACAGACTACAAATGGGAACCCAGACACGAGCTGCCCAATGACGCGAGCCTACCAGATGAGCTAAATGCCTTTTATGCTCGCTTCGACGCAAGCAACACTGAAGCATGCACGAGAGCACCAGCTGTTCTGGATGACTGTGTGATAACGCAGATGTGTAGCCGATGTGAACAAAACCTTTAAACAGGTCAACATTCACAAAGCCGCCAGATGGATTACCAGAACGTGTACTCCGAGTATGCTCAACTGCTCGGCATCTGACCATAAGGCCCTACAGAGGGTAGTGTGTACAGCCCAGTACATCACTGGGGCCGAGCTTCCTGCCATCCAGGATCTATATAGTAGGCGGTGTCAGGGGAAAGCCCATAAAATCGCCAAATACTCCAGTCATCCAAGTTATAGACTGTTTTCTCTGCTACCCCGAAGCCATAAGACTGCTGAACAATTAATAAAATCGCCACTGGACAATTTACATTGACCCCCCCTCTGCCTTTTGTACACTGCTGCCCACTTGCTGTTTATTATCTATGCATAGTCACTTCACCCCACCTACATGTAATACTTACCTCAACTAACCTGTACCCCTGCACACTGATTCGGTACCGGTGCTCGCTGTATCTAGCCTCGTTATTGTTATTCTTGTTGTTACTTTTTTTATTACTTTTTATTTTAGTCTACTTGGTAAATATTTTCTTCACCAACAGTGCAGTTCAAGAAGATTTAAGGGCTTGTAAGTAAGCATTTCACGGGAAAGTCTACACTTGTTGTATTCGGCGCATGTGACAACGTTTGATTTGAGAAGACAACTGGTTTGATGCCGATTCGTAAAATTATGAGGAATTAACATAGAACACTATCAAACCAAAAGCACAGAGACCCAAATAATGGTGAATTACGCCTTAATTACTGTGAGACTTTAAAACTCTATAAACGTACACTCAGAACCAAAAAGGCACAGTACAACAAGAAGCAACTGACACTAATTGAGGAGTCCATAAACACAAACAACTTCTGGCAAAATTGGAAAAAGTTCAATCAAAACTAGAGGAATTTGCAATTACAAAATGGTGGCATATAGACAGCCCATTTTAAAACACTCTACAACACCGTTCAAATTGATGCAAAAGCAGAACAATGGCAAATTTAATGAAGTTGAATGGATTAGAAAAAGCTATAAAGGACAATCAAAATCCATTTGACTCTCCAATTACTGACCAGGAACTCTTAAGAAACTTCAGGCCCTCAAAAAAATAAAAATAAACATGCTTACCTGATGGCATCCTAAATGACATGTTGAAATTCACTAGTGCAACATTTCAATTGGCTATATTAAAGCTGTTTAATTTGATCCTGATTGTAGGTTATTTCCCTGACATCTGGAATCAAAGACTCATAACCCCAATCTTTAAGGACTGAGACAAATATGTCCCTAACAATTAGAGGCATTATGTGAATAGTAACCTGGTGAAGGTTTTCTGTAGTATTATAAATGTATGCGTTCTAAACTTTCCTAATAAGCACGTCTTGAGTAAAAGCCAAATTGGATTTATACCCAAACATTTCCTCATTTTTACACCCTACACACCCTGATAGATAAACATGTCCACCAAAATAATACCAAAATGTACGCTTGCTTTATCGACTACCAAAAAGCATTTGATTTTATTTGGCATACAGGACTGTTCTACAAAGTAGTTTAAGGAGTAAATATTATATTATTAAATAAATGTATACTGTCAATACGTGCAGCATCAAAATTGGCAAGAAAATAACATTCTTTAACCAGGGTTGCAATCTGAGACTTGCACTATTCAAAATTTACATCAAGGAATTGGCTACTATTCTAGAAAAATCCTCAGCCACTGGTGTTAGTCTCCACAATTCAGAGGTTAAATGCCTGCACTTCGCAGATGACCTGTACCTGCTGTCACTCATAGCACATGGCCTACAGCAGAGCCTGGACCTGCTAGAGCAGTACTTAAATCCTCAAAACACAAATAATAATTTTCCAGAGAAGATCCAGATTTGAGGGATTTAGACAAGTTCTCAATTGGTACAATATTATATAGAGTACTGCACACACTACAATTATTTAGGTTAAAAAATAAGCTCAACTGGACAACTTAATAAGGAAGTGAATGAACTGAGAGTGCACAGGCGTTCTACGGCATTAAAAAAACATTCAAATTGAAATACCTATAAAAACATTGGCTGAAACTAATTGAATGTGTCATTGAACCAATTGCACTTTATGGCAGCAAGGTGTGGGGTCCAATTGCAAAACAAGATTTCACCCAATGGGACAAACATCCCATTGAAACCCTGCATGCAGAGTTCTGTAAGATTCTCCTACATGTCCAGAGGAAAACGACAAACAATGCATGCAGGGCAGAATTAGGCCAGTATCCACTAATAATAAAGACTCAAAAAGAACAATTACGTTTTGAAAACATCTAAAATACAGTGAACCCCTCATCATTACCACGCCCTGCAATGCCAAGAGCTGTGCAAAGAAAAAAGCAGTGGTGTAAAGTACTTAAGTACTACTTTAAAGTATTTTTAGTTAAGTCGTTTTTTTGGGTTATCTATACTTTTACTTCACTACATTCCAAAATACAATATTGTTATTTTTACTCCATAAATTTTCCCTGACAACCCAAAGTACTCGTTACATTTTGAATGCTTAGCAGAAAAGAACACGTGGTAATCCCGTCTGCCTATGGTCTGGCGGACTCACTAAACGTAAATGCATCTTTTGTAAATAATGTCTGTGTTGGAGTGTGCCTCTGTAAATGTTAAAAACAAGAAAATGGTGCCGTCTGCTTTGCTTAATATAAGAAATTTGAAAGGATTTAATACTTTAGCATTTTCTTTTGATATTTAATTATGTTTAAAACCAAATACTTTTACTCAAGTAGTGTTTTGCGAGGTGACTTTTACCTGAGTAACTTTCTATTAAGGTATCTATACTTTTACTCAAGTATGACAATTGGATACTTTTTCCACCACTGGAAAAGTCTCCTCATCCAGCTGGTCCTGGGCTGAGTTCACAAACCGTGTTCTACTAACACACTGAAGCCTCAGTACCAGAACATCCAAACAGAGTAAACCAAATTACAGCCGAGTCAAAACTACATTACTTATTGGGAAACACAGCACAAAGTAAAATGCATTGCTATCTGGACCTAAATCGATAGTACACCATGGCAAACTATTTGACTATGGTTAGTGATCAAAACCGAGAGAGAGGTCAGGGTTCCATAACCGCAGGCAGAATAGATGAAACTGGGGCAGCAGGTAGACTGGGGACAGCCAGGAGTCATCAGGCCAGGTAGTCCTGAGGCATGGTCCTAGGGCTCAGATCCTCTGGGAGGGGAGAGAGAGAATTAGAGGGAGGACACTTAAATTCCAACACAACACCAGATAAGACAGGAGAATTACACCAGATATAACCGACTGATCCTAGCCCCTCGGCACATAGTCTATTGCAGCATAGATACTGGAGGCTGAAAGGCGGTTCAGGGAACATTGTGGCCCCGTCCGACAATACCCCCTGACAGGGCCACCCAGGCAGGATATAACCCCATCCACTTTGCTAAAGCACAGCCTCCACACCACTAGAGGGATATCAACAGACCCATTTTACTACCCTGAGACGAGGCCCGCGAAGATCTCCACTGCACGAGCCCGAGAGGACGCCAAACCGGGCAGGAAGATCACATCTGTGACTTAACACACTCAAGTGACTCACCACTCCTAGGGATGGCATGGAAGAGCACTAGTAAGCCAGTGACTCAGCCCCCGTAATAGGGTCAGAGGCAAAGCATCCCGGTGTAGAGAGGGGAGCCGGCCAGACAGAGACAGCAAAGGTGGTTCGTCCCTCCCATGCCTTGCCCGTTCACCTTCGTACCCCTTGGCCAGAAGAGATGAGTCGTCAGTAAAGACTTAAATGTCGAGACCGAGTCTGCGTCTCTCACATGGATAGGCAGACCATTCCATAACAATCTAGCTCTATAGGAGAAAGCCCTGCCTTTTAGCTGTTTGCTTAAAAATTCTAGGGACGATAAGAAGGCCTGCGTCTTGTGACCGTAGCGTACATGTAGGTATGTACGGCAGGACCAAATCGGAGAGATACAGTAGGTAGGCGCAAGCCCATGTAATGCTTTGTAGGTTAGCAGTAAAACCTTAATCAGCCCTAACCTCAACAGGAAGCCGCTGGTGTAAGATTATCGCATTTTTTTGTTCTAGTCAAGATTCTAGCCGCCGTTTTTAGCAGTAACTGAAATGTATTTAGTGCTTTATCCAGGTAGCCAGAGTAGAGCATTGCAGTAGTCTCTATTAATAAACAAATTCTGGACCCTTATTTTTACAGTAATATATATCAACAGTAGCCTAATTGTCAATCCAAAATTCATGACAATCACTGGATTAGGTTGCATCAAAATATCTTGAATTGTGCATTCCAGCTTGAACATGTTAGAGGAAACATCTCAGTAGCTTATTGCACTTCTAAACAAAACACTTGGAATTACTTTAAGACATCGTAAGATGAATAGGGTTGGCGGGGTAATTGTACAATCGTGTAACTGATGATTATGGAGGAAGACCATCCTAAAAAATATAATCATGAACATTTAATTTGAGAAAGAAACCTGTTTTAATCAACTTAATTTTCAAGTTCCACAAACTTTACCCAAAAGCAGTGAAAGTAAGCCTGGTTCAGATCTTACTACCTACATTGACCAGAGGAGACGAAATTAGAAACTTTCAGAATTCTGTGTTGTGAACAGAGGCGGGTAGAGTAATTAAAATCTGTACTTAAGTAAAAGTACTGTTGCTTAGATTGACATTTACTCAAGTCAGCGTAACCCTCTTAAGAAACTACTTAAGTAATAGTTTATAAAAAAGTATATGGTCAGAAAACTACTTAAGTACCGGTTACACATTTTTGACATCTTTCTGGTAAATTGTGACAGAAAACAAAAAGATCAACTTAGTGCAATTTAGTTGACTTTAATTTATTATTTAAGTATGCCAGTACCATCTTGCAGATGTCCTCCAGCACAGGTAGGCTGTGCAGTTTCAATTGCGGTCTTATTCAAAGTTGAACTAATCTTATAAATGTGCTCGATTTCATAAAAAGGTCAACGTTACTCAAGACATTGGAATCATTTCATAATTTCAATAGCATTCATTTAAATGAATTTCACTCATTTAAACTTTGAGAGCCAATAGACTTGAGTTTTGATGACAAGCTATGTTGAATAGATTTCATTGGTCAAGACAACAAATCTATGTAACTAAAGTGATTTGGTCAAATGTAACAGATTAAAAAAGTAGTACTTTCAGACATTACTTGAGTACATGTACAGCCTGACTACAATATTTTATCTTGATACGTTAATAAATACATGCTGTGTTAATTTAGACATGTTTACCTGCCAATAGAGCTAACTGGCTAGCTATTACTGTTAGCTAACCATATACAGTTGAAGTCAGAAGTTTACATACACTTAGGTTGCAGTCATTAAAACTCGTTTTTCAACCACCCCAACTATAGTTTTGGCAAGTCGGTTAGGACATCTACTTTGTGCATGACACAAGTCATTTTTCCAACAATTGTTTACAGACCGATTATTCACTGTATCACAATTCCAGGGGTCAGAAGTTTATATACACTAAGTTGACTGTGCCTTTAAACAGCTTGGAAAATTCCAGAAAATTATGTCATGGCTTTAGAAGCTTCTGATAAATTAATTGACATCATTTTAGTCAATTGGAGGTGTACCTGTGGATGTATTTCAAGGCCTACCTTCAAACTCAGTGCCTTTTTGCTTGACATCATGGGAAAATAAATCAGCCAAGACCTTAGGAAAAAGAAACTGTAGACCTCCACAAGTCTGTTTCATCCTTGGGAGCAATTTCCAAACACCTGAAGGTACCACATTCATCTGTACAAACAATAGTACGCACGTATAAACACCATGACCACGCAACTGTCATACCGCACAGGAAGTAGACGCATTCTGTCTCCTGGAGATTAATGTACTTTGGTGCGAGAAGTGCAAATCAATCCAAGAACAACAGCAAAGGACCCTGTGAAGATGCAGTTAGGGAAATGTGGCGTTATTTTAATTTACCAGACATTTGAGAAATTTACTGGACCATATGTTATGATGACCAGGTGGTGAATCGCATCTCTGCATGTCTGGCAGACATATCAGTGTGGATGACGGATCACCACCTCAAGCTGAACCTCGGCAAGACGGAGCTGCTCTTCCTCCCGGGGAAGGACTGCCCGTTCCATGATCTCGCCATCACGGTTGACAACTCCATTGTGTCCTCCTCCCAGAGCGCTAAGAACCTTGGCGTGATCCTGGACAACACCCTGTCGTTCTCAACTAACATCAAGGCGGTGGCCCGTTCTTGTAGGTTCATGCTCTACAACATCCGCAGAGTACGACCCTGCCTCACACAGGAAGCGGCGCAGGTCCTAATCCAGGCACTTGTCATCTCCCGTCTGGATTACTGCAACTCGCTGTTGGCTGGGCTCCCTGCCTGTGCCATTAAACCCCTACAACTCATCCAGAACGCCGCAGCCCGTCTGGTGTTCAACCTTCCCAAGTTCTCTCACGTCACCCCGCTCCTCCGCTCTCTCCACTGGCTTCCAGTTGAAGCTCGCATCCGCTACAAGACCATGGTGCTTGCCTACGGAGCTGTGAGGGGAACGGCACCTCAGTACCTCCAGGCTCTGATCAGGCCCTACACCCAAACAAGGGCACTGCGTTCATCCACCTCTGGCCTGCTCGCCTCCCTACCACTGAGGAAGTACAGTTCCCGCGCAGCCCAGTCAAAACTGTTCGCTGCTCTGGCCCCCAATGGTGGAACAAACTCCTCACGACGCCAGGACAGCGGAGTCAATCACCACCTTCCGGAGACACCTGAAACCCCACCTCTTTCAGGAATACCTAGGATAGGATAAAGTAATCCTTCTCACCCCCCTTAAAAGATTTAGATGCACTATTGTAAAGTGGCTGTTCCACTGGATGTCTTAAGGTGAACGCACCAATTTGTAAGTCGCTCTGGATAAGAGCGTCTGCTAAATGACTTAAATGTAAATGTAATATGTTTTGGGTGCGTAACCTGATTAGGTTGTCCTCCCACGGTGCTCAGAATTACAGAAGTCACATTTAGAATATGGTCATTCATATTAACAGAACATGCAAGTCGTAGATGCAATGACGTGCGGTTCTTTTTACCGAATTCTGATGTGCACTTTGAACATGTTAGAATAACTGTCCACATTTACTTTTTCACAAAATCACTAGCCTATGTCAATCTACTATAGTAGAAAAGTTTAGGCTACTTGTTCGATTGGTCAGCTTGTCGAGAAAGAAATAGCCCATTCTGGGACAGTTGTGGGACGATAGATCCCAAATTCTTACAACCATTAGGCCTAGGCTACATTAAAAAAGCTATTTTTAATCAATAAGTTGATCACACCAGATCGTAAGCTTAAAATGGTGATCAACTTTTTCATCACATAAGTGCAGAAATGCGTACAAGGCAGTAGGCTACATGTGAATGTTTGTTCAGTAATGCAGTTAGCGGGAAAACACAGTTGCCAAAAGGGCAATGCACATGCAAGCAGTTTCATCTAATGGAAAATAGCCATTATAATTTTAGAAAGAGAGGAGATCTAATAGGCTACTTTGAGGCAAGGTAAGACATGCCTCATATGTATTAAAATGTTCAAGTTTCAAACAATTGTCTGTTTTCAAAATGCATACTGCCTCTAGCTCAGTGAAAAGTGTTATGTGACGCGCTGGTGAAGCCTGCCCTCCGTTGTCGTTTGACGCCGCATTCAAAACAACTCGGAAATCTTACTACTTAAGTGAGTTCAAGAAGACTGGGAAAAATAGTTTTTGAAAAGTCATCCACCTCAGAATTCCAACTCGGAAACTGTGGTCTTTAATAGAGCTCCGACTTTCCGTCCTGAATATCACCGACATCCTGATTTGACCTCACATTTTTCAGAGTTCCCAGTTGTCTTGAAAGCACCACAAGATGCTGCTGCTGCTGCTGCAGCAGAGGGTAGTGCGTACTACAGATGGTCGTGCAATTTCTGGCAAATTTTTCCCAAAAAACAGCCTGAAACTCTTTCTAAAGACTGTTGACATCTAGTGGAAGCCCTAGGAACTGCAATTGGGCCCGATTTCGCCCTATTATAAAAGTGCCAGTCATTGAAATCAGTGTATGGATGAACACATTTTTGGGGGGGATGGTTTGTCCTCTGGGTTTTGCCTACCATTTCAGTTCTGTTATACTCAGAGATTATTTTAACAGTTTTAGAGAAACGTTAGTGTTTTCTATCCAAATCTACCAATTATATGCATATCCTAGCTTCTGGGCCTGAGTAGCAGGCAGTTTACTTTGGGCACGCTTTTCATCCAGACGTCAAAATACCACCCCCTATCCCAAAGAAGTTAACAGCTTCTACCCCCAAGCCATAAGCCTGCTGATCAAATGGCCACCGGACTATTTACATTGCCCCCCCACCCCCCATTTGTTTTGTGCACTGCTGCTACTCACTCTTTATTATCTATGCATAGTCACTTCACCCCTACCTACATGTACAAATTACCTTTAACCTGTACCCCCGCACACTGACTCGGTACCCCCTGTATATAGCCTCATTATTGTTACTTTTTATAGTTTTTTACTTTAGTTTATTTGGTAAATATTTTCTTAACTCTTCTTGAACTGCACTGTTGGTTAAGGACTTGTAAGTAAGCATTTCACAGTAAGGTCTACACTTGTATTCGGCGCATGTGACAAATAGTTTTATTTGAGTTTCTAGAATTGATTGTAGCTCAATAAGTCTACTTTAAGATGATTTGGACATGAAGCGTAAAAAATGGTAATATAAGGGATATTGACTTGCATTGGATTTGTGCCACAATTTCTAAAAAGTTAGCATTTGGAGACGGTGGCCAGGTAAACCAAAGCATGGATTGCTGTCTTGTCCATAAACTGCTTACAGAGTAAGAAAGGCAACCAATAGGCCATTTTGTAATTTGGGTGAACTATTCCTTTAAGCTTTTTCCTCCTAAACAGATATCCCAGTGTGGTGATTAGTGCTGTGTGGTGGGGTTGCTCTCTCCATAGTATTGGGTTCTTGCCTCCTTCACTCATGCTGCCAAACATACCCTAGTAAAACTGACTGTCCTAGAGATTCTTGACTTCGGCGATGTCATTTACAAAATAGCCTCCAACACTCTACTTCTAGTCGTCTCTCCTCCTTCCAGGTTTTTTCTTCTTTGGACTTTATATGGCGATTGGCATCTTACTTTCATAGTATTACCACGACAACCGGCAGAACTCAGTTCATCTTTCAATCACCCACATGGGTATAACCAATGAGGAAATGGCACGTGGGTATTTGACTTGCACCGCTTTCAGCATCACAAATATAACCGACTTCTATTTGAGCACCTCGTTGGTGCTTATTTTGTGCACGAGCGGTGTGGTCAGCATGTTAAGATGTGAGTGCATCGGTCCGCGGGACCCCAAACCGATCCAAGTGCATCGGTCAGAAAATATATAGCCTAGTGGTTAGAGCGTTGGACTAGTAACCGAAAGGTTGCAAGATTGAAAGATCGAATCCCCGAGCTGACTAGGTAAAAATCTGTCGTTCTGCCCCTGAAGTTAACCCACTTCCTAGGTCGTCATTGAAAGTAAGAGTTTGTTATTAACTGACTTGCCTAGTTAAATAAAGGTAAAATAAATTACAACTGCTGGTTCACAATTTATTTATTTATTTTTCACTTTTTTTTTTTTGTTGCTCATATTACTTTCTACCTTCCGAAAATGCCTAATCTTAAGTATGTAACCATTTTGACAGTCATTGATCAATAAGTCATTTTGTATCATTCCTGTGGGGGCAACATGTTTACTGCTGCCTTGTTTCGATTTTTCAGGTTCACCATAAGTAACAGTTTTGGTAGTTTTGCTTTACAATCATTGTATATGCTCATTTTTTGAAATACAGGGTTAAGTTGATAATTCCATAACGAGGATAACAATCACTTTTTCTACCAAGCACTTCGCGGGAGGAAAGTAGAAGTTCACTTCGTAAAAACTTCCAAATAGTCTAAACCGTTTGATTTTTGAGATGGGTGTGAAATCCAAAGTTGTGCTATATATTCATTGGCTATGTCATAGCAAAATGTAAAGATAAATATTGATACATTACTAGCTCAAACACTTTGAATCTGCAAAAATGACCAATGACTAATTCATTTTTTCATGTTTTGTCCCACAGGCGGAGGCCAGGTTGGCTGCAAAGAGAGTGGCCAGGGCGGAGGCGAGGGACATCCGAATGAGAGAACTCGAACGGCAACAGAAAGAGGTGTACACTCTGTCACACACACACACATACACACACTTAGTGATACAGGTACAGTCAATGATTCAACACTGATTAATTCAAGAAAGAGATCCTGCCATTTCTCTTGTTGAACCAGAAGATGTTGGGGTATACGAGTGCTGCATGTTCACAGATCAAATCCAGATATCTGTATATAAACCATCTTTCACATGTACTTTTCTCTTTCCTGTGTATGTAAGTGATGAACCTTGTGTGACTGAGTCTAAATCATATAATAAGGTAGTTGTGTGTTCAACTCCATGGCACTCCCTCCCTCCCCCTGTTCTGTCCAGCTCTCCTCTCGCCACTCCTCATCCAGCAGCAGGAAAAGCTGGGGCTCGATCCACCAATGGATGGTAATGTTAGGCCAGGGAGCATGGGCCTCTCTCTGTACTAACACAGCCTGCTCTGTTGTGTATGGGAGCTGCCCTCTATCCCCCTAAACGGTGCCCTCTGATGACAGAACCTTGCATCACATTATAAATGTTGTTCTGCAATGTATTTGCGTAGAAGACACCTTTATCTGTGGCTGTGCATTGAGAGTTGGCTATGGCCTCATTTGGGTCTTTTATGCTATGCAATGAGGCAGTTTGGGGCTAATGTTGATATGCATTTTGAATTAGGTACTTTGGTCCTGTTTTCTGTTCTCTAACCACTGTTGAGTGAGCGTTTCTGAAATAGGCGAGTTCCTAGGGCAGTTGTGGTGACCGTATTACCGCCACACCGGCAGTCACGAGTCATGAAGGCAGTCAAATTCCACGTGACAGTAATTAGGTTTCTCTAAACTCTGATGCTGCTGATGGTCATTAGTAGCCTAACAAACTTGCTAACTGCCTGGTACTCAGCACTCTATTGTCCCTCTACTCACTCTGACATCAATGCAAATGGAATGGAAAATCTAATCAAACACTTCATGAGAGCTCATGTTGCGCAACATTTCTATAGGATATGCAGTTGTGTGAGAAAATAGTGATGGCCTCTAAGAGGATCCCATCAGCTTTCTATAGGCTAAGTCTACTATATTTATCAACTGTCCTAATATTAAGCACATTGCTTATCTTTACAACAGGCTGGCATTTACAACAGGCTACCCTGGCTGGCATTTAAATGATCCACGGGATAAGGGTAGCGTAAATTACATGTTTCGAGACAGGTGCATGATAATGGTCCATTCTAAATCAAAACAAATTTAAAACTCGTTTTTCAACCTCTCCACAAATTTATTGTTAAACAAACTATAGTTAAGTCGGTTAGGACATCTATTTTGTGCACGGCACAAGTAATTTTCTCAATAATTGTTTACAGACAGATTATTTCACTTATAATTCGCTGTAACAAAAGTTTACATTTAATCCATGGGTCATAAATTTACATACACTAAATTGACTGTGCCTTTGAACAGCTTGGGAAATTTCAGAAAATTGTCATGGCTTTAGAAGCTTCTGAAATGCTAATTGATATTTGAGTCAATTGGAGGTGTACCTGTGGATGTATTTAAGGCCTACCTTCAAACTCAGTGTCTCTTTGCTTGACATCATGGGAAAATCAAAAGAAATCAGCCAAGACCAAGTCTGGTTCATCCTTGGGAGCAATTTCCGAACGCCTGAAGGTACCACGTTCATCTGTACAAACAATCGTACGCAAGTATAAACATCATGGAACCATGCAGCCGTCATACCTCTCAGGAAGGAGACGTGTTCTGTCTCCTAGAGAGGAATGTACTTTGGTGCGAAAAGTGCAAATCAGTCCCAGAACAGCAAAAGGCCTTGTGAAGATGCTGAAGGAAACAGGTCCAAAAGTATCTATACAATGACCCCAAGCATATTTCCAAATTTTTGGCAAAATGGCTTAAGGACAACAAAGTCAAGGTATTGGAGTGGCCATCACAAAGCCCTGACCTCAACCCTATAGAAAATGTGTGGGCAGAACTGAAAAAGCATGTGCAAGCAAGGAGGCCTACAAACCTGACTCCGTTACATCAGCTCTGCCAGGAGAAATGGGCCAAAATTCACCCAACTTATTGTGGGAAGCTTGTGGAAGGCTACCCGAAACGTTTGACACAAGTTAAACAATTTAAAGGCAATGCTATCAAATACTAATTGAGTGTATGTAAACTTCTGACCCACTGGGAATGTGGAATAACAGCTGGAGGAATAACAGCTGAAATAAATAATTTTCTCTATTATTCTGACATTTCACATTCTGAAAATAAAGTGGTGATCCTAAAACAGAATTTTTACTAGGGTTAAATGTCAGGAATTGTGAAAAACTGAGTTAAGATGTATGTAAGCTTCCGGCTTCAACTGTATGTAAAGACAAGATTACATCAAGAATAGTCTGATGCGTGACAATATTAGTCTGTAACTTGTGAATTATATATGATGCCCAGCTTAATTGTAGCACAACTAAAGTTGCCAAATTAACTTCTTAAAATTAAGCACATTAATTTGCTTTACAAGGGTGTAGAGCCTAACTGGCATACATAAGCACCCCGGGAGACCCATGAGGCGGCACACAATTGGCCCAGCGTCGTCTGGGTTAGGGGAGGGTTTGGCCGGCCCGGAATGGCCTTGTCTCATCACGCTCTTGTGACTCCTGTGGCTAGCCGGGCGCATGCACGCTGACACAGTCACAAGTTTCCAAATGCCACTGTGTATGTCACTGTGTATGCAATACTGTAGCTAGCTAGTAACTTTTCAATGGAATTACTGTGTGGAAACACAGGTTTCCTTCTTTATCTTTTCTGTGGTTGAACAGCTCTTGTTGCAGTGTTTTTGATGGATTAAAGGAGCTGCCCAGGTTGTTGGAGATGTTTGGACTAACATTAACATCAAGATGTGTTATGCGTGGTTACGTCATCGCATGTAGAGTATTAGCCTTCCTTTGCATCTCCCTCTCCTCTCTAAGTTCCAACGTTCTCCATCTCCAGGCCGACACAGAGAAGGCCCGGCACTCTGGAACTAGTACTAGATCCAGTAGCCATCATCGGCGGGTCTGTATACTTTCTCATCTCTTTCTCACCTTTATCTTATTTCCTGACTTGTCTTGACGTCCTATTTGTCTGTCCCCGTGTTTCTCTGCAACAGGATGATGATGTCATGTCGGTCCGTAGCACTGGAAGCTACAGGGTGTGTACATTTCCGTATTCTCATTGACGGTGTCATGTCATTATTTTAGTCTTGACTATTAATATGGAGGTAGATTTCTGTTGGAAAGTCCACACTGATGTGTGAGACCATTGACCTTGTCGAGACAGCATTGGCTTATGTGTCTCATTAATTGTTAGAATTTGTTAAAAATTGGAATACATCAATGTTCCTTGAGTAATTGTGTTGTGTGTGTTCTGGTTTTGAAGTCAACCTCCTCATTGCGAGACTTGGGCAGCTCATCTTATAAAAGCCTGGCCAGCACCTCTCATCGAAGAGACCTGGTGGTGCGTCTGTGTGTCGGGTGTGTGCATGTGTGTGTTTCCTGGTAAAGGTGGGATGGATGGCATGACTGATTGTAAAGAAGGGAAATGGGGATGGGTTTGCTGGCCCATAAAAGACCAGTGTTGAATTTACAGCTGGGGTACAGAGGAAGATGGCTGGGCTATATTAGGCAGGGCTATATTCTATGTTGTCATGGGCTAGGCTAATATCTTTGTGGCTTGTAATAACATTCAAACAGCTGAGATGGTTCATCTCTAAAGACAAATTGCCAGGCTACCGCAAATGACTCAGCGTGATAGTGTTTAATAAACAATTCAATGTCCATTTACTAACCCGTTTTCCTAATGAAAAAGACATTTAGCTTATCATTTAACCTCAGTTTTGCAGTGTCATGCACCAACTGTCAAAATGTAGCTATGACTTGGTGTGCCGTTCGTTCTCACAATTTTTTAGTAATCTGCAGTTCGAACACACTCACAGCACGTCCGTCTGTCACTCCTAAGAGCAGGGGTCTCAAACTCGTTTATCCCGAGGGACCACATTCGGTCTTCCCGCGAGGGCTGTATTTACTAAGACAACCGGACACATTAAATCGGCTCATGGGCCGCATCTGGCCTGCGGGCCGCCAGTTTGAGATCTCTGCCAAGAGCCGCCTATTGGCTGTTTTTATCTTGTGGTGGTCATATTTCACATGAACCTTGTTCTCTCCCCAGTCTGACGGCCTGTCCAATAGCTCGGCCCTGAAGAGTAGCTCCTCTGTGAAGGGTAGCTCCTCTCTGAAGAGCTCCCGCTCCACTGTATGTACTTGTCTCTTGCTGAGCTTGTAGGGGATTGATTCACAGTAAAAGTGACTTTCATCTGTCTTTTGTTATACACTGAACAAAAATATAAATGCAACATGCAACAATTTCAAAGAGTTACAGTTCATATAAAGAAGTCAGTCAATGGAAATACATTTCATTAGGTTCTAATCTATGGATTTCACATGACTGTGTATACAGATAGGCATCTGTTGATCGCAGATACCTTAAAGAAAATGACCGACTGGCACGACAATGGGCCTCAGGATCTCGTCACAGTATCTCTGTGTATTTTAATAGCCATCGATAAAATGCAATTGTGTTCGTTGTCTGTAGTTTATGCCTGCCCATACCATAACCCCACCTCCACCATGGGGAACTCTGTTCACAACGTTGGCATCAGCTAACCGCCCACATGACCCCATACACACTGTCTGATATCTGCCCGGTACAGTTGAAACCAGGTTTCATTGGGGAAGGGCACAGTTCTCCAGCGTGCCAGTGGCCATCGAAGGTGAGCTTTTTCCCACTGAAGTCGGTGATGACACCGAAATGCAGTCAGGTCAAGACCGTGGTGAGGACGATGAGCACGTAGCTGAGCTTCTCTGAGACAGTTTCCAACAACTTGTTCATAAATTCCTTGGTTGTGCAAGCCCACAGTTTTATCAGCAAATTCTCTAAAACAACATTGAGGTGGCTTATGGTAGAGAAATTAACATTCAGTTCTCTGGCAACCGCTCTGGTGGACATTCTGCAGTCAGCATGCCAATTGCATGCTCCCTCCAAAACTTGACATCTGTGGCATTGTGTCGTGTGAGACAACTGCACATTTTAGTGGCTTTTTATTGTCCCCGGCACAAGGTGCACCTATGTAATGATCATGCTGTTTAATCATCTTCTTGATATACCACACCTGTCAGGTGGATAGATAATCTTGTCAAAGGAGAAATGCTCACTAATAGGGATGTAAACTAATTTTAGCACCACATTTGAGAGAAATAAGCTTTTTGTGCATATTTACATTTAACATTTAAGTCATTTAGCAGACGCTCTTATCCAGAGCGACTTACAAATTGGGCATATGGAACATTTCTGAAATCTTTTACTTCAGCTAATGAATCTTTTATTTCAGCTCATGAAAAATGGGACCAACATGTGACGTTGCGTTTATATTTTTGTTCAGTATAGTTCAATCAGCCATGTGTTCATTTTAGTTTTCCTCTTTTGTGAACTTGAATGTCATTACACACTGATTTCAAATGTGATAGTGTGTGTGAGAGCTTTTGTATAGTGAGTGGGATAAGAAGAGCTTGATTTAATCGCTTTAATTGCATGCTTTACCAGAAAAGGTGCTTTTTACATGCACATGTATTTGTACACTATACTGCCTGACTCTAGATTTTCACCGTCATTAGCTAGTTTTCCATCCAATTGGCGGCACATTTAACTGTATAACTGATCAAATTATGCAAGCATTGTAATTTTGAATTCCGTAAAGTGAGTGTGGGAGAGGTGAAGATATTGTCTATCAACAATAACAAGCCACTGGGATGGAAAATGACTGAGGATAATAGTGGACGATATTGCCACACCTGTTTGCCATATCGTCAATCTAAAGTGTGTGCTGGCCTAGAGGGAAGCAAAAGTAATTCCGCTACACAAGAATAGTAAAGCTCCCTTTTACTGGCTCCAATAGCCAACCAATAAACCTGTTACCAACCCTTAGTAAACTTTTGAAAAAAATTGTTTGACTAGAAATAATGCTATTTTACTGGAAACAAATTGACAGACTTTCAGCACGCTTATAGGGAAGGACATTCAACAAGCATGGCACTTACACAAATGACTGATTAGCTGAGAAAAATGTCTGATTAAAAGATTGTGGGAGCTGTTTTGTTAATTGCGAATTTTTACATTATCGACCATAGTCTGCTGCTGGAAAAACGTATGGCTTTTCTCCCCCGCTATATAATGGATAAAGAGTTACCTGTCTAACAGAAGACAGATGGTGTAATTTAATTGAAGCCTATCCCAACATAATCCAGGTAGAATCAGGAATTCCGCAGGGCAGCTGTCTAGGCCCCTTTACTTTTTTCAATTCTTTCTAATGACATGCTACTGGCCTTGATTAATGCTAGTGTATCTATGTATGCAGATGACTCAACACTATACACGTCAGCTACTACAGCGAGTGAAATCACTGCTTCAGTTAGTTTCAGAATGGGTGGAAAGGCATAAGTAGGTCCTAAATATTTCAAAATCTGAATGCATTGTATTTGGGACTAATCGTTCACTAAACCCTAAACCTCAACTAAATCTTGTAATGAATAATGTGGAAATTGAGCAAGTTAAGGTGACTAAACTGCTTTGAGTAACACTGGATTGTAAACTGTCATGGTCAACACATGTTGATACAACAGAAGCTAAGATGGAGAGAAGTATGTCCATAATAAAATACTCCTCTGCCTTTTTAACAACACTATCAACAAGGCTGGTCCTACAGGCTCTAGTTTTGTTGCACCTGGACTATTTTTTCAGTTATGTGCCACAGGGGGACCTTAGAAAATTACAATTGGCTCAGAACAGGGAAGCACAGCTGGCCCTTAAATGTACATGGAGAGCTAACATTAATAATATGCATGTTAAATCTCTCATGGCTCAAAGTGGAGGAGAGATTGACTTCATCACTGCTTTTTTTGTAATAAGTGTTGACATGCTGAATGCACCTAGGTGTCTGTTTAAGCTACTAGCACACAGCTCGGACACCCCCATGCATATCCCACAAGACATGCTACCAAAGGTACAATCCCCGAGTCTAGAACAGACAATGGGAGGCACACAGTACTACATAGAGCCATGGCTACATGGAACTCTATTCCACATCAGGTAACTGATGCAAGCAGTAGAATCAGATACAAATACACCTCATGGAACAGCGGGGACTGTTAAAAGACACACATAAGACACACACTCTACACACACACATACACATGGATTTTATATTGTACAGTGCATTTGGAAAGTATTGTACCACTTGACTTTTCCCACATTTTATGTTACAGCCTTATTCTAAAATGTATTAATTATATTTTTTCCTCAAATCTACACACAATACCCCATAATGACAAAGTGAAAACCGTTTTTAGATTTTTTTTAAAATAAAGCAGACACCTTATTTACATAAGTATTCAGACCATTTGCTATGAGACTCAAAATTGTTTCCATTGAACATCAAGATGTTTCTACAACTTGATTGGAGTTCACCTGTGGTAAATTCAATTGATTGGACATGATTTGGAAAGGCACACGCATGTCTATAAGGTCTCACAGTTAACAGTGCATGCTGAGCAAAACAACCAAGCCATGAGGTCAAAGGAATTGTCCGTAGAGCTCTGCTCCCTATCCATGGAACTAGTCTACTGTGCCACCATGATGGAGCTAGCATGCAATGTTTTTTTTGTCATACAAAGCTGTCCATTTTTGTCTATTCAAACAGCCCCATTTTCAAATGAAAACAAGCACTTATTAAAATAAGGTGTGGCCAATTAGTGGGCGCAGCCTACACACCTGAACACACTTAACAAGATGGAGGATAGAGAGTTTTGATGTTGCGAACAGAATGTATGATTTTAAATAACCTTCTCAGAACGTTGAGCGTTACTGATGTTTTCTGTTTTTTTTTATGGAAAGTTTTCTTAATGTTCTGAGAACTGGACTTGAAATTGAACCATGAAGCCTGCAGAAAACGCTATGCTAAAGTACTGAACTCTCATAGAAGACCGTTGTTTGTTAACGTTCTCTGAACAATTTGAGAGTATTACTTTAAATAAAACCATGAGGAAACCTTATGGGAAGGTTGTATGCAAAATAACGATAGGGCAAACACATTCACCAAGCTCTATGAAACATGGTTCTTAGAACGTCATGTGCTAGCTGGGTTCTATTGATTATAATTCTATAGCCTCAAAGCAACAAGCTGTTCAATATTTGGCGTGTGTGCTGCCCAAATTCAGTCGGTGTTCAGACAGGAGTAATTGTATAATTTTGGAAACATTATTGCAATTTATCAGGGGGTGCTGCAGGCTTTTCAGCACCACTACTTTCCATGGCTTTGGGTCTTGGGTCACTGTGACCCTAAGTAAGATTTGCTTTGGTAGCATGATTTAACTTCTGGTGTTCCCCCATTCATGCCCCCTCTTCCCTGCCAGAGCTCTGTGTACAACGACCTGCATAAGAAGGCTCCCGTGTCCAGCAGCTCCAGGAAGGGCCTGCTGGTCAGTGTGTGTGTGTGGTCTCTCCTAGTGTGAGCCTCTCTGGGCGCGTTGGTCCAACTAACTGGAAGCAGATAATTGGACCTATTACATTGGTGGCCAATGTAACTGAGAAAATCTATCGAGGAAGATGTTTTTCTCTCTCTTTGTGCATGCTTTATGTATTACATAATTGTTCCATAATAGACAAAACGGTGCCCTGTGATGCTTTCAATTTTTGATAGTGCAAAATATAGATGAAAAGGCACGTCACAGCTTTGGCATGTTGTTGTGCATTATTAATTTCCCCCTGTCTCTCTGTTTATGGTCATATCATACTATTCCTCTCCTCCAGACTGGCTTGTACCATGATCAGAGGAACTACAGCAGCTTAAAGAACACCTCCAAACTTCCTCCTCCCACTACTTCAACCTATCAGCCTCGGGTTTGTCTTTCTCTTCAGTCTTGGCCTATTTCTAGCCCTTCCCTGTCTCGATTAAGTGGTGAAAGCTAGTTAGTTGAACTGAAACTACTTAAAGAAGAATAGAGTTTATCTACTCAAGTTTATGGGACGTATAAATGGCAGTTGAGATGGCCCTTTGTGAATGGTTAACTACACACAGAGGGGTTTTATAGTATCAGTGTGTGTTTGCACTCGAAGGTTTACAGTAGTTATTCATTTTAATGAAATTGCTGTTGGACCTCAATGACGTACATGCAAAGTACATGCTACACCTCATCCATTTTCAGTTGACGGGGACAGTCACCTCACTCTGTAGTCATATTCACATCTCAGCGCTCTATTCTCAGGGCCCCAGGGACAGAGCAATGGCGTTTGTTTCTCCTCACACAGATGACACTTTCCTACCAACCCCCACCCCTGCTCTCTGTGGCTGTCCCTCTAACTGTCCCACACCCCTTCTCCTCTACCTCTCCCCTCCTCACAGGCCCCATCTGTGGCCTCCACCGCTGGCTCTGGTTCGGGGCTGACGCGCAGCTACAGCCTGGTCAGTGTCACACTCATGCCTTCATATCACCTTCAAAGAAGACCAGACCCCAGTCCTCTCTGTAACATCTGATAGCCATGGCCAGGGTTCTCCCTAGGTCATTTATATTTAGGTCCAATGGTCACTGTGGCCACTTAGTGGTGGGCTAAGTTTGATAAGATATGGCTTTTTGTCTGATCAGTGCTTTCTACTAAGAATAACTACAGCAATCGTTTGATGCAGGAAATATCCCACTGTTTATATTTCGTTAATATGGAGAAAGGCGTGCTACTCAGCCTGTAAGATTCTCTGACTGAGGTCGTTGCTCCCTCTTGTGCGTTGCTGAGTTCTGGATGCTCTCTCCCTTGTGCCTTCAGGCTTCTATAAATGACGACGGTCTGTATGGCTCGTACACTGGTTCTCAATTGCATACTGTAAGTGTTCCGTGTGTCTATAATTGAATAGTGTTTAATGATGTCACCAGGGCCAGCAGCATACTGGCCTGTCTGTGTCCCCACCATGTCAATGCTGTGTGTGTCCCCCCCCCACTACAGCCCTCTGAGTACAGCTGGTGCTCCACCCGGAGCAGCCCTGTGGTGAGCCCCATATTCAGTCACACCACATGCATGGTGTACACTAACCTAGTCTGGCGTTACCATACTCCCAAGCCTGGAACTGAGACTCTCCACCATACTTAAACCCACACACTGCCATTAATAACAGGCTACCTACCCACACCCTCTTCCCTAGCCATCCTCACGTCATGCCTAGGGATACATAAATATATGTTTTGTTGTCACACACTGGATAGGTGCAGGGAAGTGCAGTGTTTTTACAGTCAGCCATAGTAGCATGGCGCCCCTGCGGCAAATTAGGGTTAAGTGCCTTGCACATTTTAATATATAGCAGTGACTGGATAGACAATTAATTGCCAAAGTGTATAGTATCTTCTACTTTATTGCGTTTTGAGGTGCCATGTGTTGCACGCAGCGGTGTGCAGGTCAAGACGATGTAGGCTGATGGGACAACTCTCGTCAATTTGTTCGAGTTCTACTCCGTATTACTTGATCAGATCAGCCTAATTACATGACCCGATGGACCTAAAATGTGGGGTCTTTTTGTATAGTCCAGATACAGAATGCCAGTAGGCTTCATTAGCGTGTGAAGGTCTTCACAGCTCGAGAGCTTCAATAGCAAATGAAAACGCTGGAAGTGCATCTGATTTGAAGTGTGTGAACGGAGACTCCCTTTTCACAGTTAGTGAGGTGTGTGCCAAGTGCATGTGGATAAAGTACTCTGATAAAGGGGGATCCTGACTGCTCATGCTCCTCACAGAACTCCTCTGATGACGATACTGCCAGCACCGTGTCCCAGGAGCGCTACAGTCGCGGCAGGAGAGACAGCGTGGTGAGACCCTGGGGTTAGGTTAGGCTCTGGAGGGGGGATTTAATAGAAACGGGCACTGTTGTTTCTAGTGTTTTATATATGGGTTATTTACTTTGGATGTCTCTCCTTTTGGTGACCTTTTTTGGGTGTGCCTTGCTGCTGTGTTAGTGTGCAGCACTGATATATGTAGGCTTCATTCTATCCTTTTCAATTTCCGTTGAAAAACGGACAACGTATCTATTCTGTTCCTTTTAATTATACTTTTTTTTTTATCCTATAGTTGACATTTCATTACACACTGACTCAATGTAGGCCTATGCCCTATGGCTCTCTCTTTTAGACTTTCCATGTTTTCCTCTGACCTCATTTCCTTCCTCTCCCTCGTTCACCATCTCTACCATCCGTCTGTCTCTGCTCAATAGTCGTCTGATTTCTCTGACATCAGTGAGTCGGCCGCTGACTATTTCAGCCGCTCCAACCGCAGGGGCAGCGTTGTGTCTGACCTGGATGACCTGTGTATCCCAGACGACCTGGACGCTGTAAGTTACCCGCCGTCAACACACTGGCGTGCGATGGAATGCACTGGATTGCGGTTGTGGACACGTAACAAGTAGTGTTTTGGGATGATTTCTCACAGCCTGTGTTTTCATACTGATGCCCAGTTATGTGCTTGCTGTATAGTCAACTCCTATAGTCATTGTCAATGTGTTGGCTATTTAGCACATAATAGATCTGGGACTAAGCTAGTTATGAATAGTATTATGGCCGGTTTTGTGTCTTCACAGCATGTGTTTGCTGCAAATAAAGACAATTGAATAAAGTTCTCTGCCCTGAATAACCTGTGTCTATGCCTGGTATGATCTATGAACATGCAGCAGTCCCTAACTCATACCCCAGCTACTAACTGATTTGCAGGGTGTGATCAGGTTCGGCATCAAGCACGTGCCACTTTGGATACGAAATCCGTTCATGCTTGCAGATGCCGTTGGCATGTCTGTTTAAATGATTGTTTCCTTATTTCTCTTTCAGCTGGATGAAAAATGTGATAAGACCTTCGTAGACTACAGCCGGGTGAGTAGAACAAGCAGGAGCGATATCCAGTGTTCATGTCTTCAGGCCATTTTATTTGTATCAATGACGAACGTGACCAATGTAGGTCTAAATCATTAAATAGGTTTCCAATCCATATTTCTACCTGCGTTCATCGCCACGCCGTTCAGGTCCATATTGTTAGTTTCCTCATATCTTCCGCATAGAGCTGTGGTAATGCCGGGTGATATATATCATCTTAGTGGGCCTGGTTGGAGCTGAATGGGAGGATCAGTTAAGCCAGGGCCCAGTAGTGTCGGTGTTGAATGACAGTCCTGGGGTGTGTCGTGTTGACTTGAGCTCTTGACTTAAGGTGCTTTGTGTTGTTTATTTTTCTTCTAGCCATCCTCGCGCTGCACCACTCCCGGCCTCTCCCCGGCCACCCTGGCCTCCCTGGGGGGGACCTCCTCGAGACGGGGCAGTGCAGACACAGGCAGCATTGTCGATCCTGACACCAGTCTGAGTGAATTGAGGGTACACACACACACCACCACCAGCCGCATAAACACCATTGCATAAACACAACTCTGAATGCTCAGCTATGAAAAGCCAACTGACAGGTGCTGACCTGTTGCACCCTCTACAACCACTGTGATTATTATTATTATTTGACACTGCTGGTCATCTATGAATGTTTGAACATCTTGGCCATGTACTGTTATAATCTCCACCCGGCACAGCCAGAAGAGGACTGGCCACCCCTCAGAGCCTGTTTCTACCTAGGTTCCTCTGTCTTTCTAGGGAGTTTTTCCTAGCCACCGTGCTTCTACATCTGCATTGCTTGCTGTTTTGGGGTTTTAGGCTGGGTTTCTGTACAGCACTTTGTGACATCGGCGAATACATTTGATTGATTACAAGGTTTAATTACAACCTGTTATTATACGGTTAGATAAGTGTGTCAGTACCAGTATCAATACCAATGTTATCTAAAACACTAAAACCATTCAAATGTCAAATCGATTTGAAATACAAGATAAGTTACTTTTTACAGTGAACCATGTGTAGTAGTTTATTATTTTCCTCACTACTGTTTTATTTGAGTTCAGCGATGATCTGAAACATCCACACCTCCCTGCTCTCAACGCCTTATGTTACATATTGACACCATGTATGCACGGGGAAGACTGGAAATGACATATTTCTTCGACTTCCTATAAAGCTGTCCTTGTGTATGTCTGTGCATACCGTTGGGTAAATGACTGTCTTCAGATGCCAACAGCACGGGTGCTCTGTCTTAAATCTGTCAATCTGTCCTTAGTTCTCCCTGGTTTCCCCCGATTCACCCCAGCCAACCCTTCCTCCCATCTGCTCTACAGGATATCTATGATCTAAAGGACCAGATTCAGGATGTAGAGGGGCGGTACATGCAGGGGCTTAAAGAGCTGAAGGTAGAGGGGCCTGAGCTCGCAGCATGCCTTCTCTTGTCCTCTGGGAGCCTTATGGCATCTCTAACCCCCCTGTACCTACGTCTCCCCCTCTCTCGCCCCATCTAGGGCTCCACTGACTAACCCGCTAACTGTAACACCAAAAGCACTCATTTCTATCTTGGCTCCCTGTCTGATGGCATGTTCCCTGCATGACCTTTCTTGCTCAGTTTGAAACTCACTGGTAACGGAAAGGATGGAAAGCCTTGCTTGAACCCTGGCAGTGCTTGTGGGGGTAAGCGCAAGACTAAGTATTGTCTTGTCTTGCAGCAGTCCTCTGCCTGTTGGATGCGTTTCAGGGTTTGTAGTCCTACCCAGAAAAAAACGACAAGCTTTCATTCACACAGCACTGAATGGTCTCCTGGCTTCTTTTCTGTCGCCACCCTAAAAAGTTCACTTTTCTCTAAGTCTGAGGAAGTATATTTGTACTTTACTAACACAATAGCTGAACTTGCTCATGTTTTGATATATTTTTTTTGTTTGGCCTCAAGTGTTTGTTTTTTTTCAGATGCCTTTTCATTACTGCCTTGAATCATTCCTTCCGAATGAATCAATCCACAATGGATATCAAGTGTATCAGTTTTCATCACTTGTCCATCGCGGGTTTTGTCATTAATTACAATGTGAGACAATTCCATGGTGGGGAGCATTGTGATGACGTTTACACCCCCCCCCCCCCCAGATTCTTAAACACAATCAAACCCGAGCTGGACAACCGGTGGAACCCTTGAGATTAGCCTTTCCTCTGTTTTAGGTCTTATTTAAGATATTACTAGTGTACATAAATTGTACTTTTTTTTTTACATGAGTATTGTTCATTTAGCGTAAGAGCTCTAGTCACTGTTAAAATGCGTCAAATTGCATTGAACTCATTTGAAGGTGAGACTGAAAAATAAAGGTTACATTTAATTGAACTGCACCCTACCCAACATCTATAGCAGTGTCTGTCTGTCGCCGGTGTTTTTCCAACATCCCAAACACGGCTTCCTAGTTGAGATACTAAAGGAATGTAAGAGTAAATGTAGTGTTCTATTATCAGTGTGGTCGTGTAGCTGTATCTCCCATAAATAAATGTAATTACCATAGTAATAGTAGTAGTTCCCACCAAGGGTTAAGTGTGTAAACATCTGTGTGTGTCCCTGGTAGGAGTCGCTCTCGGAGGTGGAGGAGAAGTATAAAAAAGCCATGGTATCAAACGCACAGCTGGACAACGACAAAACCAACCTCGTCTACAACGTGGACACACTCAAGGACGTGATCGAGGAGATGGAAGAGCAGATGGCCGAGATGCGGAGGGAAACCGAGGACAAGTCTAAGGTGAAGTGTTAAACACACACACACACACAGCATCGTAGATAACCTTTATCATCTAGTGTTAACACATGCAGGCTCGGACCGAGGCGAGAATATACAAATTGCTGCAAAGTCTCCAACCACACTATCAACTTGTCCACACACAGTGCCCTCCAGTAATATTGGCACCCTTGGTAAATATGAAAAAAACGGGCTGTGGGAATACATTTTTTGTTGTTGCTGTTTATCCTCTTGGTCTATCATTCAAAATATTCATAAAAATCAAACCTTTTAATTGAAGTAAGATTATTATTTTTTTAATTAAGGTAAAATAAATGAAATAATGATTTTTCTCCGAAAAGTGTGCCACAATTATTGGCACCTCTAGAAATTCTTATGAGTAAAATCTAACTGAAGTGCATTCCCATTCATGTTTTACGTTTTTAAGTTCTCCTGAGTGATTAGGAACACTTAAGAGATAAGCCATGACTTCCTGTTCACTATGGTAAAGACCCGAGAATACAGTAATGATGTGCGACAAAAGGTTGTGGAGCTGCACAAATCAGGAAATGGCTATAAGAAAATAGCTCAATGTTTAAAAATGCCCATTTCCACTATCAGGGATATAATTAAGACATTTAAAGCAACTGGAGATGTTAACATGTGGTCTGGAAGAGAAAGTGTGTCTATATTGACCCCACGCACAGTGAGGAGGATGGTTAGAGTGGCCAAAAAATCTCCAAGGATCACAGCTGGAGAATTGCAGACGTTACTTGTATCTTAGTCAGAATGTCTCCAAAACTATGATCAGACGCCACCTACATAACCACAAGTTGTTTGGGAGGGTTGCCATAAAAAAAGCCTTTGCGGTCATCAAACAACAAACCCAAGTGCCTGCAGTTTGCCGAACATTACTGGAACTTTCATTGGGACCAGGTTCTATGGTCAGGTGAGACCAAAATAGAGCTTTTTGCAAACAATCACCAGAGGTGGGTTTGGCGTAGACAGAAAGATAGCCATGCAGAAAAGTACCTCATCCCCACTGTGAACTATGGAGGTGGATCTTTGATGTTGTGGTGCCGTTTTTCTTCCAAAGGCCCTGGACAACTTGTTAGGATACATAGTATCATGGACTCCATGGACCTTGGAATCTGGAGAGATGGTGGAATGGTTTCAGATCCCTTGACATGTGTTCTCCAAACTTATTACGCATTATAGGAGAAGACTCAGAGCTGTTATCTTGGCAAAGGGAAGTTGCACAAAGTATTTATTGACTGGGTGCCAATAATTGTGGCACACATATATATGAGAATACATTTTTTTTTCAATTATTTTACTTAGGTTAGATTTTTGTAAATATTTTTGAATGAAACACCAAAGAGGGTTTAACAAAGTTGCCAATATTAGTGGAGGGCACTGTACTTGCAGTTCATGTGTGCAGGTCTTACAATCAGTAAAGTAGCCAAGTCAAACTGCACCATAGTCAGTCTGACCATGAGATCTAATGCTCTCTGCTGACAATGGGTGTACCATCACCCCTGGTGAGACAAAACCACAGCACTTCTTGCCAGTCCTGTCTGGCCCAGCGATGTTGGGTATGTGGCCATAGGTGAGGTTGTTGCCGGTGATGTCTGGTAAGGACCTGCCTTACAACAGGCCTACAAGCCTTGAGCACTGATGGAGGGATTGTGCTTTCCTGGTGTTACTCGGGCAGTTGTTGTTGCCAACCTTTACCTGTCCCGCAGGTGTGATGTTCGGATGTGCAGGTGTTACACGTGGTCTGCCACTGCGAGTATGATCAGCTGTCCGTCCTGTCTCCCTGTAGCGCTGTCTTAGGCATCTCACAGTACGGACATTGCAATTTATTGCCCTGGCCACATCTGTAGTTCTCATGCCTCCTTGCAGCATGCCCAAAGCACATTCACGCAGTTGAGCAGGGACCCTGGGCATCTTTCTTTTGGTGTTTTTCAGTCAGTAGAAAGACCTCTTTAGTGTCCTAAGTTTTCATAACTGTGACCTTAATTGCCTACCGTCTGTAAGCTGTTAGTGTCTTAACGACCGTTCCACAGGTGCATGTTCATGAATTGTTTATGGTTCATTGAACAAGCACGGGAAACAGTGTTTAAACCCTTTACAATGAAGATCTGTGAAGTTAATTCGTAAAAAATCCAAATATCTTTGAAAGACAAAAGCGATGTTTCTTTTCTTGCTGAGCTGAGTCGTGATCGTGGTAAAATTGTGCGTCCGGCTTACTATCATCCTGGCAGTTGTTGTGAACTTTGCGAGGCATGTCACTTCACCCATCTCTTCACACATCCCACTGTTTTAACCACAACTGGATGGATCCATAAAGAATGGCTGTAGGAATAATTATCACTGAATGATGAAACATTGGAATAAAGTAGGCGAATGCAATTGAAGGCATACGCTTGCTTACTGAAACTCCCAAAGTCATCCAATTGTTGTAATGCATTTGATTGAAGCAATAGCCTACCGCGTGTGGTCAACTCTTTCAGCACTGTTTCGCGCTGCTTTGTGACATGCGTGGGGTGGGGTCTTGATAAATCAATTCATGAATGTCCGTTTTTTTTTTTCTTTTCACTGAATCTCCGTTTGAATATTTGTTAGGCCTCGGAAATGTCAGCTAAGTTGAGGTGAGTGCTGTTCATGATCATCTCGTCTAGTTGGCTCATTTATGAGCACTGATGAGAACATTTTGCCACCATGTTATGTAGCTTAACGAGTGGATTATTGTTCTCTTTACTCGCTGTCACTTAGTAGCCTACTCCTGACCAAAACGCCTGTACTTGTCTTAATCAATGTGATTGTGTTTCTCCGGATCTCTCTGTACATTCGGTTAATTCTCTGGCTGGGCAAATCAGTGGAGGTGGTATAGCTCACCTTTATTCGTTTGCTCATCGATCTCTGATCAGAAATGTTTAGCATGCAATAATGTAGACTAAATCAAGTCTAGGCCTGTTATTTTACTTCAAATGTAATTTTATTGGTCACATACACATGGTTAGCAGATGCTATTGCGAGTGTAGAGAAATGCTTGTGCTTCTAGTTCTGACAGTGCAGAAACATCTAACATGTAATCGAACAATTCAACAACTACCTTATACACACACATCAAAGTAAAGGAATGGAATAGAGAAAATATACATATAAATATATGGATGAGCAAGTATATACATATGAGATAAGTAATGCAAGATATGTACACATTATTAAAGTGACTAGTGATCCATTTATTAAAGTGGGCAATGAATTCAAGTCTGTATGTAGGCATCAGCCTCTCTGTGTTAGTGATGGCTGTTTCACAGTCTGATGGCCTTGAGATAGAAGCTGTTTTTCAGTCTCTCGGTCCCAGCTTTGATGCACTTGTACTGACCTCGCATTCTGTATGGTAGCGGTGTGAACAGGCAGTGGCTTGGTTGGTTGTTGTCCTTGATGATCTTTTTGGCCTTTCTGTGACATCGGGTGCTGTAGGTGTCCTGGAAGGCAGGTAGTTTGCCCACGGTGATGTGTTGTGCAGACCGCACAAGCCTCTGGAGAGCCTTGCCGTTGTGGGCGGTGCAATTGCCGTACCAGGCGGTGATACAGCCCGACAGGATGCTCTCAATTGTGCATCTGTCAAGGTTTGTCAGGGTTTTGGGTGACAAGACACATTTCTTCAGCCTCCTGAGGTTGAAGAGGCGCTAGTGCGTCTTCTCACCACACTGTCTGTGTGGGTGGACCATTTCAGATTGTCCGTGATGTGTACGCCGAGGAACTTAAAACTTTCCACCTTCTCCACTGCTGTCCCCTCGATGTGGATAGGGGGGTGCTCCCTCTGCTGTTTCCTGAAGTCCACGACCGTGTATAGGCAGCGTCAAAAGATAGAGGAGGTTGTGAAATATGAACACGACTCAAATGTTTTTTAAAATATAGATGGAAAATAATATAAATTGGTGTAATGATGATAATACTCTCAATGTAACAAAGCAGAGAGAGGGTTGGAAAGAGATGAAACGTGATTTTAAAAAAACATGCGTTTGCCCCTGGCTCTGTTTAAAAGATGGTATTATTAGAATTTTTTATATGACAGAGGTTCCACATGTTGCCAAGATGCAAGTTCTGTGGGAAAATATTCCTTGGATTTTATTCTGTTATTTCATTATTCTTAGCCTACTGTAAAATGTGTGTTGACTGTGATCAGAATAGCCTGTGTCTTGTTTGTTTAATGAACAAAATAACTATAGATTTCAGGTGCGTGCCGCAGCCTCACAGACCAGTAACATAGTTAAACAAAACAATATGCCATTCTTTTGAAAATAAATTGTGTTAGTCTTATGTTTCTTAGGACCTGCCTAAAACAAATTAATAATGTAAATCTTTGTGATGGTTTATATTCAATGGGTTTATTAAAATAGACATCCGCCCACATTGGCCCACATCTACTCCCACTCCTACCCTTGCCGCCATGTGCATCAAATCAAAGTTTATTTGTCACGTACAGTGAAATGCTTACTTACAGGCTCTAACCAATAGTGCGGGGGAAAAGTGTGTGTGTGTGTGTAGGTAAGTAAAGAAATAAAACAACAGTAAAAAGACATTTGAAAATAAGAGTAGCACTGCTATATACAGACACCTGTTAGTCAGGCTTATTGGGGTAGTATGTACATGTAGATATGGTTAAAGAAACTATGCATATATGATGAAAAGAGTAGTAGTAGCGTAAAAAGAGGGGTTGGCGGGTGGTGGGACACAATGCAGATAGCCCAGTTAGCCAATGTGCAGGGAGCACATGGGAGATGTAAAAGGCTCATCTCTGCAAGAATGTGGTAAAAATGTATGAGTTCAAAATAAAAACATACTGTGAAGTCTGTCTGTAAAAGGGTATATGGAATATCGCTCTCTGCTCATGACTGTACTCTTTTGGGGGGGATTGAGATTTTAAACTTGTTTGATGAATGTTTTGCAGTTTTCCCTTTGTCATTAATTGAGTCTTACAACAGTCCTTTATCTTTCATTTCAGGAACTAGAAAGACAAAAGCACACGTGCACTGTCCTGCAGCACAAACAAGTGGAGTTAAAAGAGGGAATCCGCCAGAGAGATGAGCTCATAGAGGTATGTCTGCACCAAGAAAACAAACATTTGGTGGCAATCTGTTCACACCTGTTCTACACCTCTTTCTACAGTTCAATTCTCTACGGTACTGCAGTATCTTGATGAAGATCCAAGAGTGTGAGACTGTGCTTGTCTCGCATTCATCCCAGTGTCTCCTGACATCACTCTGTTTCACCGTTTTCTCCATCTGCTCATTATCATGTTTATTTGCCTCGTCTCTCTATACTGAAATGCTCTCTTCTCCATATCATTTTCTGGCCTCCCGTCTTTTTCGGTCTCTTACCTTTCGTCACTCTCACTCAATTTCTATTCAATGCTTTTGTCGCATCTGCATTTCTTATTCTTCCTCTAATTTATCCTGTCATGTCTCTTTCCTTTCTTTTAATCTATTTCATTGTTTTACCCTGTATCCCCATTCACTCTGTCTGTATGCAATACCACTACAGAAGAACCAGCGAATCCAGACTAACTTAGATACCCTCACCAGAGAGGTGTTTGACCTGCAGGAAACGATAAACTGGAAGGACAAAAAGATTGGGGTAGGAGGTCACGCTAGGGACTCTGAAGGATGTGAGAGGCAATAGATGTGCACAGACAGATATAGCTTGCTTAGTTTTGGTTGTATGTCTGACTCTGACCAAATGGAATTTGAAAAGTTGTGTTCAGATTCAATCCCCATCACTCAAAAGCATTGGTGTAAAGTACTTAAGTAAAAATACTTTTAAAGTACTACTTAAGTAGTTTTGGGGGGTATCTGTACTTACTATTTATATATTTTTTCGCAACTTTTACTTCACTACGTTCCTAATGAAAATAATGTACTTTTTATTCCATACATTTTCCCTGACACCCAAAAATACTTGTTACATTTTGAATGCTTAGCAGGACAGGAAAATGGTCCAATTCACGCACTTGTCAAGACAACATGCCTGGTCTTCCCTACTGCCTCTGATCTGGCGGACTCAATAAACACAAATGCTTTATTTGTAAATGGTGTGTTGAAGTGTGCCCCTGGCTATCCGGGAATTTCAAAAACAAGAAAATGGTTCCGCCTGGTTTGCTTCATATAAGGTATTAAATTATTTATACCTTTAGATACTCAAGTATATTTTTGGAATGCATTTACTTTTTATACTTTAGTATATTTAAAACCAAATACTTTTAGACTTCTACTGAAGTAGTATTTTACTGGGTGACTTTTACTCAAGTATGACATTTGGGTACTTTTTCCAACACTGCCCAAAAGTGTAGATGGGTATTTCTATAAATAATGGGGACATTGGGATCAATATTACAAAATGATTTGAACAAAAATAAAAAGGAATTTCATGCAGTTCCACATGAGTAAGAAGATAAGTGGATAAACCCATAACTCCACCTATACAACAACATAGGCATAGGACTATACATCCTTTAAGGAGGGTTCATACAGACATTGGCAAGTCAAATTCAAGGACTTTCAGGGACTTTTTTCATGCACCTAATTGTAATTTAACGACATCAATGTTATAAATTATACAAACAATTGTATATAATTGTACATATAGGGCCTAATATAGAACCCCCCTCCCCCAAAAAGCATGGGGGGAAAAGTAGGCCATTAGCTACCACTTTTTAGACCATGCCAATGTTTAAATTATTATTACATTCTAAAATACAGTGCCTTCCGAAAGTATTCAGACCCTTTGACTTTTTCCACATTTTGTTAGGCTACAGCCTTATTCTAAAATTGACTAAATTGTTTTTTTCCCTCATTAATCTACATAAAATACCCCTCAATGATAAAGCAAAATCATGTTTTTAGAAATGTTTGCTAATTTATTAATAAAAAAATATCACATTTACATAAGTATTCAGACCCTTCCCTCAGTACTTTGTTGAAGCAACTTTGGCAGTGATTACAGCCTCGTCTTCTTGGGTATGACGCTACAAGCTTGGCAAACCTGTATTTGGGGAGTTTCTCCCGTTCTTCTCTGCAGATGCTCTCAAGCTCTGTCAGGTTTGATGGGGAGCATCGCTGCACAGCTGTTTTCAGGTCTCTCCAGAGATGTTCGATCGGGTTAAAGTTCAGGCTCTTGCTGGGCCACTCAAGGGCATTCAGAGACATGTTCCGAAGCCACTCTTGCGTTGTCTTGGCTGTGTGCTTCGGGTCATAATCCTGTTGGAAAGTGAACCTTCACCCCAGTCAGGTCGAGCACTCTGGAAGAGGTTTTCATCAAGGATCTCTCTGTACTTTGCTACGTTCATCTTTGCCTCGATCCTGACTTCGTCCCTGCTGATGAAAAACATTCCCACAGCATGATGCTGCCACCACCATGCTTCACCGTAGGGATGGTGCCAGGTTTCCACCAGAAAAGAATTCAATCTTGGTTTCATCAGAGCAGAGAATCTTGTTTCTCATGGTCAGTCTTTAGGTGCCTTTTCCTGTGGAGTGGCTTCCATCTGGCCACTCTACCATGAAGGCCTGATTGGTGGAGTGCTGCAGAGATGGTTGTCCTTCTGGAGGTTTCTCCCATTTCCACAGATGAACTCTAGAGCTCTGTCAGAATGACCATCGGGTTCTTGGTCACCTCCCTAATCAAGGCCGTTCTCCCCCGATTGCTCAGTTTGGCCGGGCAGCCAGCTCTAGGAAGAGTCTTGGTGGTTCCAAACTTATTCCATTTAAGAATGATGGAGGCCACTGTGTTCTTGGGGACCTTCAATGCTGCAGACATTTCTTTGGACCCTTCCCCAGATCTGTGCCTCGACACAATCCTGTCTCGGGGCTCTATGGAAAATTTCTTCAACCTCATGGCTTGGTTTTACTCTGGCATGCACTGTCAACTGTGGGACCTTATATAGACAGGTGTGTGCCTTTCCAAATCATGTCCAATCAATTGAATTTACCATAGGTGGACTCCAAACAAGTTGTAGAAACATCTCAAGGATGAACAATGGAAACAAGATGCACCTGAGCTCAATTTCGAGTCTCATAGCGAAGGGTCTGAATACTTATGTAAATACTTTTTATTATTAGCAAACATTTCTAAGAACCTGTTTTCGCTTTGTCATTATGGGGTATTGTGAGTAGATTGCTGAGGAAATGTTTTTATTTAATCAATTTTACAATATGGCTGTAACGTGGAAAAATTCCAGGAGTCTGAAATACTTTCCGAAGACACTATGTGAGAATGTGGACCATTGCCTGACTAAATAGATTGATTGCATGCATGGCGATATTTCTGTAGCCTATGTGGCCAACGCAGGCACACATAATAAAGCCATGAATAGCGATAGCATTAATCTCATCATTTCAAAATCAAATCCATTTTTGTGTCACATGTGCCGAAATACAACGGGGTGTAGACCTTACAGTGAAATGCTTACTTACAAGCCCTTAACCAACCATGCAGTTTTATGAAAAATACCATCAGTAAAATAATCTCACCATTGCTGTTTTTATAATGAGAAAGTGACCAAAAACCAGGTTCCTTTTTAATGGAATGATTTGTATGGGAAGCCAATATTAGATGTTGTCATCCTCCTAATAATCTCATGTTGTTTTACTGCAACACAGTAGCGCAGGGAAACAAATGAAAGTGGCCATCTCTCACAAAATGGAATCACAGACCAGTATAAGGGAGCAGGAGAACTTATAAATTGGCAACAATAATTACAATAACTTTTCAAGCACCAAATTGAGGAAATGTCACATTTAAGGTAGGCCCATTCCAGTACTTCTGAGCTCCAAATTCAGGTAGGCTACTTCAAGCACCTTGTATTGTTTAAATTTGCAGGTCTAACATAAAAATAAATACCAGATCATATTGTAAATAAGCCCGCTAGGCTGTGTAAATGGTTGTCATTATATCCAGACAAATTAATAGGAATAACGTTGGGTGTTGCGCAATCGCCTGTCCTACACAAGACTGTCTAATCCGAGGCACAAAAACACATGAAGACATGAACTCATTACCTTCATGCTTTCTCTGTTAAATCTAACAAGACCCTGCTGGAAATAAAGCAGACAACAGATGATCAACATCAAGTTGCTAGGATATTAGATCCAACGTGGATCCAGGCACAACTGTCTTCACCGGCGTAACGAATGAGACAACACAAATATTCTGAGCCTTTCTCCCAACAGTAGGGCTGCTGTTGCACCGCATGCGCTATCACATCATCTGTTCATCACCGTCACTCGGAAAATTCCTTCCTTCCTGAAAATTTCACGGCGTAACTAGTCAGCTGGACATGAAATGCAGATCCCAACGAGTATTATGCGTAATTATTGAAGAACCATGTTGACAGTATCAATTTAGGCTTTAAGTACCATGGTAAGGTGAGTCTTTCGGTTAGAAGCATTCATTCGATTTCGCAATGCATACATTATTTTGGATTTGTGTGCCCATGAAAACGAAACTGCCCCCCCCCGTAACGTAAGGAGACACTAAATATTACGTAGTTACACTGAATTTCTGAGATCTCTATACTGACAACTGTCCTACTGCTAGATCCATGATTCTTAGAGGGAACCAGTTAAATGTCTAATTTAACTGATTTAATGCTTAATATATGATATAATGACAACTTACACGGCCATAAATCCAAGGACAGAAAAGTAGTTTTGTCACCCGATTTTAGACAAATCTGTCAAGACACCAACCATGATAAAGGATTAAACAGGTTTTAAATCAACTCATGCATTTTATTGAATAGAACTATGATCCCCCTTATATCTTCATGTAATGACATGAACAAAAATTGGCAGATTTATCAATGACTTATCAACAGCTATAACAAGTTGTCCTAGTTTATAGAAAGACCCGCAATCCCCCCTCAAGTATTTAAAACATTGGGTTGGTGCGAGCTTCCACCACATTCCTTACACCAGTCCAATTCCTTTTAAATCGTGAGAGGGAGTGTTACGAGTGTACAATTCAGCAGAAGGGTCGGGAATCAGACCACCTATATCAGCCTGAAGGAAACTTGCTGCTGATTCACCGATCAATTAAATCTGTATCAGATAATCGACTGGTCCTAAACAGTCTATTGCCTCTCTCATAGTTGCATGACAGGGAGCCTGTAGTCTTGACCATTTCTAATTCACAGTTTGGACTTTCCCTTCATGTGCATGTGAATTGACGATTGTTGGCTCACTAATTGACATTTTAAGTTGGATGCTATGGTCATTCTAGATTTAAATGTAGGTTTTGTATGCAATCCACAAAGTTTAGTCAGTGCAAGGGAAAATGTGCACCTGCAAGCATTTGATATGTCGTGTATGGAAAGATCCATATGCCACCTCATTGATGGACATTTACACTGAAATGACAGCATGAGATCCATTTGACATGAGTCAAGACATCTTTCTTTGCAAAAAATAAGATGTAGTTCTACACCTAAAGCTTTGCCTGTTTAGTGTCAGATTGTGTCTGTTAATTGGCCTTTAGCGCTCCCTTACAGCACTGTCTTGTGTTGTCTGATCTGTGAGCATGTGGTGATTGTGTTTAACGTCTGCCACTTTGCCTTTCCAACTCAACCTTACCATTTTGGTGTGCCTTTTGTGTGTGCATACAGACATATGTGCTTGTACAAAAAACATATCATTGTTGTGTGCATTCATGTACGCGTCAGTCTTTCCAACCTATCCTCGCCTCTTTTCTTTCCTTTCTTTTCTCCCTCCTGCGTGTGGCCACCAGGCCTTAGAGAGGCAGAAAGAGTACTTTGATTGCATTAGGAATGAGAGGGATGAGCTCAGAGATGAGCTGGCTGACATCAAGGCGAAGGCCAAAACAGGAGAGGTAGGTCTCACCACCAGAGGGCTGGGAATAGTAGTATATATTTCCATTATATAGACACATTTGGTTTACAGGAATAAGCTCGCTAGCAACCAAACAGTGATGAAAAAAAGCAACTAGTGGGGTCGACTGTCGTGTGTACCTCACAGTTTGTTCCTATTGTTTCTCCCAATGTCAAATTTGTTGGACACTTGTTGTCTGTCAGCCTGCGCACCAGTAATGGAAACCTTTTAGTACACTGTCACTTAATACGTAAAGCTCAACAGTTCTATGTGGTCTGCTCTGTGGCTTTAATGTAGAACTGAACATTTTCCTCCACTCCTCAATAGCCACCTTTCGTCAGCTAGGGCAGATTTTGTTTTAAATCTGTCTGTTTCCTCAAAGATATTATGCTACTTATCCTTTTATCTATAAAATGTCTTGCACAACCAGCTACATTAGTTTTAATTATAGACATTTATTTGGGGATTCCAACAGTCACTCATTTGCATGATGACACACAAGGTGGAGGAGTCTCATTTCATACAAGCACGACCTTTTGACCTATTTCAACGTGGAGGAGAGGCGGCGAGCAACACCAATTGAGATTCTCCCCGTCTTCCTTTGACTCCTCCTAGAAACACGGCCTGGTCATAATCCCTGAGGGCATGCCTAACGGGGACATCAGCCACGACGACCCAGCCACAGGGATCACTGTGGTCACACAGGAGGCTGCCCAGGTGCTGGAGTCAGCAGGAGAAGGGCCTCTGGGTGAGTGGAGGGGACAGGAGCAGCTCTATTAAAGGGAGCATGGGGACAGATAAATGAACTTGTATCATTCAATAATACCAGGGGGAGAGTTTCATTGCTTTGGCCATAGCTGCAAGGAACATCTTATGATATTTTCTTTCCTTTGCAGATGTTAGGCTACGAAAGCTTGCGGATGAAAAGGATGAACTCTTAGCTCAGGTACATAGAGTTTTCCTCTTCGACCCAAGTGACACGTTCTCATGAGTCTTTTTGAACTGTCTGCGTGTGGCGTTTCACAGATCAGGAAGTTGAAAATGCAGCTGGAGGATGAAAGGCAGAAGCACTCGAAGATGGAGAACGCCTTCACAGAGGGAGAGAGAATGGAGAATGGCACTGATCTGCACGTCATCGAGATGCAGAGTAAGTCTCATTCGTGCCCAAAACTATAAAAAAAAAGATCACAACACAGAGGCATACACGTCACCACTTAAGTCTGTCTAAAGACTTTCTCGTTACATTATTCATACACAGAACCCCACTTGTCCAAAACATCCTATTAGCAGCTGCCAGTTCCATCTCTTCTTGTGTGCCAAGAACGAACTAACAGCAAGGCTCATATCTTTATTCTAATGTCCTGCGTAAGGTAACTGTACTAACTCAAATGTTCTACTCTCTGCAGGAGATGCCAACAGACAGATAAGTGAATACAAGTTCAAGCTCTCGAAGGCAGAACAGGAAATGGGCACAATGGAACAAAACGTAAGTCATGGAAACACTGACATCCACATGTACCCTAGCTGACCATATGCCAACTGGATACATTAGTGTTTGAATGAGAAAATGAAAATAAGTCAGATTCGTATGTGAAGGACTTAGTTTCATTATCCTCATATCCAGATCAACAGACTTGAAGGACAAGTGTCCAGATACAAGGCATCGGCGGAAAACTCAGAGAAAATAGAAGATGAGCTGAAAATTGAAAAAAGGAAACTTCAAAGGGAGGTAAGAACCCAAACTAAAATCAAGTCCGTGGCCAATGTTTGATTTTACATCAAATGTTCTCTAACCATTCCCCTCCTTTTGCCACAGCTGCGTACAGCTCTGGATAAGACTGAGGAGATGGAGATGACCAACAACCACCTAGTAAAGCGCCTTGAGAAGATGAAGGCCAATCGGAACGCCCTTCTGTCTCAGCAGTGAGGTCTGCTGGATTGCCGCAGAAGCCCTTAAACTCACACCTCAGTGTCTGGAGCACATTTCCATTCTTCCTGTAACACTTAAAGTTGTGTAGCAAAACCAAAAACACTTACAGAAAAAAAGCAACACTGGTAGCACCGAGGCAAGAGTGTGTGTTTTTTTTTTTTTTTTTAATAAATGATTAGCATTGGTTTGTGCACCAGTGTCTTCGGAGGGAGACTCAACCTATTAAACCATAGTTACTAGGGGGAGGTGATGAATCTAAGGAAGATTTGACTCATTACTTTATTTTTCAAAGCTTTGTACTACATGTTATTCACAAGGTTTTACTGCTGGGTGCTTGGCTATTATAATTTTTTTTTAATAAGTTGCATGAATGAGTATAATGGCGCTTTTTAACTGTTAAACCCTTACGGCTGCTCTCTGGCCGTGCACCTATCCATAATCCCTCACACAGTGAAGTGCCTTCTCACACCTGGAGACTGAGGGTTTTGCATTAACCAAACAATTCAAAACAATAACTGGTACAGAATTATGTATTTAAAGGTGCAGTCATGATTTAATGAAATATATAGAACCAATTGTCTGCAGAGGTTTCTCAAATATTTAAAGATTTCTTGGCAATAAGTGTAAATGTCAGAACTGTAAATACAAGGTAGATTTGTTTTTTTTTTTTGCATGGGTTATGGCACATTGAATTCCATTTGTAAGAGTGATGGTTTGAGGTTCTTTATTTGGGGTACATCAGAAGACAGCACTACATACCACTTCTCAAACAGTGTTCGCTGCTTTGAAAGCCAAGCAGTTTCAAGTCTCAGGACCACACAGTGATTGTGTCTGGGGCAGCTATCGCATTGAATAAACTCTTAACAGATTTACACTGCCCTTTGTTTCATTTTGTTACCAGTAAACATGAACAAGTTGTTAATGCTTGAATTATACGCAAGCACCTCAATCCACTCTGTAAAAGTCAATGGTTAGAGCTCCCACCACCTAAACAATTTGGAAGATGAGGGTTTGTACAGTACATAGTTATAGGTTAGAGTTGTTTTGGCAAGTCTGTTAGAACATCTACTTTACATGACAAGTCATTTTTCAGACATTAATTCATAATTCCAGTGGGTCAGAAGTTTACATACACTAAGTTGCCTGTGCCTTTAAACAGCTTGGAAAATTCCAGAAAATGTGGTCATGGCTTTAGAAGCTTCTGATAGGCTAATTGACATCAATTGGAGGTGTGCCTCCTTGCTTGACATCATGGGAAAATCAAAATACCTCAAGATTTTGTAGATCTCTACAAGTCTGGTTCATCCTTGGGAGCAATTTCATCTGTACAAACACCATGAGACCACGCAGCAGTGTTCTGTCTCCTAGAGATGAACGTAATTTTGTGCGAGAATCATTACCAGAACAACAGCAAAGGACCTTGTGAAGATGCTGGAGGAAACGGGTACAAAAGTATCTATATCCACATTAATTGAAAGGCTGCTCAGCAAGGAAGAACCCACTGCTCCAAAAAAAAGACAGACTACAGTTTGCAACTGCACATGGGGACAAGGATGGGACATTTCTCCAAAAAGGACTCTGGTCTGATGAAACAAAAATGGAACTGTTTGGAGGGAAAAGGGGGATGCTTGCAAGCCGAAGAACACCATTCCAACCGTGAAGCACGGGGGTGGCAACATGTTGTGGGGGTGCTTTGCTGCAGGAGGGACTGGTGCACTTCACAAAATAGATTGCATCATGAGGTAGGAAAATTGTGTGGATATATTGAAGCGACATCAGTCAGGAAGTTGAAGCTTGGTCGCAAATGGACAATAACCCCAAGCATACTTCCAAAGTTGTGGCAAAATGGCTTAAGGACAACAAAGTCAAGGTATTGGGAGTGGCCATCACAAAGACCTGACCTCAATCCCATAGAAAATTTGTGGGCAGAACTGAAAAAGGGTGTGCGAGCAAGGAGGCCTACAAACCTGACTCAGTAACACCAGCTCTGTCAGGAGGAATAACCCAAAATTCATCCAACTTATTGTGGGAAGATTGTTGAAGTCTAGTTGAAACGTTTGAACCAAGTTACACTCAATTAGAATTACCTTTAAATTGTTTATGTAAACTTCTGACCCACTGGGAATGTGATGAAAAAGTAAATCACTCTACACTATTATTCTGACATTTCACATTCTTAAAATAAAGTGGTAATCCTAATTGACCTAAAACATGAATTTTTACTAGGATTAAATGTCAGGAACTGTGAAAAACTGAGTTTAAATGTATTTGGCTAAGGTGTATGTAAAGTTCCGACTTCAACTGTATATCAAATGGTTTCCCGAAACAGACATGCAGCCCATGGACAGTGTTTCTCATGTCTTAGCATCGCTCAAATACTTTGTAGAGGTCTGGTAGATTAGCAATCTGGAGTACGCTGCCATCCTCACTGAAGTGTTTAGGGGGACTGAAGAGGCTCCGGAAGGATTTAAACAGGAGATGCTCCACCTTCCAACGCCACGAGTTCAGCTCTGCATCCTGCAACACATTCACAACCATAGTCTGTTCAGTAAGTGCTAAATGGGACCAAAACTGAAAATACAAGAGCTTGTTCCTACGACATGGCAGTATTTCTTCCATTTCAAAATGATTTGCTCCTGAATCCTTGGTTTCTACTAAATGTGACCTAGGTGTCATCAACTACCCGCTTATATCAGATTGACAAGTGCGAGACACACTACAACAACAAAAACACAAGGCTGTGTTCATTAGGCACGCAACTGAAAATGAAAATAGGCCAACTCCATGTAGTCCTTCCCTGTCAGTCCATTTCCTTCTGTTTGATGCCTAATGAAAACGACCCAGGATGGCGCATCTGAGTGACATACCTGCTCCTCCTCTCCCGGCTCCAGCTCCAGGACATACTGTTTCCTGATAGAGTAGAACTGGCTGCACTCCTTGCTGAAGTCTCTGAAACAGTCCTTCTCATTGTCCCAGTTCACCTACACAACCCCTTCGATTAGTCCGTTTAGTATATAAGAACTTATTGATAAGACATGGTCATGGATAAGAATAGTTCACACCTCAGTAGCCAAACGTAGGATGAACATGGGCAGACCCTCCATAGGAGGGGTGTACTTGTCAAGCAGCAATGGCAAACCGGTGAGATTTCCTTCCTGCAAACAAGACACATTCTGATCTTAAGTTTTGCCCTGATTTCATGCATGACAATTGCATTTAGGGGGCAAGTGCTAATGGTCCAACCAGGTATGATTTCAATGTTTTTGTCAGCACAGACAGGATACAGAGGGTCAGCAGACAGACCTGGTCGATCTCCATGGAGAAGTAGTCCTCCAGCATCTCAGATTTCTTCTTCAAGAAGTCGACTATGTATTGGGCCAGACCCTCCTTGGGCCCGTCCTCCTCCGACCAGCCGCTCTCCTCGGAGTCCAGAGCCAGCATGGCCAGGTCATAGAGTGGCGCAGGCTCCTGGAACAACACAACATCATCAAGCATGCTCTGATCAGGCCCTACACCCAAACAAGGGCACTGCGTTCATCCACCTCTGGCCTGCTCGCCTCCCTACCACTGAGGAAGTACAGTTCCCGCGCAGCCCAGTCAAAACTGTTCGCTGCTCTGGCCCCCCAATGGTGGAACAAACTCCCTCACGACGCCAGGACAGCGGAGTCAATCACCACCTTCCGGAGACACCTGAAACCCCACCTCTTTCAGGAATACCTAGGATAGGATAAAGTAATCCTTCTCACCCCCCCCCTTAAAAGATTTAGATGCACTATTGTAAAGTGGCTGTTCCACTGGATGTCTTAAGGTGAACGCACCAATTTGTAAGTCGCTCTGGATAAGAGCGTCTGCTAAATGACTTAAATGTAAATGTAAGCAAACTCGGAGCCAAATATCTGGGCCCGTATTCACAACGCATCTAATCTAAGTTTAGGTCCTCCCTGTCCATCTTATCTGAAAGGCTAAATTGTTCTGAGACAATTAGTGAAAACAGGCCCAGAATCACAGCCTCTGGTAATGTGATAACAGGATTTTAGAAACAAATAAACTTATTTACATAAGTATTTAGACCCTTTGATATGAGACTCAAAATTGAGCTCAGGTGCATCCTGTTTCCATTGATCATTCTTGAGATGTTTCTAAAGCTTGATTGGAGTCCACCTGTGGTAAATTCAATTGATTGGAGATGATTTGAAAAGGCACACATCTGTCTATAAGGTCGACAGTGCATTAAGGTCGACAGTGCAGTTGACAGTGCATGTCAGAGCAAAAAACCAAGCCATCAGGTTAAAGGAATTGTCCGTAGAGCTCAGAGATAGGATTATGTCAAGGCACAGATCTGGGGAAGGGTACCCAAAAATGTCTGCAGCATTGAAGGTCCCCAAGAACACAGTGGCCTGCATCATTCTTAAATGGAAGAAGTTTGGAACCACCAAGACTCTTCCTAGAGTTTGCTGCCTGGCCAAACTCAGCAATTGGGGGAAAGAGCCTTGGTCAGGGAGGTGACCAAGAACCCGTTGGTCACTCTGACAGCTCCAGAGTTCCTCTATGGCGATGGGAGAACCTTCCAGAAGGACAACCATCTCTGCAGCCCTCCACCAATCAGGCCTTTATGATAGTGTCCAGACGGAAGCCACTCCTCAGGAAAAGGCATGACAGCCCGCTTGGAGTTTTCCCAAAAGGTGCCTAAAGGACTCTCAGACCATGAGAAACAAGATTCTCTGGTCTGATGAAATCTTTGGCCTGAATGCCAAGCATCACTTTTGGAGGAAACTTGGCACCATCCCTACAGTGGAGCATGGTGGTGGCAGCATCATGCTGTGGGGATGTTTTTTAGTGGCAGGGACTGGGATACTAGTCAGGATCGACGGAAAGATGAACGGAGCAAAGTACAGAGAGATCCTTGATAACCTGCTCCAGAGCACTCAGGACCTCAGAACCTTCGCCCCAGTCTTACAGGACAACACAGGAATGGCTTTGGGACAAGTCTCAATGTCCTTGAGTGGCCCAGCCAGAGCCTGGACTAACATCTCTGGAGAGACCGGAAATAGCTGTGCAGCGATGTTCCCCATCCAACCTGACTGAGCTTGAAGAGGATCTGCAGAGAAAAATGGGAGAAACTCCCCAAATATAGGTGTACCAAGCTTGTAGCGTCATACCCAAGAAGACTCGAGGCTGTAATCACTGCCAAAGGTGCTTCAACAAAGTACTGAGTAAATGGTCTGAATTACTTATGTAAATTGGATATTTCAGTTATTTATTTATTTTAATTGCAAAATGTTCTTAAAACCAGTTTTTGCTTTGTTATTACAGGGTATTGTGTGTAGATGGATTAGGGTAAAAAGCTATTTAACGTAACAAAATGTGGAAAAAGTCAAGGGTTCCGAATACTTTCCAAATGCATTGTACAAGCTGCTCCCAACTTTAAAAATGTTAGGCACCAAATAGAATTTTAGGAGCACCAGAAATAGATATATTTTATATAGTTCAGGCTTACATTAGGCCTATATGAATCCTACCTTTGAAGCACATCTTATCAGAAGCAGACGCTTCTCCTTTCTTCATGGGCCAATCAAATTGGCCTAGACCTACTGTCAAGTTACCAGGTTGTTAGCAAGCTAGGTAACATGACTGCAAAACGTTGTTTGTTATAAAACGTTTTTAGGACTACAAGCAGGTGAGATCCAATCAAATTTCATTAGTCACATGCGCCGAATACGAATACAACATTTTACCTTGCAGCAGTAAAAAAATTATATATACAGGGGGGTACCGGTACAGAGTCAATGTGCGGGGGCACCGGTTAGTTGAGGTAGTATGTACATGTAGGCAGAGTTAATTAAAGTGACTATGCATAGATGACAATAGAGAGTGGCAGTAGTGAGGGGGGGGGGGGGCAATGCGAATAGTCTGGGTAGCCATTTGACTAGATGTTCAGGAGTCTTATGGCTTGGGGGTAGAAGCTGTTTAGAAGCCTCTTGGACCTAGACTTGGCGCTCCGGTACCGCTTGCCGTGTGGTATCAGGGAGAACAGTCTATGACTAGGGTGGCTGGAGTCTTTGACAATTTTTAGGGCCTTCCTCTGACACCGCCTGGTATAGACTGGCGCATATAATAGAGTAACTGTTGTTTTTTTTTTTAAATCACTGAATTTATAAAACAAAACTGACTAAAACATTTTATAAACAGGTGCCAGTTGGTTCTTTAGATAGGTATGGTCAAAAATGTTGGCAGTATCATGAGACGGTACTAAGGTATTCTAAAATGTTGGTACCATGATATTACCGTGGTACCGGTATACCATGCTACACATTGATGTGTGTCATACTTACAGATAACCTAAAGATGCCAAAGTTACCGAAGTCGTAGATCAAAATTTGGTAGAATAGCTCCTGGCTAAAAAAAAGAAGAGAAAAAGCAAAATATTTAACACCTTGAGCAACCGCACAGGAATACTTCTAATTTATATTTATTTTGCAGCGAAGTATATTTTTTAAAGCTTCTACATGCAACTCTGCACAACAAATGTTTTTCTGAACCCTTCTACATTAATGTGGATGCTACTATGATTACAGATACAGTATAATGGATGAGTAAAAAAGTTTGAGGCATAAATATCATACCCCCCCCAAAAAAATGTGAATCTCCCCTGTTATTGATAATGGTGAGAGGTTAGCATGTCTTGGGGGGTATGACCTTTGTGCCTCTGTCACACAAGCTTGATGTAGTCATTGCGTGCTAGGAATATGGGACCAAATAGTTTTGACTACTTTATTACAGGCCTTCAGAAAGTATTCATACCCCTCGACTTATTACACATTGTGTTGTTACAGCCTGTATTCAAAATGGTAGTTTTAATTTACTCACCCATCGAGACACAATATCCCATAATGACAAAGTGAAAATATGTTTTTTAAAATATTTACAAATGTATTGAAAATGAAACACACATATTTAACTGACTTTGTAGAATCCCATTTGGTAATGATTACAGCTGTGAGTTTTTCTGGGTAAGTCTTATAGAGAGATTTGTACAATATTTGCTCTGTACAAGCTCTGTCAATTTGGTTGTTGACCATTGTTAGATAACCATCTTTAAGTCTTGCCATAGATTTTCAAGCAGATTTAAGGCATCTTAGTATCTTCTTAGTAAACAACTCCAGTGTAGATTTGGCCTTATGTTTCAGGTTATTGTCCTGCTTAAAAGGTGAATTAATCTCCCAGTGTCTAGTGGAAAGCAGACTGAACTAGGTTTCCCTCTAGGAGTTTGCCTGTGCTGAGCTCCATTCCGTTTCTTTCTTTATCCTTACCATAACAAATGGGCTGAATACTTATTGACTCAAGATATCTCGGCTTAAATTGTTTATTCCACTTGACATTATGGGGTATTGTGTGGAGGCCACTGACACAAAATCTCAATGTAATACATTTCAAATGCAGGCTGTTACACAACAAAATGTGGAAAGTCAAGGGGTGTGAATAGTCTCTGAAGCCACTGTATGTGTGAATTCTTCCAAATACTTTATGACACCTTCAAATGAGGGGACAAGATGCATAAAGTGCTTTCATATCCAAAAATGCTGCCCCGGTACAAGCTAAATTATAAGTTTTAGCTTAACTGTCCAAATAAATAGGTAGGGGAGTGCATGTGGTTCTGACCTGAGTTTGGTGGTGTTGAGAAGGTACAGTTTGGTATGGTGCTGGATCAGAGTCCACTGGGGGTTGACACAGCCCACAAACGAGTGATTCTGAAGCATCTCTTGAAGACCTGAGGAAGACCAAACATACATTGGACAGGCTCTCAAACCAGATCTTCTGCTAAGTGTTTTTGCCCATCCTTAGTTTACTACAATCTCGTTTTTCTGTACTGAAGTAAGTACAGTATTGCTACAGCTGTGTGCGAAGTAGCTTTCTTCACCTGATGGTGTCAGCAAAGACACAATCACGAGTATAGTGGAATATCTACAGTATATAGTGTATTAGCTCGTTCAAATCGCATTTCCCCTTCCTCAGTTCTCCCCCTTTCACACACTACTTCTAACCTATGGTAGTTAGAATTGAGACCACCGCAGACACTCCTTCCTGTACGTGTCCAGTATTTGATGATGGATGGAGTTGGGTATACCTTTGTGTGTGTGCTCAGTGATGTCATCTCTCAGCTCCTTCACACTGCTCAGCTTGATGGCTCGTCTCCTGGTTGTGGCTGCAGCAGTCAGGTTCTCCTGCTCCTCGTCCTCACCGGCACGGGGACGCTTCCTGGGCCGACCCAACAACACCCACACACTACTATTAAAACTGCTTTTACTAAACACACACCATACTCAGTTAAATACGTGCGCACACACACACACACACACATCTAACAAATACACGCGTGAGTACACACTCCATGCACCACCAAATATACAGACATTCTAAGCACCACTAAATACACTGACACACTCCATAAACCACGTAATACACTATTCAAACAAGCACTCAGTGAATGTATCCCTGAAGCCCACTAAGAAGGCATGATCACCTGGGGAGATCAGCTGGGGTATTTCGGCTGGTTCCCTCCCCATCCTCTGTGGCACCTGGCGCCTGTTCCTCCAGGATCTCTGCGTTGTCCATCTCTTCCATGTCATTGGTGGTCACAGGTTCCCCCCTGCTCTGCCCATTAGGGTTGGCGGTGGGAGTAGGGGCCAGCTTGGACGTCGGCTGGAGAAAGGCGTCCAGCTTTTGGGCTCTACTGTCGGTCCTGACCATCTGATGGGCGTAGACCCGCTCACTGTCCCCTGTGGAGTTGGAGGAAGACTTCCCCTCGCTGGTGGAGACAGACAGCCCAGGCAGCAATGTCTACAAAGAAATAGGTCAAACGGATAACCTTTTATTTTTCACCTCAATTCCAAGAATGCAGCTTCTCTTTTTTACTACTACTGATTCTACACACCAACTAATCCACTAAAGAAAAGAAAGAGAATTCCATACACCCAGTTTAGCTTATTGGCACATACTGTATGTTGTGTTAAATACCTAGTAGTATAATATCCTGTTAAAAACAATACAAATGAGAAGACATTCAGCATGGAGGACTGCCGAGCTAACAGCACCTGTGTGAAGTACGTGCGTGAGGAGTTGGAGCCCAGGAGTTTGCTCTCTATCTGTTTTTGAACGCTCTCGATGATACAGTCTTCGTGGAGGAAGTGCACCTCGTGTTTGGTAGGGTGGACATTCACGTCGATGTTATGAGGGGCAATCTCCAGGCTTAAGCAATAGAACAAAGAACAGTAAACACAACCAGAAATCATTTGCTATCCAGTTAAGTGACAGTAACCAGAGTTACCTGAGATATAGAAATGGGTGAGAGTTCTTGGGAAGGTATGCAGCATAAACGGTCTCAATGGCTTTTTTTAAGGCACTCGATTCAACCAGACGATCTGAGGAGAAAACAAGACTATTAGTAAAAAATTCACAGGAATATCGTATTCAAATTCATATAACTAATTATTTTAACATAGCGCTCCTGTGGCACATACGATTGATGAAGAGGATGAGGATGCACTTCTTGACTGAGTAGTTGGCGTTGGAGATGTGGCCCTTCAGCTTATAGGCAAGCTTCTGATCCTCACAGCCCACTTCAATCAGCTCCCTATGGAGAAAAAAAACGTGCAACACACTGCTCACTCTACATACCACAGACTCAACGGCAAAACTGGTATCGATGACATCAACCCGTTCTGGTTGTAATTAAGTTATTTCAACCAGCTTCGCCCACTGGGGAAGGTCAAGATCACTGGGCACAAGAAAAACCAGCAGAAGTCCAATTAACTTAACAATGCAGAACGTATCAGATTATAGCTCAAAGCATTCACTAACAGATCAAGATAAAAACTCTGTCTGGCAGATACAATTCAAAATGGATGGCATAACCTTTATTCACTCAACAAGGAACTGACATCCCAACATGAGAGAGTAATCTTGGAGGGGTATTTTTCCCCCCCCGTACCTGCTGACTGTATTGCCAAACACCACACGGATATTATCCAGTATGGAGGCGTTGGGTAGGGTCCTGACGTCTGCCATGGTCTCGCCTTGCTGGGAAAAAAATATTTTAAAAAGACAGAATATTTGTGACAAACAACCGAAGTCTCCTCCCTTCGGGGACAATGACCTCCGGTGAAAACATCAAGGGTAGGAAACGTGAAGGAAATCAAAATCTCACCTTTTTGACAGCAAAGCTTTTCCCAGAGTTGTGTATGGCATACCTGTCAAAACAAAAAGATCAAAAAAGATAGGTTGCATGAGTCACAACACATTGCCAGCACACAAAATTTAAAAAATATTTGTGACGCTTGAGGCCACACACACACCTGCTCACCACCTCCACAATCCTGGAGTACTCCTCACTGGGGCTCTTCAGTGCTTTCCTCCTGGTGGACACGTTATAAAACAGATCCTCCGCCTGTGGATGTTCAGAGATACTTGAAGTCGTCGTCTCTTTTCGCACATTATAGTCGATATACCTTTGCAGTTGTAAGTGGCCATTTAATGAACTCACAGTGATCTGTGTCCCCTGGTTTCCAGCGCAGGGTTTGGGTTGGGTCTTTAGTTTCCCATCGCAGTAGGTGGCTCTGGGGAGGGTGAGGGCAGCACTTACAGACTGAGGATTCAAACGCGTTACTGGGCAATTCGACAAAAGGACTGATGGCCTCGTCAATCAAAGTGTAATGAAATAACAGGCTACCTGTAAGCACACTTGGCGTCAGCCGTTTTGGTTGTTATGGTCACATGGGCAACATGGCTTATACTGGCAAGTGCCTGAAACACACACACACACACGTCACATGGATAGTCCAGAAACACTAGAATTTAAAATCTAGCTTTGCCCACATAAAGAATTAACCTACACCAAAATACATCCCCATTACAACGTAACCTTGACAAATGTGGATGGTTGAATTACTCAAACGATCAAACAAATCGGAAATGCTTCACCTCTCCTCGGAAACCATAGGTCGAGATGGCGTTGAGGTCCTCAAAAGTCTGGAGCTTGCTTGTTGTAAACCGTTCACATACTATCTCCATATCTTCTTTCTTCAAAAGAGAAAGTAAAACAGTCGAAAGGAAATTGAGAAGTGAACCAAAATATGGACTTGGTGGAAGTTGTTTATTTTGCTTACATGACTCACTCTCTCACACACACACACACACCTTACCCTGATGCCAGTGCCATTGTCTTGTATCTGAATAAGTTTCAGACCCCCCTCCTTCACAGTCACCTGTATGTTGGTGGACTTGGCATCTAAACTGTAACATTACAGTGAATGCAGATGTCATATGGTGAACCAAACTGATATCTTCTCACAAACCAAATTGCAAAGACTTGGTACAGTAACTATGTAAACAATCAGCTGTCATGCGAATAGCAACTGCTGCACAGCTACAGTTAGCTATGGATATAACTCCAATGTGACAAGTATTAAATCACATTGGAGTTATTGCCAAAGCTAGCTATGCTACAGATTCAGTCACCAGATGCTGGGGGGCAGTGCAGCAAAGTCAGGCACGCAGCTTCAACAGTACAGAAAAAGACGTGGTAGGGACCAGCAGCTTCATGCAGGACTTCCTCACGCACCTCAGCAGCCTGTATTTGACACTGTAGAGAACCTCCGTGGCTGAAGTCCACAGCTGCCTGACCACCACCCAGGTAGTGTTGAACAAACACACGAGCAGGTGTGTGTGTGTGTTGGTGGGTGGGTGGTATGAATATTTTTTTATTCATAATTCATACAAAATGTTGTTACTCATACATGCACGTCTAAAACTTTGTTACACTGTTGTATTCTCTGACATACAGACCTGGACCCAAACTGAAGACTTGTCTGGCCAACACAGACACCTATGAGGGTGTCAGTCTGACACCCAGAGATGACAGCACCCTGGTTCGTGTGACATCATCCATGTCCAAACTCATTGACTGGCTGTGCCAAAGCATGGGCAAGATATTTGGGGATTTTAGCTCTGGGATCTACAAAACTGGTGGATCTGCAAACTTGGCCTGATGCAGAAAAGTTTAGCATCTTACAATAACACTCCTGATCTTACTAACAATCCACACTTGTTAAAAACCCATAAAAGCATTTAACTAAATATTATTTTCCTTATTGTGTGTGTGTATCTTCAGATTTTGGAGATTCAGAGGTTGATGATCTAACAAGGCAAGTTCAGTCTGTGATGTGGATCTGATCCCAGACCAGTGGACCATCCTGAAAGCTAGGTCCTACCAGGATCCAAAGAGCAGCGTGAAGAAGACGTCCTGGCCCGAGGTCCACAGGACGTTCAAACAACTGTGCCCTGACCTTCTTCAGCTGGTAGAGATCAGCTCAAGCCAGCGTCTGACCCAGAAGGCCAAACTTTATGGAGCAGAGAGGAGCAAGGAAGACTGAAGACAAGGAGGAGGATAAGTCTGAACAAGACTGAAGAGGCCTGGCCTAATTTCAATCAAGCATGTGTGTGCGTGTGAGAGAGCGCGCGAGAGAGAGATAGATAGAGATGTAATGGTTAGTAGTTCCGTGAGTTCTTGAGACTAGAGGTCGACCGATTAATCGGAATGGCCGATTAATTAGGGCCGATTTCACGTTTTGTTAACAATCGGAAATGGCATTTTTGGGCGCAGATTTTTTTTATTTTATACCTTTATTTAACTAGGCAAGTCAGTTAAGAACACATTCTTATTTTCAATGACGGCCTAGGAACAGTGGGTTAACTGCCTTGTTCAGGGTCAGATCAACAGATTTTCAACCTATCCGCTCGGGGGATCCAATCTTGCAACCTTACAGTTAACTAGTCCAACGCTCTAACCACCTGCCTCTCATTGCACTCCACGAGGAGCCTGCCTGATACGCAAATGAAGTAGAAGCCAAGGTAAGTTGCTAGCTAGATTTAAAAACATATCTTATAAAACACAATAATTCATAATCACTAGTTATAACTACACATGGTTGATGATATTACTAGTTTATCTAGCGTGTCCTGCGTTGCATATAATCGATGCAACGCTGGGGGATGATTTAACAAAAGAGCATTTGCGGGAAAAAAGCACAATCGTTGGACGACTGTTGTTGCCGTAGGCGCCGTTGTTGCCGTTGCTGTCTGGTGAGGACCTGCCTTACAACAGGCCTACAAGCCTTCAGTCCAGCCTGTGTTCCTGGTGTAACTCGGGCAGTTGTTGTTGCCATCCAGTACCTGTCCCACAGGTGTGATGTTCAGATGTACCGATCCTGTGCAGGTGTTGTTACGCGTGGTCTGCCACTGCGAGGACAATCAGCTGTCAGTCATGTCTCCCTGTAGCGCTGTCTTAGGCGTCTCACAGTACTACGGACATTGCAATTTATTGCCCTGGCCACATCTGCAGTCCTCATGCCTCCTTGCAGCATGCCTAAGGCACGTTCACGCAGATGAGCAGGGACCCTGGGCATCTTTCTTTTGGTGTTTTTCAGTCTCAGTAGAAAGGCTTCTTTAGTGTCCTAAGTTTTCATAACTGTGACCTTAATTGCCTACCGTCTGTAAGCTGTTAGTGTCTTAAAAAATTTTCCACAGGTGCATGTTCATTAATTGTTCATGGTTCAATGAACAAGCATGGGAAACAGTGTTAAAACCCTTTACAATGAAGATCGGTGGTTATTTGGATTTTTACGAATTATCTTTGAGACAGGGTCCTGAAAAAGGGTTGTTTCTTTTTTTGCTGAGTTTATGTATACACGTGTTTAATTGAACCTTTATTTAACAAGGCAAGTCAGCTATGAACAAATTATAATTTTACAATGACGGCCTAACCCGGACGTTGCTGGGTCAATTGTGCACCGCCCTATGTGACTCCCGATCACGGCCAGTTGTGATACAGCCAGGGATCGAACCAGGGTCTTTAGTGACACCTCTAGCACTGAGATGCAGTGCCTTAGACCGCTGAGCCACTCGGGATGCCCTTTTCTTTGGGCTCTTAACTTATTCCCCCCCTAGATAATTTCCAGCAATTCTACACATTATCTTTAAAACTTTTTAAATGTTTCGCTCAGCCTCATGGCAAAATGTGTACCGTTAGGAAAGGATAGGAGAAAAGACAGCTAGCAGAGCAAAGGATGGGAGGAAAGGGATCAAGGAAAGGAAGCTGTCTATTCTTTATTTAATCTGTATTTAACTAGACAAGTCAGTCAAGAACAAATTCTTAATTATGTAGGGGGCACCAGTACCGAGTCAATGTGCGGGGGTACAGGTTAGTAGAGGTAATATGTACATGTAGGTAGAGGTAAAGTGATTATGCATAGATAATAAACAGAGAGTAGCAGCAGTATAAAAACAATGGGGGGGGGGGGGGGGTCAATGTAAATAGTCTGGGGGGCCATTAGATTAATTGTTCAGCAGTCTTATAGCTTGGGGTTAGAAGCTGTTAAGGAGCCTTTTGGACCTAGACTTGACGCACCGGTACCGCTTGCTGTGCGTTAGCAGAGAGAGCAGTCTATGACTTGGGTGACTGGAGTTTGTTTGGGCCATCTGGCACCGCCTAGTATATAGGTACTGGGCTGTACACACTACCCTCTGGAGCACCTTACGGTCAGATGCCAAGCAGTTTCCATACCAGGCGGTGATGCAACCGGTCAGGATGCTCTCAATGGTGCTGCTGTAGAACTGAGCATCTTTTCTGTCTCCTGAGGGGGAAAAGGCATTGTCGGGCCCTCTTCTCCACTTTCTTGTTGGGCTTGGACCATGATAGTTTATTGGTCATGCAAACACCAATGAATTTGAAACTCAACCCACTCCACGACAGCCCCGTCGATGTGAATGGGGGCGTGTTCGTCCCTCCTTTTCCTGTAGTCCACAATCATCTCCTTTATCGTGCTCACTTGAGGGGCCCCTTGCGTCATCTGTGGATCTGTTGCGGCAATATGGGAATTGGAGTGGGTCTAGGATTTCCGGGATGATGGTGTTGGTGTGAGCCATGACCAGCCTTTCAAAGCACCTCATGGCTACCAACGTGAGTGGTACAGGGCAGTGGTAATTTCGGTAGGTTACCTTCGCTTTCTTGGGCACAGGGACTATGGTGGTCTGTTGAAAGATATAGGTATTCAGACCCTTTACTCAGTACTTTGTTGAAGCACCTTTGGAAGCAATTACAGTCTCAAGTCTTTTTGGGTATGATGCTACAAGCTTGGCACATGTGAATTTGGGGAGTTTCTCTCATTCTTCTCTGCAGATCCTCCCAAGCTCTGTCAAGTTAGATGGGGAACGGCTTCCGTCTGGCCACCATAAAAGGCCTGATTGGTGGAGTGCTGCAAGGAACTCTGGAGCTCGGTCAGAGTGACCATCGGGATCTTGGTCACCTCCCTGACCAAAGCCCTTCTCCCCCGATTTCTCAGTTCGGCCAGGCAGCCAGCTCTAGGAAGAGTCTTGATGGTTCCAAACTTCTTCCATTTAAGAATGATGGCCACTATGTTCTTGGGGACCTTCAATGCTGCAGAAATGTTTTGGAACCCTTCCCCAGATCTCTGCCTCTGCCTGTCTTGGATTTCTACAGACAATTCCTTCGACCTCGTGGCTTGGTTTTTACATAGACAGGTGTGTGACTTTTCAAATCATGTCCAATCAATTGAATTTACCACAGGTGGACTCCAATCAAGTTATAGAAACATCAAGAATGATCAATGTCACAGCGGTCTAAGGCACTGCATCTCAGTGCTGGAGGCATCACTACAGACACCCTGGTTCAAATCCAGGCTGTATCACAGCCAGCCGTGATTGGGAATCCCATGACGGCCTACATTGTAAATAAGAATTTGTTCTTAACTGACTTACCTAGTTAAAATATATATATATATATATATATATATATATATATATATATATATATATATATATATTGTGTGTAGATTGAATGCACTGTATGTAAGGGATAATCAACAAGAGGCTATGCGTTCTATGGAAAATAAGGAATGCCATGGAAGGTGTGTTCCATAATGCGTTAGCGGAGTAGAACTAATCTTCCACGGACTTGAACTAATCTTCCATTGACTAACGCATAGCCTCTCGTTGATTATCCCTTACATATATCACAGCTATAGCATAGAGCCACGAGTTGATTATCCCATTTATGCCATGGCTAGAATTTAATACATTTGCCACTATACATTTTCTCAACATCCACTGAAGTAGCTAGCAAGTTTACTAGATCGCAACAGTAGTTGCCTTGGTTACCAAACAAACATACTTGCTAGTTTATCTAAACAAACCATCAGTCCTAGCTTGCTATTATGAAAATCTAATTCAATAATGGCAATAATGTTTTCAATTCGACTTTTACTGTCAAAAGCAGTTCAAACACAGAACATGTAAGAACTAAATATAGTAAAGGAATTCTACAGTGCATTAGAGGGAAATAATATGCATGCTCTAAAATAACCTTCAAACCAATCCAAAACAAGTATTCAACAATGACATGGCAAAACAGACATAAACCGGGTGGTTCGATCCCTGAATGCTGATTGGCTGACAGCCGGTGTATATCAGACCCTATATATCACAGGTATGACAAAACATACATTTTTACTGCTCTAATTACATTGGTAACCAGTTTATAATAGCAATAAGGCACCTCTGGGGTTTGTGGTTATAAGGCCAATATACCACTCCGCGTTGTACTTAAGAACAGTTCTTAGCTGTGGTATATTGGCAATATACCCCCCCTTATTGCTTAAATATACCACGGCTATGAGGCAAAACACTTGTTTACTGTTCTAATTACATTGGTAACCTGTTTATAATAGCAATACTGTACCTCTGGGGTTTGTGGTATATGGCAAATATACCACGGCTACCTCCAGGCACTCCGCCGTGGATAAGAACCGCCTTTAGCCGTGGTATATTGGTCATATACCACACACCCTGATTGATTGTAAATGCGGAAAGGGAACTACGAACGATAGGAGGAAAGACCATTATTTGCTTTTGATAATGACTCATTTACTTTGGATCATGACATAGTTTCACAAACATATCTATATAGGCATATTTACAGACGGATTTTCATTTTAAAAGTTGCATTCTGTATTTGCACAACTGACACACACACACACACACTGATAGAACTATCTCCATAGAGCTAGCCAGCTAACTCGTTATATAACGTTAGTACCATCAGACACAATTATAAACTCTTAGCTTGAACGCTAGCTAGCTACTTTTGTTAGCATTCATCCACGTTAGCTAGTTAACTTACCAGTTTTCAAGCAATTCTTTGATAGCATTTGCAGGACGTTGGATAACTTCTCCAGCAGCAATCCGATTAACAACGGTCTCGTCGAGTCTCCGAATCACCCCGGACATACTGTTAGCTTTGATTCAGATTGTGAATATTATCAGAAGTAACAGAAATAGCTGATTAAATGGGACACCCTTACTTAATAAGAGTAGCTAGCTTAACATCCTACCACCATCACAACATGTTGTTAAAAGCGCGGGGGAGAGTGAGGGGTTCGATTAATCTCGCCAGTGCGCCCATTGAGCCGTGTTTTGCACCGGCTGAAAGTTGATTGCATTCGATTTGGAACCGGGCTGCCTCCCGGACGTTGAGCCAGGTAACCCGCTCTGTCCGAGGCCGAGGTCGCCTCAAAACAAAAGTGAAGTAATTATTAAGCAATAATTAAGTAATTCGTAGGATTCTGTTTTCCCATGCAACAGTGACATCTGCCTTCACAATAAAAACTAGTTGGAAAAAGCACACATTTATTTTATGGAAAAGAGATGTATGTTTCTGGACGATGCACCAATACTGCCTTGTTGACAAAATAACGGAGTGGTGTCACTTACTGCTTTCGCCCGATGATGTGACCGGATTTTTGCCAGGTTTAACCTGGGCCAGTGTAAAATAACTCCCTGTGTCAAATCTCTTCTATACAACCCCATGATTGGCTGTTCCTAAAAACAAGTCAACCGTAGCAGCCAATAGGGATGGGGATTGCTGTAACAAACCGCGAGTGCCTGTGTTTCCTGTGATACAATGCTACTTTTTTGTTTTGGTTTAGATTACTACTAGTGTGCATTATAAAAAAAAGTATTTTATATTTAGCTGCCATGAAAATTGCCACAGTGCTGTCAATCTGCTGGAGATTAACATCTAATCATTTACATAATAATCATACCAAAAATAAAATCCTTATTTTTTGGTGTCATATATTTTATATTAGTAAAACATGTTTTGTGGTAAAACAACAACAACAACAGTATTTACACTTTTGAGCCACAGCAACGTCATATTTTGGGTTCCGGCAGCATGACATGGATGGGATAGAATGCTGTGAGCAGTGCATCAGGAGGGTGGCGCTGTTTGGTCACCAAGACCAGGCTGAACTTCTCAATGCGGTCCAGCATGAACTCAGTTCTGGCATACTGAGGACCATCTGTGGAGCGCACCAGGCTTAGGTACCTACCGGGAGACGACACACCTTGATATCAATCTCGCAATGAGAGGGTGCAGCCTTGCATTTTTTTCTATGTCTTACACCACCACTTAAATGTAAAGAAAATCTAACTACAACTGAGAAAGGTTCATATTGAGATGATCTATGCGCTGGCAGTAAGCGCTTGGTACTGTACCTCTCTTCTTGCAGGAGCTCCTTGTTCATCAGCTGTTCACTCAGCCCTGGGTTCACCTGGTCTAGCTGGTTCTGTACACTCTCAAACAAGTCCACCTCCATCATGTTAATAACCAAGGGCTTTCCGAACCTGCAGACAGGATTACATCAGAACAGCCTTTCTATTCATACATACATTTATCTGTGTCCTTATTCACTCCTTTATTTAAACAAAAACAATATTTTTTGTGACATATTTACTGTTGGCAATTCAAATGAGCAGCCCGACCCTGAATTTGATATACATTAAGGTTTTACAGCAAACTCTTAAAAACACTTCTTACACCTGCTGCTGTCGTTGATGTGCATAACTCAAATTTAGGCTTAGGCTGCTCATTGCCGGCACCCCTGTAATATCTCTCTCTCACACCTGATGGCCCCCAGTAAAGCGAGTCTCAGTTTGTCAGGCTGCATGTCTCCAGGATGCAAGGCGTCCAGGTAGTTAGTGTCTCTGTAGCGTAGAAATGTGGCAGCCTGACCATAGGTATCCACAAGCAGGGGCCACCTAACATCAGATACACAGCCAGTGTGGATAAACTTAATTAACTGAATCTAATGTTAAATTGTAAACAGAGCGATTAGCTAAACACAGAGAGATGAACAACCTGTTTGTGTTTTGTTTGAGCAGCTAACCTGAGGGCAAAAAGTCATACTAAAGTGAGTAAGTAATTATTATAATTATTTTACCTGCCATCCTGCTTGATCTTGCCGCCTACATCTTTAATAAGAACTTCCTCAAGGTCACGAACCGGGCAACGAACCCCACCACTGTCCAGGACAGCATCTTAGTTCACATAAACACACACTGTGAGAATATTACATTTTGTGTTGCTCCAGGGAAAGGTGTGTTTGTTTGTCTCTGTGTCTGTGTATGTGTGTGTGTGGGGGGGGGTACCTGCATGTGTGTGTGCGTGTGACATTACATACCACCACCAGACTGCTCTCTCAGTGTCAGCTTGGCAAGGGATAGTTTCCCTGCAGCCTCATGAGCTGCTATTTGAGCTTTCGCCAACACATCTTCAGCTTCATGAACAACCTTTACGCACGCACGCATGCGCACACACACACACACGCACACACACACACACACACACACACACACACACACACACACACACACACACACACACACACACACACACACACACACACACACACACCAGTACTGAGACAATACATACATCATTACTTCAGTACTGAGACAATACAACTTTAGCAGTGTGCTAAAAAAGTACAGTAACTACCAGCAAGGTGACTTTAGCCTGCTCCTCCATACCCTTCCTCACACATGTATCATGTTCTGTGATCCTCTTATTCAGCTCAACGAAGGCCTTCTGCAGCTATATACACACACAGGGCGAGTGACGTCAGAGTGATGAAAGGGACATTTTCCCTGTTCATCTTGGAACTATTGATTCCAGATGTGTCTTACCTCTCTTTGGCATCGCTCATGCTCTTTCTGGAGCTGATCCACCTCCCCTTTCAGCCTGAGGGAAAACACAGGCCATTTTTGGTTTGCACGTTTGCACTGTTTCCCCCTATCAGTGAACAGTGTGGGGAAATCATGTCAGCTATCCTCTCTATCTGTCCTCAACTCAGCAAAAGTGACTATGCAGGACTGGCCTGATGACGTGACTTAACAGGACTGACGTGCCTTTGTGTTGAAGGAGAGGGGAAGTAGATAGATATAAACATATTACAAATAGTACAAATAATGTGTGCACACAACATCTGATCTCTGGCCAAGCTATTCAGTTTCTCTTACTGTTCTGGCTAAATTGTGTATCTTACTCTGTTGTCTATGCTGTATGCATGAGACATTACCTAATTAGACTATGTTTGGGAGCATAGGGTTGGGTTTTGAGAGTGTCATACTCTATGAAAGGTTTCTGTTTTGAGTGGGAGGGGTTGAACACTTGGGCGTGACTCTTACCGGTCAGTCTCCGCCTCGTTCTGCTTTTCCTCTTCCTCTGCCCTCCTCTGTTCCTCTGCCTTCATCTTCGACAGCATGGAGTCAGTGGCACTCAGATCCCAGTTCTGTAAAGTGGCAACCACAGCCTCTTCAGAAGCCACCTGGAACATGTCCACAAACACATAAGCCCAAACATGGCTTGTAAAAACACAATTACACAGCCGCCCTCTGTATCTGTCTCTCTCATTCTCACACACACACACACACACACACACACACACACACACACACACACACACACACACACACACACACACACACACACACACACACACACACACACACACATATAAAGAACCCTGATTATTGTCTATGCGCACACACAGTCACACATACCTGCTCTGGAGTGCTACCATCATCTGCATGGGTCCTCGGGTCTGCCCCAAGCTGTAGAAGAGTCTGCACTGCCCCAAGATGGCCTCCAAACGCAGCTCTGTAGATTGGAGTCCGTCCAAATGCACCCTATTAACAAAAAAAAAAACACTTCTTGACATACTTCTGCAATTGCTTAGGCCTTAGGCATGGACATTTAACTCCAATACTCAGAAATATATATTTAGTTGTTTGCCTGCTGGAGAAAGTTTGTGGAAGACAAACACTTCCAAAGAAAGGGTTTAAGTCAAGTCATGCTTGTTTTTTTAATTTAACCAGGCAAGTCAGTTATGAACAAATTCTTATTTACAATGACGGGGAGGGAACAGTGGGTTAACTACCTTGTTCAGGGGCAGAACGACAGATTTTTACCTTGTCAGCTCAGAGATTTGATCTAGCAATTTTTCAGTTACTGGCCCAACCCTCTAACCACTAGGCTAACTGCCTATCAATAGATGTGAACAGTCGTGGCCAAAAGTTTTGAGAATGACACAAATATTAATTTCCACAAAGTTTGTTGCTTCAGTGTCTTTAGATATTTTTGTCAGATATTACTATGGAATACTGAAGTATAATTACAAGCATTTCATAAGGGTCAAAGGCTTTTATTGACAATTACATGAAGTTGATGCAGAGTCAATATTTGCAGTGTTGACCCTTCTTTTTCAAGACCTCTGCAATCCACCCTGGCATGATGTGAATTAACTTCTGGGCCACATCCTAACTGATGGCAGCCCATTCTTGCCTAATCAATGCTTGGAGTTTATCAGAATGTGTGTGTTTTTGTTTGTCCACCCACCTCTTGAGGATTGACCACAAGTTCTCAATGGTATTAAGGTCTGGGGAGTTTCCTGGCCATGGACCCAAAATATCAATGTTTTGTTCCCCGAGCCACTTAGTTATCACTTTTGCCTTATGGCAAGGTGCTCCATCATGCTGGAAAATGCATTGTTCGTCACCAAACTGTTCCTGGATGGTTGGGAGAAGTTGCTCTCGGAGGATGTGTTGGTACCATTCTTTATTCATTTATTCATCTTTATTCATTTTTTGGGGGATTCAGTTCATTTGCATGGCAAAGAGGGACTTTGCAATTAATTGCAATTCATCTGATCACCCTTCATAACATTCTGGAGTACATGCAAATTTCCATCATACAAACTGAGGCAGCAGACTTTGTGAAAATGTATATTTGTGTCATTCTCAAAACTTTTGGCCACAACTGTATGTTTGTGTGTGTCAGTGGGAATGGGTGGGTGAGGGAAGACACTCACTCTCATCTGACCAAGAGCTAATATTTCTGTTCGTGCTGCATTCTCTCACCCGTGTGTTTATGTCCGCACCCCTTTCCACCAATAAGGTGATGACTTCCGGCTGACCCCCACCTGCTGCTTCTGACACTGCTGTGTTGCCATTGGCATCTGTGATGTTAATCATGAAAAGTTGGTTTAGCAGCCGCTGGCGTTTGCCTGCTTCATCCAACCCAAGGCCACGCTTTGTGTCCCTATCAGACACCTAGACAAGGACCAGTGCATCTATTAATCTTTGTCATGTCTTCATTACTTGTCCACACAGATCTCACAGATATCACATATCAGTCTCACCTCCTTCAAAATTGCTAACACTTCCTCTGCCTCTCCATCGAACGCTGCTTCCAGAAGTCGAGTTCGCAGAACCTGCTCTTCCTTCTTCCCCTTTCTCTCGTCCTCCTCCTTCTTCCTTTTCCACTCTGCCTCTTCCTGTTCTCTTCGTACGAGTGCCACAAAAGCCTGCAGGCCAATCAAAACACACCTTTCAGGGTACACACACTTCTCATTTTCAGAAACAATGACATTACATTGCATTTCATACACTGTCATTTTCATATAATTAGCTAACCTCTTTCTCCAAGCGATCCATAAGGTCTTCATAGTCCTGTTTTTCCTTCTGTCTCCAAACCCGCTCTCGCCTGGCCAGCAGGCCTCGAGTGGCCCGCTGGATGGTCACTGCAGCTAGCTCCTCTGGAGTCAGCTCTACATCTACAACAACAATAAACATGCATACAGTGAGTACAAACAAGTCCCTGTTATTTCAGTTTAGTATCGATATGCACATTTTTTATTTAGTTTTAGTTGTCTAAAAATATTTATATTTCCTTTTTATATTATTTAGTTTCAGTTTTAGTGTTAGCTGCAGAAAGCATGCGTGGTAGGCTTGTAACCATTTGTGTCTGTGTTTTTTACTTCACTTATTGCAACTCGGGGGCAGTAATACATAAGATGATGGGTAAGGTTAGGTTTCTATTATAAAGTAAAGCTCAATATGACTTGGATTTAAAAGGAATAGCGTTGCGATTGGTGCAAAAAAAATATGTTGGAAGGAAACAATCCAATGCTTTTTAACTGTAGTAGTACATGTAAGAAGAACCAAGTTAGATAGCTAGACAATTTTTTCCATATTAGCTAGTGATAGCTAGGCCTATTTGAAACATCGCCTTCTCCTGGCTGCATTTACCCGCTAGATACAGTGGCTTATAAACCCAAAAGCTTGAAAACCCAACTCGACCCCATTCGATTTTCCCCCAAAGTTTGGAGAAAATAACTAAAACTGAACATAATTCATGATAGTTTTTATTTCATTTAGTTTTGGAATCAAAGTTAATTGTTTCAGTATAGTTTAGCCTCAGTACAGATTCATTGTATTGTCTTTGTCCGTCAAGGTTTATTTGTTCATTTCCTTTGTTCAACCAGATAAGTTAGAGAACATTTCTCTTTTACAATAACAACCTGACAAGAGTAACAAAGCAAAGCCACAGACTCACACAACAACACCCATGCAGTATACATAAGATTGTACAGTCGACTTTACAGCCTAATCCTATCTGTACAGCCCAAATATTTGTTTAACCTGGAGGATTCCGTTTCTTTGTGCTGCTCAGTATGTTGAACTTGACGACAGCTATTTCTAGTTTTTATTATTATAATTTCCCATATAGGCCTATATGTTTAATAAACACAGCGCATTCGGAAAGTATTGAGAGCCCTTCACTTTTTCTACATTTTGCAATGTTACACCCTTATTCTAAAAATGGATCAACATCCCTCAACAATCTACACACAATACCCCATAATGACTAAGATTTTTTAAATAAAAAAAATAAAAAATACACAAAAACTGAAATATAACATTTGCATAAGTATTCAGACCCTTTACTCAGTACTTTGTTGAAGCACCTTTGGCAGCAATTACAGCTTTGAGTCTTCTTGGCTATGACACTACAAGCTTGGCACAGCTGTATTTGGGGAGTTTCTCTCATTCTTCTCTGCAGATCCTCTCAAGCTCTGGAAGGTTGGATGGTGAGCGTCGCTGCACAGCTATTTTCAGGCCTCTCCAGAGATGTTCGATCGGGTTCAAGTCCAGGCTCTGGCTGGACCACTCAAGGATATTCAGAGACTTGTCCCGAAGCCACTCCTGTGTTGTCTTGGCTGTGTGCTTAGGGTCGTTGTCCTATTGGAAGGCAAACCTTCACCCCAGTCTGAGGTCCTGAGCGCTCTGGAGCAGGTTTTCATCAAGGATTTCTCTGTACTTTGCGCAGTTCATCATTCCCTCAATCCTGACTAGTCTCCCAGTCCATGTCACTGAAAAACATCCCCACAGCATGAGCATGATGCTGCCACCACCATGCTTCACCGTGGGAATGGTATAGGCCAGGTGACGTGACGCTTGGCACTCAGGCCAAAGAGTTCTATCTTGGTTTCAACAAAAGGGCCGCGGCTTTTGTGGAGCGATGGATAACGATGCTTCGAGGGTGACTGTTGACGTGTGCAGAGCGTCCTGGTTCGCGCACAGGTCGGGGCGAGGGGACGGACGTAAAGTCTATACTGTTACATATAGACAGATGTGTGCCTTTCCAAATCATCTCAAATCAATTGAATTTACCACAAGTGGACTCCAATCAAGTTTTAGAAACATCTCAAGAATGATCAAAGGAAACGGCATCCACCTGAGCTCAATTTTGAGTCTCATAGCAAAGGGTCAGAATACTTATGTAAATAAGTTATTTGTTTCTAAAATCCTGTTTTCGATTTTTCATTATCAGGTATTGTGTGTAGATTGATGAGGATTTTCTATTTATTTAATCCATTTTAGAATAAGGCTGTAACGTAACAAAATGTTGAAAAAATGAAGGGGTCTGAATATTTTCCAAATGCACTGTATATGGTTTATAAATGTTTATTTAAGTTTGATTTGCTGCATTTATCTAAATAAAAGTTTTGTATTAAATGGAAATAATAATATACTGTACATAAAAGGAATGTAGGCCTAGTATTTCATACCATCTCATGAATACCATCTGAGAGCTACAGCTGAAAAGGCTTTCAACATAATTGCTCATTTGTTAACTAAAGGAGTACGGCAACAGCTGTCAAAGCTATGAATCCCGCTCTATGATATGTAGTGAGGCAATTATCTATGTACTGAAGACAACTTAATTTTACATGCTCTACAGCAGGGTTCCCCAAATGGCGGCCCGCTGTGAATTTGGCATGCCGGTGGTTTTATTTGCCCCCCACAAGTTTTTTGAGAAAAAAAAAATGTATAAAATAAAAATATGGTTTATTTTATAAAAAAAATTGTGGGGGTGAGGGGGGGCATTTTCATTGTTGGACATAAAAGAACGTAAAAACACCAGGAAATCAGCTCCAATCGATTTGAATTTTGAAAATCTGTTCCCAAAGTTCCAACGGATAACAGAGAGACGTTTTGGGCTCCCGAGTGGCGCAGTGGTCTAAGGCATTGCATCTCAGTGCTAGAGGCGTCACGACAGACACCCTGGTTTGAATCCAGGTTGTATCACAACCGGCCATGATTGGGAGTCCCATACGGCGGTGCACAATTGGCCCAGCGTCGTCCAGGTTTGGCCGGTATAGGCTGTCATTGTAAATAAGAATTTGTTCTTAATTGACTTGCCTAGATAAATAAAGGTAAAAATATATATTAAAAATAAAAAATGTGATCGTATACAAATCATAAGAATTAATAATAATTGATTTATATAGCACTTTTCTACCAACTGAGGTACTAAAAGCGCTTTACATAGTAGGGGGAAACTCACCTCATCCACCATCAATGTGTAGCACCCAACTCAGTGATGCACGGTGACCATTTTTGTGCCAGAACTCTCACCACACATCAACTATCAGGTGTAGAGGTGAGGAGTGATATACGCCAATTAGGAATGAGGGGGATGATTAGATGCCATGATGGAATGTGGTCAGGTTGGAAATTTTGCCATGACACCAGAGCGTACACCCCACCCCTACTCTTACAATAAATCCCATTGGGATTTTGAATGACCACAGAAAGTCAGGACACCGATTTTAACGTCCCATCCGAAAGACGGCACCCTGCACAGGTCAATGTTTCCAAATGTAATCAAGGTTTTTGTCACGTTCACTGATGGAATGAGGAGACCAAGGTGCAGCGTGGTAGGCGTACATCTTTCTTTTATTAAATGACACTGAAAAAACAACAAAATACAAAACGAACGTAAAGCTATGTGCAGTGCAGAAAGCAACTACACAAAAACAAGATCCCACAAACTAAAGGTGGAAAAAGGCTGCCTAAGTATGATCCCCAATCAGAGACAACAATAGACAGCTGCCTCTGATTGGGAACCATACCCGGCCAACAAAGAAATAGAAAAACTAGAATGCCCACCCAAATCACACCTAACCAAATAGAGAAATAAAAGGCTCTCTAAGGTCAGGGCGTGACAGTTTTAGTCAAATATTATATCTGTTTAGGCTTCTTGCGGTAAATTTGCAGTCTAAATGTTTTATTTTTTATTATGTTTCGGCCCCCGATCATCCGCTCAAGAAAAAATTTGCTTGCGGCTGAATGTGGTTGATGATCCCTTCTCTATAGTTCCTACTGCTCCCATGTGTGCCTTGGGTGGTGCCTGCAGGAAACAATGAGGGATTGTTTTCAAGCTTGCATCATTTCCTTTGACCACATCAGACTCCCTTGGGTGTAATGAAGAGTAACAGACAGTTGTGTAATGTAAGCAATGTGTTCATTCTTCTGAACTCCAGGGTGGTTAATGAATGTGTGATTGCACACTGTCCCCGGTAAGAAGAACACAGCCGATCCTAGGGAAAAATTATTATTATCTCCTTTTTTTCCCACCCCTTTTTCATGGTATCCAATTGGTAGTTACAGTCTTGTCTCATCGCTGCAACTCCCGTACGGACTCGGGAGAGGCGTGCGTCCTCCGAAATACAACCAAGCCACACTGCTTCTTGACACAATGCCCACTTAACCCGGAAGCCATCCGCACCAATGTGTCGACGGAAACACCATACACCATGTCAGCGCCCAGTCAGCCACAGGAGTCACTAGTGCGAGATGGGACAAGAACATCCCTGAACATCCCTGCCGGGCCAAACCCTCCCCTAACTAGGACGACGCTGTGCCAATTGTGCGCTGTCCCATGGGTCTCCCAGTCGCGGACGGCTGCAACAGAGTCCGGACTCTAGTGGCATAGCTAGCACTGCCTTAGACCACTGCACCACTCTGGAGGCAATTACTATTCTCTTCTGGTCGAGTCCTAACTTGAGATGAGCATGCTTAACTGGCTTTCTCATAAATCAAGCAACACAATATAGTCTATCATGCCCTGAGCGACAGCAGCTTTTTAGATCTCAGGGAAGTATCCTGTCACCAATGTACCTCAGCCAACATACTACGGGCGAGTTTCACTTCTACTACACAAGCATTAGGCACACAGATCTCAACTGATGACTAAGGCCTAGGTATATGAGGACAATCAAATCAGCACTTCTTTACATTGTTGCAATGGAAGTAAGCTAAAGGTAAATTGTCTGATTTGGCATGATAAGAATGAGCAATGCAGAGCAGTACTTTTCTTTGGTGGTTGCACTGTCTTGGCAGAGGTGTTACGTCTTGTCTTGGCAGCAGCAGCTTTGCCTTTGGACTGACCACCCTGGGTCACACCAGTGCTCTGTCTGCGCTGGGGGGAGGCACCTTCCAGAGCACAAACAAAAAGGGGAAATTAGACTACACATTAAGCGAAAGAGAAACACATCTCTATGTACAGACGGCCGACACATTTAATGTGATGGTAACCAAAACCAATTAACCAAAACATGTACCATCACAAGTTTAGGTACATACTTAAATGTTTTTACAGCAAAGTAAAGTAATGAAACAGGCAGGGAGCAGGTCTCGAACCCTCGACCTTCTAGCCCGAAGTCCGGCGCGCTATCGACTGTGTCGATTTCCATAAACCCAGGGTCGTTACACTAATTTAATGTTACTTTGTGTTTAAAATGGGCTGGAGATATTGATAACTTGTTAACGTTAATTGATATAAAGCCTATTAAACAGCTTCAACCTCCAATTGTTTTGCATCTTCATTTCAGACAACAACATTTTACTTAGACCTAAAATACTTTCATATTCGGTAATCAGATCCCCAATGGCTAACGTCGTTAGACACCTCGACTTGAAGTTGAATTCCAATGCTATTCATGGTTTGCATACCTGCCTCTAATGATTGGACTGCTCCCTTCGACCGTGCCTTGGCTCCAGTTTTTCCTGGGCTTATAGTACTACGTGAACTCATATTTTGTCCAAATAATAGTTCGACGAACCAGCCTAGAAGCCCATTACTCTAGTACAATTAGCCAAAAATAGATTATGGTTTCAAACCTACGCAATTTAGCTGTTGGATTCACAATCCCTTCCTGAACTCTCACTGGTCACCATGGTAACACTTGCGCAGCTTGGTCTCACGCGAAGGTAAAATAGAAATAGAATGAATAGAATGGGTTTGTCAACGTTCAAGTCAATAGGCGCGTTCTAGCGGATGTCTTTTGTCAACTCCGTAACCATTCTTGGTCAACGCTTTTCAAAGTGTGTTGCATTGTCTGACTTGCGCCTACCAATTACTGTATACACTGAGTGTACAAAACATTAGGAACACCTTCCTAATATTCAGTTGCACCCCCCTTTTGCCCTCAGAACAGCCACAATTCGTCGGGCATGGACTCTACAAGATGTCGAAAGCGTTCCACAGGGATGCTGGCCCATGTTGACCCCAATTCTTCCCACAGTTGTGTCAAGTTTGATGAATGTCCTTTGGGTGGTGGACCATTCAAACACACAGGAAACTGTTTAGCGTGAAAAACCCGGCAGTATTGCAGTTCTTGACACACTCAAACCGTTGCGCCTGGCACCTACTACCACATCCCGTTCAAAGGCACTTAAACCTTATTAACAAATATCAACAAACAAAAGAGGAATAGTCACATGCAAATAATCATACATACAAACTATTTACATTGCCAGGAATCCTAAACAAACAAATCATATTCATTAATAATACAACAAGTTTTAATTGCATTTTTGTTTGAATTAGACCATTTGCATTTGTGAGTATGAAACGTACCTAATATTATTAGCAGTTTAATTAAATATACTACATCTTTATCAATGTCAGAATTTCTGAAATAAATCATTATATCAAAACCATTAAATAGTACAACCGGTCTTGTTTTTGTTTTTGTAACAAAATTCTGTATGTCAATCCCAAAAAGTATACTATAAATACAGGTTAAAAAAACAACAATGCAAAATGGTCTCCTTCTCCATTCCACAGAAATCACATTTATAATCAATATTCAGCTTGAATCTTTCCAAAACATGTTTCACAGGATAAATTCTATGTAACATTTTAAATGAAACTTCCTTTACCTTGTTACTGATACAATATTTGTTAGCAATCTTCCATGCTTTCCCCCATGTTATATCACCATAGATATTTGACCAAAAGAATTGTAGTATCACAAACAATATTCCTAATCTGTTTATTACTACATTTATCTTTGATGTTAATGTTGCCAATGAATATATTTTAATGTAAATATATGTTACTTACATCAACCACAGAGGAATTTAAAAGAGATACAACCCCCCTTGGAATCGCATCAAAAACAATTGCATATTCTTTCGGGGTTATTGGAATTTTTAATTTATCAAGAAATGACCCATGTGAGAGTAGATATACATCCTCAACCACAGAGGAATTTAAAAGAGATACAACCCCCCTTGGAATCGCATAAAAAACAATTGCATATTCTTTCGGGGTTATTGGAATTGTTTATTTATCAAGAAATTACCCATGTGAGAGTAGATATACATCCTCAACCACAGAGGAATTTAAAAGAGATTACAACCCCCCTTGGAATCGCATAAAAAACAATTGCATATTCTTTCGGGGTTATTGGAATTTTTAATTTATCAAGAAATTACCCATATGAGAGTAGATATCCATCCTCATTCAGTAACTGACCAACCAAAATAATTTTATTCTCAAACCAGTTACGAAAAAAAAAGACTTATTTTTAAATCGTATATCTTTGTTGGGGGGGGGGTTATTTTTATTTTACCTTTATTTAATTAGGCAAGTCAGTTAAGAACAAATTCTTGTTTTCAATGATGGCCCAGGAACAGTGGGTTAACTGCCTTGTTCAGGGGATGTTTATACGCAAACATCCAAGCTAAAATCGCCTGCAAGTGACATCAATAAGGACTTTAGCTACTCCAGGGAGTGATGTGCAGCCTCTCGTTGAGTAAGTGAAGTTGAAGGGTGACCGGGGGACTGCAGGCTGTCATATAATATATCCTTATAACTTCCTCTGTGTGCAAGTTTAAAATAATCGGTTCAATGACATACATATTGTGCACTATAAGCAATTATTGTTATCATGATTGTCCTCAAATAATTGTTTTGTTTTTTACAAAGAGATTTTTCTATTCACTATCATGGGGGATTCTGTTTTCTGCTAACAATGCCGTAACACGCTCGGCCTTGAACTTCCATGGCTTCATTGAGAGGGGTCAGTCGTTCTCCCCTGGCGCCAACGTGTAGACTGCATCAACTTTAGAAAAATCATGTGATCAAAGGTCATGAAGTTTTGACTGCAGTCGACTGCAAGTTTCTGCAGTTGCTCTTCAATTCAATTCAAGGGGCTTTATTGGCATGGGAAACATATGTTAACATTGCCAAAGCAAGTGAAGTAGGTCATATATAAAAGTGAAATAAACAATAAAAATAACAGTAAGCAGTAAACACTCACAGAAGTTCCAAAAGAATAAAGACATTACAAATGTCATATTATGTATATATATATATATATATATATATAGTGTTGAACGATTGGCAAATGGTCAAAATACAAAAGGGCAATTAAATAAATGTAAATATGGGTTGTATTTACAATGGTGTTGGTTCTTCACTGGTTGCCCTTTTCTTGTGGTAACAGGTCACAAATCGTGTTGATGTGATGACACACTGGTATTTCACCCAGTAGATATGGGAGTTTGTCAAAATCGGTTTGTTTTCAAATTCTTTGTGGATCTGTGTAATCTGAGGGAAATATATGTCTCTAATATGGTCATACATTTGGCATGAGGTTAGGAAGTGCTGCTCAGTTTCCACCACATTTTGTGGGCAGTTTCCGAATAGCGTGTCTTCTCTTGAGAGCCAGGTCTGCCTACAGCGGCCTTTCTCAATAACAAGGCTATGCTCACTGAGTCTGTACATAGTCAAAGCTTTCCTTAAGTTCGAGTCAGTCACAGTGGTCAGGTATTCTGCCACTGTGTACTCTCTGTTTAGGGCCAAATAGCATTCTAGTTTGCTCTCTTCTTTTGTTAAATCTTTCCAATGTGTCAAGTAATTATCTTTTTGTTTTCTCATGATTTGGTTGGGTCTAATTTTGTTGCTGTCCTGGGGCTCTGTGGGGTCTGTTTGTGTTTGTGAACAGAGCCCCAGAACCATCTTGCTTAGGGGACTCTTCTCCAGGTTCATCTCTCTGTAGGTGATGGCTTTGTTATGGAAGGTTTGGAAATCGCTTCCTTTTAGGTGGTTGTACAATTTAACGTCTCTTTTCTGGATTTTGATCATTAGCGAGTGTCAACCTAATTCTGCTCTGCATGCATTATTTGGTGTTTTACATTGTACACAGAGGATATTTTTGCAGAATTCTGCATGCAGTCTCAATTCGGTGTTTGTCCCATTTTGTGAATTCTTGGTTGGTGAGCAGACCCCAGACCTCACAACCATAAAGGGCAAAGGGTTCTATAACTGATTCAAGTATTTTTAGCCAGATCCTATTTGGTATGTCGAATTTGATGTTCCTTTTGATGACATAGAAGGCCCTTCTTGCCTTGTCTCTCAGATCGTTCACAGCTTTATGGAAGTTACCTGTGGAGCTGATGCTTAGGCCAAGGTATGTATAGTTTTTTGTGTGCTCTAGGGCAACGGTGTCTAGATGGAATTTGTATTGGTGGTCCTGGTGACTGGACCTTTTTTGGAACACCATTATTTTGGTCTTACTGAGAAATACTGTCAGGGCTCTTCACCAACTTCATCCTGCAGCCATCGCCTGCATTGTGGGAGGCTCTATTGTCAACCATTCATTAGCTACCTTGATCCAAACAAACTATATATTTTGCATTTTCATTTACTGTTCCATATTTTATTGAACCTGTTGTCTTATGTATGCATTTGTTCTGGCGTCTTGTATAGAATACTATCCTAGTAGCAGTCAGATATTTACAAACGAGGCTAGTATTTTGCCAAGAATCTACCTAACTTGCTAGCTACTTTACCTACCTAGATGATATTAGAAACATACCCTTATTTTACCAAATCCTCTTCTCCGTCAGCCAGTGGAGGTTTATATTTCATCCCATAGAATGTCTGCCAACTATATGAACAAGGTGAAATCTATTTTAATTCATGGTGTCAGAAGGCACTGCTTTATTAAAGAAATTCAAAACTAACTTGTTGGCATGTTCTGTTGAGGATTCAAATCCCAATTTAACTAATTGCAGAATGTATCCATATTTATTTGACATGAATGCACCTAGTCACACATCAATCCCGTCAAACACCTGAACTCCAACAATCACATTGTTTTAAATAAATCTAAATATTAAACAATGCAGAAATATGCCTTTTATACATAACATATAAACATCTTTCTTGAAGTAAAGATTACATTTACTTAAATTATCAAAAATATCTTCCCAACTATTTTGCGATCTGTATGGCACAGCTGTCAACATCCTGGTTCTTAAATTAAACTGGTATATTTTCCTATTTATACTATTCTTGTTCCTCCCCCAGTTTTGATCCTTTGTATTAGGCAGACAGACCAGTTCCCTACCTCCTTCTACTGCCACCTCCCTTCTCCATTTTTGGGGTAGTGCTGTAATCAATTGGTTGTAATCTTGGACTGACCAGACCTTCCCATGTAATTCCGATAGCTCCATGAAATACATAATTCTACCACTCCAATTTACAATATAATTTAAAAACAGAATAGCCTTCTCAAACAAATTTTCCATAAATACAAATATTTTATCAACCAGCACATTTGAGTTCAATCATAATATTTGTTGTAATATTTATTCTATCTTTTCTGGGGGATGAATTTGAAATTGTAACCATCTCTGCATTGCTTGTTTGAAAAGTGAGATACTTTGAACAGGGTTTCATTTTCAATTCATTGAAAATGAGAAATGGCAATCTGCACAAAGCAAAAAGGCCATTTTTAAACAAGGGATGAGCTTTCCTTAGTAATCTATTTGGGAACAATTTTGGATTCAAGTAAAGCTTTTGTATAAGTGAAGCTTTTAGAGAGAGCTTTAGTGCTTATATATTTAATCATCTCAGCCCACCCAGTTTATATTCATTATATAGATATGCACGCTTCATCTTGTCTGGTTTAGCATCCCAGATGAAGCAACAACAACAAAAAAGTATGAACCATCC